>NW_004955422.1:16006446-16039674 GCF_000276665.1 Chinchilla lanigera
ACTGTGAGTTCAAAGCCAGACTGGGCTATAAAGTCAGTTCAAGGCCAGCCTGAACTGCAGTTAGACCTTGACTCAAAAAAAAAAAAAAAAAAAGAAAGGAAGGAAGAAAGGCAGGAAGGAAGGAAAGAAAGAAGGAAGGAAAAGAAAAAGTGTGGAATAACTTAGGGTTTGGGAAGTCTAGTTTCTCAGTCCCAAATCTTAAAGATTGAAATTGGTTGGAAATTTGGTGACTGTGGTTTTTTTGTTTTTGTTTTTTGTTTTTGGTAGTGCTGGGAGTTGAACCTAGGGTTTCTAGGCAAGTACTTTACTACTGAGCTGCACCCCTAGCCACCTGCTGGGAATTTGGAACCTGGTTGCTGATGTCCTGAAAGAGCAGGCTGGAAGGTGGTGGCACCTGGGAGCCACCCCCGATAGACTTAGTTGTGTGTCTGAGGCAGCAAGTAGGAATAGCAAACCAGGAAACCCTTTTCCTTTCTTCTGGATGTTTCTTAAAGTTATGTTAACTTTTGTATTTGATGTCAGATATTGAGATTTTTATTCAGTTCATCTATTTATTCAACAGACATTATAGTGTTGAGCTACTTTAAGCCAGGCACTAGGCCAGTTGGTGGAAATGCATCAGTAAACCACGGCATGAAAAGGCCTAGTCTAGGATGCAAAACTGATGAACAAACAAAAACTTTACATGAGTTTGAAAATAGCACCACTGTGGCCCTTGGACAGCCGAACATTAACTGGATCTGCTAGGTTGGCCCAGAAGTCGATCTTGCTCTATAGCCATGAGTTCTGATCAGCCTTACTAAAAAGGATGGTCTCCTGCTCCTCCCATGAAGTAGCAGAAGAAATGAGCTTCTCCCAGGAGCCAGAGAGAGGCTGGCCTACAAACCTGGGGCAATGAGTTGATGCATCTTGTAGATGGCTTCTCCTTGTGTCCTCACACAGTCACCCCTGTTTGTCTGTGTCCTGATCTTCAGTAGTTAGAAGGACCCCAGTCAGATGGATTAGGGCCCACTCTCATGGCTGCATTTTATTTTAAAGGTCCTGTCTCCAAATACAGCTACATTCTGAAGTACAGTACTTGGGGTTATGAGACATTTAGCCACTGCCACGGTGGGACAAAAGGCTGCCTTCTCAGCATGACATGTTGCTGTCTCTGCCCTTGTGTTTTTTCAACAGGCCCATTACAAGACTGATAAAACACAAAAGCAGAATGCACACTATGAGGCAATTGTTACCAAGGAAAAACCTAAGTAAACCCTCTAGCTTCATTCCCCCTTAGTGGACTTAAAAATCATTCATTTTGTGCCAGGTACAGGGGCTGAGCCTGCAATCCCAGCTCCTCAGGAGGCTGAGACAGGATCATTGGAAACTGAGGGGGAGCCTGGGCAGTTTAGCTAAGCCCCATCTCAAAAAATTTAAAAAGGACTAGGGATGTAGCTCAGTTCGAAGGACCTGGGTTCAATCCCCAGTACCTGCTCCCAACTGAATCACTAATTTTGGAGGTCACATAGGTCCTAAAGCATCAGCTTCCCATTACCTTTGCTATAGATAACACTTCTTACATGTGGGTTATGGTAACAGTTGCTTGAGTTGATTCTAGGGGACCTGAAGGCCGTTTTTGCTAAAAGCACTCTCTTTATTTGGGCTGATGTCTGATGAGTGACTGGAATGGGATGAAAAGGTTTGGCATCTCTGTCTTCATATTTGCCTGTCCTATTTGCTGCCCTGATCTTTGGGTCAGATTTTACTCCGTGCAGCCTGTAGACATGTGGATTGCCTGATGGAGCTGGTACTATGTGCTTTCTTTTTTTCTCTTGGTTTTTGTTTTTTGTTTTTTTTGGTTTGGTTTGTTTATTGTGGTTTTTTTGTTTGTTTGTTTTGGTTTTTTTGAGACCATGTAGTTGGCTGGCCTTGAACTCACTATATAGCCCAAGCTGACCTTGATCTTGGAATGATCTTCCTGCATCAGCCTCCTGAGGCCTGGATTACAGGTGTGTGCTACCATACCTGGCTACCCTTGAGCTTTTTCAGCAGCCCTATCATAAGGCTCAGCCACACAAGGCTGGGACGTTTTGCACAGGATGATGGTTCCAATTACAAGAAAATTCAACAGACTTTAGAACAAGTTGACTGTGACCAGCGGGTGGTCCAAGTCTCACAGAAAAAGAAACTGTTTTGAAACAGTGCTCCTGGCCAGTGGAAACTCGGTGGACTTTAGTCACCCCAGGAGGTCAAGGAGAGCTCACCGCTCGCTTTGTTCTGGGAGCCGATCACTCTTTCTTCCCTTTCTTGGTCCTTGCTGCTTCCTTTCAGTTGACCCCATCCCCTTTAAAGTCTTCCCTGTGTATGCTTTGCAGTCCTTGCCTCCCTCTCATTTCTATTGTCTCAGAGTCAAAAGATCCTATCTAGCACCAGTCAAGGCTTCAGCTTGTGGACTTATGCGGTATAGTTCAGCCTGTGACAGCATCTCAGCAGCGCCTGTGGTTATTTTCAAGCAAATACCTTGAGAATCTTTCCCACCTTCATCATTAACTTCCTGACTGCCACATATTCATTTTCAAGGCTGACAGTTGATGAGTCTAAGAGAGAACCACATAGATTAGACTGAAAGATCACTGAACACATTTTACCAGATTGCCCGGGTGTGGTGGCACACACCTGTAATCCCAGTCCTTGGGAGGCTGAGGCAGGAGGATCGCTGTGTGTTTGAGGTCAGCCTGAACTGCATAGTGAAACCCTGTCTCAAAAAAAGACACATTGGCTGGGGATTTAGCTCAGCAGCACAGCGCCTGCCTTGCACGTGCGGGGTTGTGAGTTCAATCCATGGTACCGGAAAAAACAAAAACAAAAACAAGACATATTTTAATTAAAAAAAAAAAAAAAAAGACATTTTACCGGATCAAGAGACTTGTTTTAAAAATGAATCTGAGCCAGGTGCCAGGTGTAGTGGAGCATGTGTGTAATCCTAGACTAAAAGGCTGAGACAGGAGGATCAAAAATCCAAGTCTAGCCTGGGGAATTTAGTGACTTAGTGTCTGTCTCAAAATAAAAAATAAAAAGGGATGGTGATATAGCTCACTGCAAGGATCCGAGGTTCAATTGTCAGTACATTTCTCCCTCTCTCTCTCTCTCTCTCTCCCCTCTCTCTCTGTCACACACACCATAATAGCTAAAGAACATCCAGTGTTACTTCTTACCTTGCTGGTGGTGCTGTGCATGATACACAGCAATCTGTCTCTGTGTGCAGCTGGGGTGTGACTTCTTTAGTCTGCCCTGCTCTTTTCTGACTGTATATTCACACTGTGTTTGGGGAGGAATCTGTAATTTTCTTGTGGTTCATAGTTGTCCATTCGGGTGCTTACTATACACCACTTCTGAAAACAGTGTGAAAAGTGAAAGGCTCACCACTGAGTCAATGAGTTTTCCTCTCTCAGGTGGAGCCCTAAGCCCTGCTTCTCCCACCAGCTAAGCCGCAGCCCCTCCAGCCCTTCTTTCCCTTCCCTCAACCCCACTCTGCCTGGTGCCCAGGATGCACCATCTCCTGGCTCTGGGATGATGAAATGACCGCGCACGGCTTGGCTAGCAATGAGGGGGACATTGTCCTTGTCCCCTCTGGCCCAGCTAGTTGAACAGAGAACTGGCTGGCTGTGATTCAGAACAAAAAAGGGGAAATTAGGCTGGTTTCTTGGCAGCGAGGGTGGGGACTTTTTCTTTTTAATTTGGACTGAAATAGTTCGCTCTGACTAATGTATCCCCTAAACCAGGGTGATGAGGCTGGGGATGAACAGCACAAGACTGGGGTTGAGGTCAGGGCAGCTGCCAGGGTCGAGTTGGAAAAGGGGCGATACAGCAGCTGATGCCACCCCTGACATGGTCCTGGACACACGAGGAAGTCATGGTGGTGCCAAGAGGTACAACTGTGTGACCCATTTCCAAGAACTGAATTCCCCGGAGAAGCCAGGCAGGCGCCCAGCCTAGGTCTGGGGACACGCAGGCTGGGAGTGCTTTACACCAAGTGCCACCACTTCCCGGAGGGGCCTGTCCCTGCTGATTCATAGCACTGGCAGAATGAAAACGTGTGAGATCTCTTTACAGGGATTCCTAGGAGCTTTCCCAGGGATGGGAAGCTACAGAGTGGACCCTCCAAATGTTGACCCAAAGTAGCCCTGTTCAGAGAGGGTCACAGCCAGGGTGGGGTTGCAGTGGCCCAGGAGAGGGACCAAGGAGAGGGGTGGCCCTTTGGTTGTTCAGAAGATTCCCCTCCTTGACCAGAAGCTGGGGCCTGGGGCAACAGTCTGTCTGTCTGTTCATCTATGTGTCCATCAGTGTAGAGCTGGGGCCCAGAGCAGGTGCTCAGGCATGATCTACAGGGCAATTGCTACCTTTGGAAACCTCCTGGGTGCCCAGTGAAGGTGGCCAGGCAGCGATCTGCCTGAGATGTCAGATGCTGGAGATCAGGCAGCCATAAGACCACTCAGAGTAATTTCTGGGCTTGCTGTGGCCCCAGCCACCCTGTGGCGCCTCTGAACCTGGCCAGGGAGGGTCCAGATCACTTGCGAGAGACCTTGTTCATTTAGACTACTGCCAACAAAGAACAAGCCTGGCAGGCAGGTGCCGGGAAAGAATAAGCCTTCAACAAATAACTGCACCTGTTCTTTAATTACGAGCCAAGACCTGCTGCCCCAATATGGGGACAGGGTGCAAGGACAGGAAGTGGCAGGCCACATGAGGGGCTCTGGGTTGGTCTGAGGTTAGAAACGGGTTCTTTCAGACCAGCAGTGTGGGAGAGATGAGCCAGCTCTCTCCATTCTCAGCCTCATCCTAACAAACCCACAAGGTACCCTGAATAATCCTCCCACAGCCAGAAGCCCTTCTTCCATCCCTCTGCTATGCCAAGAGCTACAGATGGGACCCCACCTCCCTGCAAGAGCAGCAGTATCAAGAGCATCCTCCTGTTCCTGGAGACCCTAAACTTTTTGAGCAAGCACCCTGATCCTTCAGTAAATTTTGAGCATCTTCCTATATGCAGTGAGTTACTAGTGGCTCCCAAAAGACATGTCTACATCCCAACGTCCCCGTGGGTGTCTGTGATGGTGACCTCATTCAGAATAAGAGTCTTTGCAGATGTAATTAAGTTAAGGATCTCAAGATCATACCATCCTGGATTTAGGGTGGGCCCTAGATAGAATGACTGCATCCTTATAAGGAAAAGGACCCAGAGTCTCATAGGAGGAAAGGCCACAGGAAGACAGACCAGCCAGAGATGCAGCCACAAGCCAGGGGACAACAAAGCTAGCTGGCAGCCCTTGGCAGCTGGAGAGGGGTCTGGGACGCTTTCCTTTGCAGCCTCCACATTGAACCCTCCCTTGCAGAAATCTTAATGGTAGACTTCTGGCCCCTAGAACTGTGGGAGAAAAAAAATTCCTGTTATTTGAAGCCCTCCCCCACGCCCCAGCTGTGGCTATTACAGAAGCCCCAGGAAACTCAGGTCCTCTAATGTAGACGCTTTTGTATTTACACATTAAATATAAGTACCCCACAGTCACATCTTAGCTGCACAGAACACCTGGTATGAAGTACAGAGCAGGTGGCATGAAGCAGGGGCACATGGAACAAGGGGAAGATAGAAGCAGTATTTGGGGCTTGGTTCCCTGTGGGTGGAGGGGCAGGATGCGGTCAGTCGGGAACAATGCAGAGAGGGTGGGTATCCAAGTTTGTCTTGTTTCTCAAGGAGACTGTGGTGTGTGGGTGTCTGAGTTATATGATGCTTTATTTCACCTTGCAAAACGTCACCTCTATTCTTTCATATGGATGAGATGTTTCGTAACAAAAGCCCTTCTTTGGGGTCCCGTGTTGCATTCGTTTCCCACACGTGCCAGCCCAGGGCTGAAGGAGGTTGGTTGCAGGCCTCCCCAAGTCTTGGTGTCCTTGCTGGTCAAGAGGGGATTGTGACGGTGCCTCCTCTCCAGGTGGGCACACTGAGGTCCTTGATCTCAGTCCTGAGGCCCCAGATGTCTAACTAGCTGGTCCCTGGGGTACTCGGGTCATTTCCAATAGGAGAGAAAAGAATAGCCTTGCACTCACTATGTAGCCCCAGCTGGCCTGAAGTTGGTGGTCATAATCATGCCTCAGCCTCCTGAGTGCCGGGCTTACCGTACCCAGCCAAAACCAGCCTTTTTTGTCATAGCATTTGACATGGTTCTTCAACACATCTCACACCTCTGTGTAGGTAACTTGAACCCAACAGATAGCCAAGCTGCTCTTCCTTGAGGCCTGGAGGGCTCACACAGCCCTGGCCTCCAGTCCTGCGGGTGGCGGAAAAACAGGTTCTCGTGGCCTCTGACCTACTTCCCACCAGCTAACATTGACTTTGGGAGCTGGTGGTGACATCTGCTTATCCGACCCCTGACACACACCACTTCAGCCTATGCCTCCTGTGACTATGATTCAAATAACAGCCAAGGTCTGCTATTTGGGGAAGGCAGCCTGAGGCAGTGCAGGCCAGGATGCTCTGAAACTCCCAGAGTCCTGTGCCTCCCCTGGGTTCTTGGAGCCACCCAGTGTCAAGAAAAACTCCCCACAGCAAGGCTGGCTTAGTCAGGTCTTGCACCTCCCTGGCTTTAGACCCATTTAGAATAAAATCCATAGCTCATACTGGCCTTCATCATGACACTCAAACTTGTTGAGCTGGTTCCTGCCCCAGGGCCTTTGCACTTGTTTCTCTTCCTGCCAGGAACACTCTGACCTGCTCTCTCTGCAGCCTAGAGCTCCAAATCACTGGGTTCTCTGGCCATGAGGTCCCTCTTCTGGGAAGTCACCTGCCAAGGAGCCCTTTGTCTGGTTCATCCTTCCTTCATCTCCTGTCTTTCACTTTTCCTGGCTGGCCTTGGCAGCAGTAGAGCAGGGAGAAGCCAGGAGCCCTAGGTATGTGCTTGTGCGAGCTTGGTTATAGAGGTGAAGGGGAAAGAGATAACCAGGTCAGCTCCTGTCCCAATCACTGCAGTGTCCTGCGAGGCCCAGGGGCAGGGACACAGGGTGACCAGGAGACACAGTTTCAGCCTTTAAAGATGCTGAGTTCCATGGGGAGACAGAAAAGGAGATGGTGGGCATTGAGGAGCTTGGGTGTGGGGCACCGGCTCAGGTCAGGGAGCAGGGCGGTCTTCCCGGAAGAAACCACTGTGAAGGCGAGACAGTGAGGACCAGTGAGAGGGAGACCCGTGAGCAGGGCTTTGGGAGATCAAGCACAAAGGCTGGGAGACTCCTTCCTTGCTTCCCAGGGATTTGGAGAAGCTCAGGGTTGCTCTGCTGCCAGAGGGAAGAAGGAAGCTTGCTCTTCCTCCTGTGCCCTTCTCCTCAAAGCAGCCTGGGGCCTCTGGGACCCAGAGGACGCAGAGAAGTCCCCCTGGCTGTGCCGTGGGGCAGCGACTCCCCAGCTCAACAGTGTGGGCGATCTACCCGATCTATCACAGGACCTATGAGGCTCCCTCCTTCCCCCCTTTCCCATGCCCCAGGCTGGCCCCTCCCTACCAGTTTCGGCAGCCCAGGCTCCGCTGTGTGGGGGCCCCACCCACGGGCCCGCAGGAGCCTGCCCAGGGATAATAGGCTTCCGTCACTCCTCACTCGTGAGAAAGGGAATGAAGGCCTCTAATAAAAACTGGGAGAGAAAAAGCAGAAAGCCTGCCCACTACAGGTAGGCGAGGGAGGAAAGGCCCGGCATAGTCTCTCCAGGGCTTTTGGACACAAAGGCAGCAACAAGAGGAGATGACCAGGCTGCCCTGGGGGGTCTGGTCAGGGGGTGCTTGCTGGGGGACAGTCGCACCCCTGCTCAAGAACCACCAGCCTCCGTTCTGAGGACAGAGCTCCTCCTACTTCTCTAGCCTACAGTGCTCGGGCCTCCCGTCCTCACTTGGCCTCCGGAAGCAAAGGGTAGCGCGGACAGCTGGCCTCACGTGAAACCACACCAAGGACAACCACAGGGAACCCAGGAGCAAAGCTGTAGGCATAGCCCAAAACCAACCTGGCCTATACTGGAGCTCTTTTGATACAAGCAAGGATCAGTGGTCAGTCGGAAGCTTGGTTCTCTGTAAGGCACCATGGTCTCTGGGAACAAATGTGAGGTGTGGATCCTGGGTCCTCACTTCCTGCACCTCTCCGGGCCTTGGTTTCCTCATCTGCCATGTAGGGGTGACAGTAGTCCACGCACAGTACTTAGTACTTACCTGAAAGTGGCTGTGGGGTTCCATGAGCAAGTACACAGTCCTGGCACACAGGAAGGGGACAGAGCTGCCGTCTGGAATCGGCTCCTTCCTTCATTATATGGGACTTTTCTGGGTGCAAATGGAGCTCTTGGTGGGCAGATATATGTGGGCTACCGGGCCTCGAGTACAGATGTTCATGGGAGGTCACGTGTCCTATAGGACCCCCCGAGGGTCACAGTGGGCAAACTCAGGCCCTCCCTGGTCTGGAGGGTGTAGTGGCTGTCAGGAGAAAGTGACATCAGCAAAAGAACACAGAAGAAGGGCGCTTATGGCACTTGCCTTCAGGAAGTCTGCATGTGGTGTCTGAAATATAAAAACAATCCGGGCAGGCTGGCTTGTCCCCAGCAGGCCCCAGCATGGCTCTCTCAAAGTCCCTGGCCAGCTGATTATGGAATCCTCTCACTTGACATCCACACATGACCCGGATGACTCCCACGCTTTTCCCCATTAGAACTGTGATCAAACTCTGTAGCTCCCTTTTGGGGTTCTTCACCTCTGCGATCCCTTAAACACTGGGATGCTGAGGGCCCCATCCGAAGCCGTGCTCTCCTCTCCTGCTCTCCCTGGGTGGTCACATCCTGTCCTGAAGTAGCAGGTAACACTTAGATGTCAATGAGCTTCTATTAGCCACATCTTGGGACAAAGTTCAAATTCCTTCCGTGACCTGCAAGGTCCCACATCATCTCTCCAGCCCCTTACTACTCTCAACATCACACTTGCTGGGGCATGGTGGAGGACACTTGTACTCTCAGCACTCAAGAGGCTGAGGCAGGAGGACTTTTTGTAACGAGTTTTCAGCCAGCCTAGCTACACAGTCAGTTCAAGGCCAGCTTGAACCAAGATGCTGTGTCAAAAAACCCCAAGCCAAACCAACAAAAAACCACACTCGTTGCACCAGCTATCCTCCCCCTTTCCACCTACTGTCTCCCTTCCTGCCCTCCATCCACAGCGAGCATTCTGTCTTCCACCTGCATCTGCCTGCTCCATCTGTGGGACTCAGTGTGTCCTGCACACCTGCCCTGTGCAGCCCCTGCTCTGCATACAATTGCTTGGAGGTGAAGTGCTGTGCAGTGAACACTTTTGGATGGTGTGTTCGTTAGCTGTTAGTCACTGTGACCAAATACCTGAGGAAAACAACTTAGAGGAGGAGAGGTTTACTCTGGCTCTCTGGTTCAGAGATTTCTGTACATGGTGGGCTGACACTTGTTCTAGACCAAAGTGAGGCCAGATGTCATGGTGGAAGGCAGAGGAATACTGCCTGGCAGCTGGGAAGCAGAGAGCAGGGGAAAGAGTCAGAGATGAAGGGGCGAGGGACAAGATAGTCCCCAAGGCCACACCCCCATGATCCATACCCTTTAACTAGGTCTCAACCTCCTATTTCCAGCCCAATAATGCCACCAGGTTTTGATCTCACTGATGGATTAATCCACTGATGAAGTTAGAGCCTCATGATCCAGTCACATCCAAAAAGCCCATCAGATGGCAACCAAGACTTTAGCATGTGAGCTCTGGAGACTTTTCAGATCTAAACTGTAACAGATGGCAGTTCTTCCCCCTTCATCTACAAGTAAACTCCATGAGAGGAAGGATCAACACTGTCTAATCATTGTTTCCTACACCTGGCAGAGGATCTGGGTACAATGGTAGCGTGCAGCAGGCACCCGATGAGGGGAGGAGGGTGCGGGTGATGGAGGGATGGAAGATGGATAGATGGACGGGTGAGTGAATGGATGGATAGATAGAAGGATGGATTAGGGATGAATGAATGGATGGGTATGTAAATGGGTGAGGGGATGGATGGATAGATGGAAGGAGGGATGGATGGATGGATGGGATGGATGGATGGGATGGATGGATGGGATGGATGAATGGAGGGTTAGGGAAGAGAAGATGGGTAGATAGAGGGATGAATGGATAGATAGACAGATAGATAACAAATGTGTGGATGAGGGGTGGATAGATGGGTGGATGAATAGTTGGGTAGGTGGGTGAATGAATATAAGAAGAATGCATGCGTAGATAAGTGGGTGTGTGGGTACTTGGGTAGGTGGTAGGTAGTAGACAAATTGAGAGGATGAAATAATACCAGCAAATGTATCATAACACTCTAGAGTAGGTGGGGCCAGGTTTAACTGGAAGAGGCCTTTAGAGGAGCTGAGAGGACAGTACTGTAAAAGAGGGTAAAGTTTAAGGGCACTTCCTCTTTGTGGGGCACCAGACCTGACCCTTCATCCTCATGGCTTAGAGTGAGCTATTTCCCCCTCCCCAAGTCTCCTTTCATTGCCAGTTATTACCTTAAGTTTAAAAATAAGTTGCCTTCATAAATGGTACCACATTTTAAAAGTTAGAGCAGACTTTACACTGTGCATCCCTGGATTGTTGTAGACACAGCTCTGTGAAAATGGACTGAATTAAATGGCATTTTACACATAAAGAAACCCAAGCACAGAGAGATTCAAGGGAGCAAAGTCAGGATTTGAAGCCAGATTCATTCAACTCCACACTTGCCCTCTGAGCACAGTAGGAAAAATGGGGTGAGGAGGGTATCTCATAGTATGGGGGATGGTCACAGGCAAAGGTCCAGAGGCAGGAAAGTCACAGGGTGTCCTAAGGCCAGTGGGCGAGGAATTGCTCTGGCAGAGGGCTTGTACCAGGCAGGAAGAGGGCTGAGGCTGAAGTTGGCATGGAAGCCTGGAACGCTAAGCTAGGGAGGAGACACTGCTGGGCTGCAAAGGGGGACGCTAAGAGATGTTGTGGCACAAAAGGGCACATTTTTTGGAGCTTGGAAGGCAGGAGGCCAGGGCGAGATTCTGGGGAAGCTGACTCTCCAGGGAGGAACGAAAACCATGTATTACAGAGAAATGAGCCAAACATGATCTTGAGGCTGGGTCTCTGGACCACACCCTCCCTGCGCATCCTCCCCAGAGTTCCTTGGTCACCTCCTGGCTCCTGAAAGGAACGCCCCCTCCTGCCCACGCAGCTGGCCAGGTGGGCCCCGGCTCTGCGCTGCAGGCAGAGACTCGGCTGTACGGGGCTGTGGAGCTTTCCCTGTGCTCCCCCATCTTCTCCCCCTCCTCCTCCTGCAGACTCACAGCATCCGTGGCCAAGCCTGGTTCTGAGTCCCACAGGGACTCCAAGGAAGCCGGGAGTGGGTTTGTCAGAGGCAGGCAGAGTGTCACAACTTAGATGTTCTAGCTCTTGGTTTGCACTGTACCACTAAATAGCTTTGTGAGCCAGAGCAAAGGTCCTTGATGCTCTGAGCCTGTCTTCCCTCTGTAAAACGGGATATACCATCAATCCGCAGGATGAAGTGAACAGTAAAGACACACTGCCCTGCCCTCTCCTAACCTGCCCTGCCCTGCCCTTCCTTTCCTTTGCACTATTTTATTTTATTTTTTATTTTGAGAGAGGCTGTTAATAAGTTGCCCAGGCTAGGCTCAAACTTGCAATCCTCCTGCCTCAGCTGCCCAGAGGGCCGGGATTACAAGAGTACACCACCACCATACCTGGCTTAATTAAACTTCAGTTTTGTGTGTGTGTGTGTGTGTGTGTGTGTGTGTGTGTGTGTGACATTAAGGTTCAAACCCAAGGCCTCATGCGTACTAGGCAAGTACTTTACCATTGAGCTACATCCTCAGCCCTAGGTTGATTTTTTTTTTAAGTAAGTATAGGTTGAGCTTCATTTTTTTCTTTTGGCCTAGGGATGTCTAATTGCTCCAGCATCCTTTGTTGAAAAGCCGTCCTTCTTCCATTGACTTGGTTTTACAATTTGTCAAAAGTTTATTAGCATATTTTTTTTTATTCCTCTCCCATGGAAGCAGAATCCTGGATAGCCTGGTTCATAGGTGGAGACCCCTCGCCTGACCTGTGACAACAACAACTGACATGTCTCCAGGGCTTCATGGGTGCTGGAGCACTTGTTGTGCATGACTTTGCTAATATTCATGAATTCCCTTGAGGATGGTCGCTACCATTTTACAGATGAGAAGGACTGAGGCAGCAGGGAAGCTGGGTAATCTGCCCATAGGGCCCAGCCGGCCAGGGGCAGGCTCTGGCAGTTAACCACAACAGTGGGTGCTCCACAGATGTCTATAAAATGATGAATCCATGCCTTCGGTACCAGGGATCAAACCCAGAAAGCAGTAAGCTCTATCCCCAGCCCCTTTTCACTTTTTATTTGGAAGCAAGTTCTCAATAAGTTGCCTAGACAGGCCTTGAACTTGCAATCCTCCTGCCTCAGCTTCCTAAGTAGCTGTGATAACAGGTGTGCACCACCATACCAGGCTTAGACCTATGTTTTCTTTGAGTGGAGACCAGCTGATGAGGAGGTATGGGATGCTGGAGGGTGGGAAGCATTTGTGAAGGCATAGAGAGGTGAAAAAAGTCATCTGCTGGTGACACCAGGAGCTCATTATGGGCTCAGGGAGAGAGGGTGGAGGGGTGCCAGGCCAGAAGAGGAGGGCGCAGCAGACTGTGAAGGGGCTCATGACTCCCTGGAGGGCCGAGCTCGCAGCAGGTGCTGTGTGCAGCTGGTGACGACAGGTAGCAGCAAGGCGGGGGACTTGGCACTTAGGAGCAGTGAGTCACCGGTGAGAACATCTTTCCCTTTCAGTTCCCAGCCAGTCCTGCAGGACAGACTGGGAAGACTCCATGTCAGGATGATGATGCCTGTCGATGGTCTTCCTGCAAGCGGTTCTCACGTCCAGAGCCTTGAAGGGCAGCCAAAGCCACGAGCAGCTTTGGATTCTGCATTTTCACAACGACCACCGTTCCTTTATGCTTCCTGCAAGTGAGTCTGGGGTTATCTTTGTGGCAAGTGTCTAAAAGCCCACATCACAATATCATTAGTAAGAGAAGTTTTTTTCTCTGACTCTGATCAGTCCTGACTTAGCCTTCCAGGGATGGCAAACAGCTCCACAGTCATCAGTACCAAGAGCCTTCTTTCTGCTGTGCCTTCTCATGATCTTATTATATATGTAGTTGCCTGTGTTCCCACCATCATGCTTGTATTCCAGGGGGAAGGCAGGCAGGCAGGAATGAAGGAAAGAAGGAAAGAAGGAACGAAGGAAGGAAAAGATGTCAAAGAGCACACCTTCCTCCCTTTAAGGTTCCTTCTCGAGGTTCCACATACTTCTGGTCACTCATAGAACTTAGTCACATTGTCAAACCTTACAGCAAGAAAGTTGGGGAAAACAGCCTTGATTCTGGGCCACTACGTGCTGCAGAGTTTAAAACCAGGAATCTCATGTAGAGCCCAAAGGGATGACAGATACTGGGACACTCACCGTTTCTGCACAGACTTCGTTCCTTTTGTGGTAGGCACATAGCTTCTTCTATAAGGGTTGGGGGTGTGGCTCAGAGGCAGAGCACTTGCCTGGATTACACAGAGCCCTGGGTGCCACCTGGCATCTGGGGGTCTGCGTAGGGGTTTAGGAGGAATGAGGATGGTGGCAGACAGGCAGGTGGTGACAAGGGGGTTACTGGAGGGAAAAGAATGCATGTGTCCACTGAGCTATACACGCAGTGAGACCTTATATGAGACAGGACCTGTGCATCCAGGGATCCCCCAGCTGTGGGCTCAGGCAGCCTGGTCCTGACTACATCTGCACTGTGTGGTCACAGCCCTGTGCGGTCATAGCCCGGTCCATCCGTTCTATAGGTAGGAGGCCATTCTGCTCCATGAGCTCTCAGGGCTGTCAACAGAGCAGCAGAGTTGGACTGAGGGTGCTGTGCCCTGCTCTGGGCATGAATGAGTGAATAAATGCAAAAACAAGCTGGCGGATGGGGAGAGAGGTCTCCTCCTGCCTCTGCATCCAAACTTTGTCCAGCATAATGTACTGGGGAACCACCAGGAAGTCCATGGTGGGAAAGTTTGATTTTCCCAAAGTGAGAGTGTGGGGGTCCTGACTCCCCCAGTGCCAGACTGCAGACACGTTTATTTCCAGTGTGGACTGGCGCTTTCAGCAGGGTATTCCTGGAACAAACACGCCTTATTTTAGCTCTCCAGGCTTCTCCTGCATAGTGCAAAGATGCCTGGGTACTCACAGGCTGCCTGGGGATGCCCACTGGGCAGCTTCCCCGGGACAGGTAGCTGCCTGTGACCATGGCCTGGGGTGGACTTTGTCCCTCTCTCCAACGTGTGCCATGTTCTGGGCCTGCTGTGTCTGTCTGGTTCTGTGGGTGAGTCTGGCTGGATGGGGCTGAGGAAGGTCCAGGTGACCTGTCCCCCACTTCCCATGGGGCAACCCCTGTACTGATCTCCAAGCCCTCTAGAACCCCATCTCCTTACTCATCAGATGGGGGAAACTGAACTTGCTTTAATTACAGTTCGAGGGTCCTGTGAGACCCACACAAGACACCCTCAAAGGACACAGGAAAAAGCAAGAACCAAGCTCCTATATAGCTGTCATTATCACACCACAACCTCCCCAAATGGTAATGTGTATTTCCCACTGTGAGCAGCCAGAAGGTTGGAGCATGACCCTGAGAAACCTAGTTGTTTTTTTTTTTCTTGCTTTTCTTTTCTTTTCTCTTCTTTTTTCTTTTCTTTTTTCTTTCCTTTCCCTTTCTCTTTCTTTGTTTTTTTTTTTCTTTTTGTTGTATTTTCTTTTGAGATGGGGTCTTGCTGTGTAGTGCATGGTTGGACTTGAACTCACTAAGTAGCCCAGGTTGGCCTCAAACTCATGGTAATCTACCTGCCTCAGCCTCCACAGTGCTAGAATTACAGGCATGCGCCACCATGTCCTGCGAAGTTTTCTCAATTTTCTGATGAACAAACATATCAGATCTCTAGTAAAGTGTGACATGTTTAATCTTGTCATTGCCCTATTTCAAATACTTTACTGGCTCATTTTTGTCTAAAAGATAAAATCTAAACTCTTACTTTACCCTCAGCTTCCAGTATCTGCCTGGAACCAGCCCCACTAAACTGCTTGCTGCCTTCTGAGGTCCCTTTCCCTTTCTACTTGCTGTTTTCTGTGCCTGAGCTGCTTGCCATCTGGAGAGCTCCTACTTCTACAAAATCCAACGCAAATGGCCTCTATGAAAAGGCAGTTTGGTGTCCTGGAGATTGTATGGGCCTTGGAACTAGGGACTCCACCTAAATGACTTGACAAGTCCCTTCAGCTCTCAAGACTGTCTTTTTCCCTGTAGTTATTTCCCTGTTTTCTCTCCCATTAGACTTGGAACTTCTTAGGATCAGGAACCAGGTTTTATCCCCAAGTCCTTTCCCTCCTAGTGCCTAAAGCAGATTTTCTGCATATAACAATGGGTCCAGAGCTAAGTATGGTGGTGCATGCCTACAGTCCCAGCACTTCATAGGCTGAGGCAGGAGGGTCACTATGACTTCAGGCCAGCCTGAATTGCATAGTGAGACCCTGTCTCAAACAAAACAAAACAAAATAAAACAAAAAACCCCAATAGGTCCAAACATTAATTAACACCCATACGGCTTACAGCTTTCTCTACCCTTGCCCTGTCCCAGCACAGCAGGAAGCAGATGGCAGAAGCATTCCTGGTTCTGCTTGTAGCAGATCGAAGGTAGGGATTCAATGGCAGTACACAAAGGGGCTTAGTAAGCAAAGACACAGCCTCTCTGCTCAGGGGTCACATCCATCAGGTCAGGACTGCAGGCCCAGCTATGAGGTACTCAGGGTGTTCAGGGGATACAGGGTGAATGCTGGGGACACAGAGGTTAAGTACCAGGACCCTAGAGCAGGCTGCAGGTCTTAGGCCGTGTGATCCCAGGATGGGCAGGGAAACCGCCAGGAATGAGGCCAATTTGTTTAGCAAATTGGACGATGGAGCCTCCCAGATGAATGCAAGGACACAATAAAAAACACACACGCACCCCTGGCCTCTGCTCACATCACAGCTCCCCAGGGAAGGGCAGGTTGAAAATCCAGGGCTCAGCCCTCCTGGCATTTGGCTCACCTGGAGCCCAGGGGCCCACCCTGTGCCGCCGGATGGGGTGATAGTTGTTATCCAGGAGACTGAGCCTGCATGGCCGTGGAGGGTCAAGGCCACCTCTGTGGACCTGGTTGTAATGAGCACCTCTGCCCGCATCTGGGATCCAAAGTGAGTTAAGTGGGGCTGGGGATTTAGCTCAGTGGCACAGCGCCTGCCTGGCAAGCGCAAGGTCGTGAGTTTGATTCCTGGTACCGGAAAAAAAAAAAAAAAAAAAAAAACAAAAACAAAAAACAAAGTGAGTTAAGACAGCCCCAGCCTGTCCTGGTGGTTTGGTAGGGCAGGCGAGATAGACCAGGACAATTAGCAATAGGACTTGGCTGTGGGTGATGAAACCAGCAGCCCTCCTGCCCCAGCAACAGGGGGGCCTTGAGGGGTTAGCTCTCAGGCTCCACCCCCAACTGACTCAGACTCTGGAGGCGGGGCTGGACATCTTCCAGGTTCTTCCTCTTGTGCTTTAGACCAGGGGTTGTCCCGGGGGTGGGGCTGGTGTAGGTTCAGCTCCTGTGGTGCTGTCTCTGCTCAGCCCTGATGCTGGAGTCTCTGGTTCTGTGTCCACAGACTTAGTGTCCACTCCTGCCATGGCCTGGCCCCACCTGCTCACACCACACTCCACATGCCACAGCCTGTGTCCCCTTCTCAGGACCAGCACCCCTCCCCAGGCCACTGTCCTCTTCCTGGAACACCCCTCCATGTCCCACACCCACGCCAAGCTCCAAGAGGCTCCTGGATCCATTCCCTAATTCTTGTCTGGTACCGCACACTACCCAGGCCCCCTCCTACCCTTAGCCCTGCCTGGGACATGCCAGCCACCCCCTCCTGGTGGCCCCTCTTGCTCCTCCAACCCTCCAGCCCCGGGGGACTTGGAACATAAATCCCATCTGCCCACCTGGGCCCTTTAGCGCCCTCTCTTGGCTCTTGCGACAGAACCAGACTGCTGGCGGGTGCTGGCTGCCAAGCAGCAGCTATGGGCGGGCAGTGGACAGCGCGCAGCGATGGGTAGGATGAGCACTGGGACCTGGTCTAGGTGAGCTCAGTGCTGCCACTGTCATGGAGGCTGACCACCAAAGGCCACTGTGACATCTCTGCTGCCAGCCCGTGACATGAGTTTGTTTGATCACCAGTGTTTGACTCTGCCTGGGTCCTGAGGCTGGTACCGGCTGCAAGAGAGGCAGTGAGAGCCTCCACTCAGCCAGAGCTCCCAATGGACTGTCTGAGCCAGGGAAGGGGCACTAGAAGCTAGACAGGTGCCCTTCCCACACTTAGTTGGACCAATGAGCCCTATGCCCTCCAGCTGTGCCAGCCCTGCCCTGCCGTCTCCATTAGGTCACCAGGGCCCCTCATTCCTCTAGTGGGTCCTGCTCTTCCATGCTCTGGGATGGGCATAAGCAGCTCCCCAGTGGAAAAAGCGCTTCCTCCCCTCCCTACCCAACCCCTAACGGTGCCCACTCTCTCTCAGCACAGATACTTCTCATGGAGGAACATGTCTGCCCCCAGCTGTGGCCAGGTCTCCCAAGTGGCGCCGTGTCCCTACCCGAAGTTGTAACCACACATTTGTGTGAGCCCTGATCTGTGCTGAGATAGAAGAGAAAAAGTCTTGCTTGCTTCCTACAGCCCTTGGTTTATGGTCTGGACTACAGATATCAATGAAGCTGTATGACAAAGGGTTGATTCCTTTTCCCGGTGCTCTTTTATAAATCCCCGTCGACTCAGTGGTCAGAGAAGTGAGGGCAGGGGCTGGGGAATTAGCCCAGAGGCACAGCGCCTGCCTGGCATGCGCAAGGTCATGAGTTCGATACCCGGTACCAGAAAAAAACAAAATAAAAAACCAAAACAAAACAGAGAAGTGAGGGCAGTGGGATGCCCCTAGGTCAAGAGCTGTCACTGATGCTGCCAAAGCCCCTGGGAACAAAGCCATGATCCTAGTATCATGTCCAGCCATCAGGGCAGCCCTGAAAGTGGCACACAGAGACCTGACCATGACCTCACCCCAAGCCCCTCCACACTTCAGCTCACTGAACCCCACAGCAATCCTAGAGGGTGGGGTCCTTGGTAAAGGGCCAGGTGGACAGCCCGAGCTGGCAACCCTTGTGAAGTTGCTGACCAAGGGAAGCAGTGAACAAAGCGCTGGCACACACAGGTGTGCACGTGGGCATCAACCTGCCTGCAGACTGGGACCCTGAGGCGGCCTGCAGCAACTCAGGTGCAGGAGCACCCTCCCTGGGGTTTCTGGCTGACCCCATAGGACTGGGCAGCATGAACGACCAGTCCTGGGCCTGGGGAATAGACAAGGGGGGCACACTTTTGAGGACAACCCCGCCCTGCCAGGGCACTCCTGGGCAGGCTCTCCTGGATGGAACAGGAAGCCTCAGAATCACAAGCTTTTCCTGTCCCAGGGGGCTCAGGCCTGGGGTATTCTGGGCCTTTTCCCTTCCTGGTATTTCCTGGTACTTCCTTCACTTGAAAACAGTACAGTGGTACCTCAATACTTGCCATTAATTATTTCTGAGAGGTGTGACAAGTACCAAAACCAATGAGCACCAAAGTTTTGGCTGGAAAAGGTAGTAACTTATGAGATAATGAATACTGACAAGTTCTAGCTTGCTCATTGAGTACCAAACTAATGACAAGTACTGGCATAACATTTTTGTGTCAAAATGCATCAAATACCAAACTTAATGAGTTTCAAAACAATGGAGTAGTGAGATATGGCTGTGAGTTAAGTCTCTACTCAGAAGCTGCTGCCAAGTGTTGCACCAGCCCTCAGGGACCCAAGCAGGGCAGCAGCAAGAAGTGTGTAGGGGTCTGCAGGGGCAGGTGGGCAGGCTGCCACTGGGGCATTGTGGCTAGGTCTGAGGACCCTGAACCTGGGTGGATACTGGGAAGGGTGTGGGGAAAACAGGCAGAGGCTGCTGAGGTTTAGACAGGAGCCCTCTCATGGGGACAAGAGGCACAGGGCTGTGCTGGTACACGTTTGTGTGTGCTGCTCTGTGTGGTGATGCTAGGACTAGGGCCTCATCCCAGGAGGACAGTTCTGGGGAGCCAGATGCCCCTTTGCAAGGACTGACACTGCCCTAGGCTGTCAGTGATCACTACGTTTTTATTTTCAATGAATAAAAACTAAAGGATACAAGCTTATGCTTCCAGTCTTTATGATGTCTAAATTACCTACCCATAAAATTGCAAATTAGGGGAGGGATGCCAACAAGACAGTTTAAACTAACAATGCAAGTAATGCATCTCTAACAAGGAGGTATGATGGTTTAACTGTGAAAAAATATACATAACATGAAATTTTCCCTTCTAACCGCTGTCCAGCATGTAGCTCGGGGGCACGAGGCACATTCCCGCTGTGCTGCCATCACCACTGTCCACCTCGAGTGCTCTGTCGTGAACTGCTCTGTCCTCCTTGAATACTGCATGTGAACTTGTATGAAATCATAGCCTCATCTCTGCCACTGTCAGGAGCTCAGGTGTCCTGGTGATGCCAGTGTGGGGTGGCACAAATGGCTACCACATTGCTCTACTTCAGCCACAACTTCATTCATATTGTCACCTGACGGGGTTTGAGGTCCCCTAAAGGAGACGGGCTCTTAACTCAGCCTGCTGGGTAGTTTCTTTATCGTTGTCACAGAAAACATTTTCAGGACGTGTTAGAGAGGGACACAAAAGGATTTATTAGGCAGAATCACAGTGCACAAAAGAGGGTGGGCTCTCCGGAGGCACATTATGGTCTGTGGTTGGGAATATATGTTTTTAGAGGAGTCCTTTAAGATAGGTGATCTAAGATGTTCTAACACTTTTGAGGTTGCCACTTTTTTTTTTGAGAAAGGGTCTTGCTATGTAGCCTAAGGTAGACTCAAGCTGGAGGCAATTCTCCTGCTTTAGCCAGCCTCCTGAGTATTGAGCTACAGGTATGTACCTGGCTCTTTCCCTTATCAACTAAGCTAATTAACGGACTTTGTATTAGTCAGCTTTCCCGCCAGAGACATACTATCTGACACCCACAAGTTAGAGGAGGGGAGTTTAACCTTCTCACGGTTGCTAGAAATTCAGTCCATGATTAGCTGGTTCTAAGGCAGAAAGATCACGGCAGAAGGACATGTTAAAACAAAGTTATTTCCCAGTGGCCAGGAAGTAGAGAACAGTGAGAGGAGCGGGCAAGAGACCATACACAGTACCCAAGCTCATGCCTCCACAAGCCAGCTAGACACACTGGTAACTGTGCTTTATTACTGCCTTAGGTATTTCGTAATCCATTCAAGTGCACACATTGGGTTTACAGTGTCTTTAAAGGATTTAGCTGTGATGGGCTTGGAAGAAAAAGCCTGAATTCATCCTTGGAAGAAAAAGCCAGTCTGAATATGAACAAGCTCAGGGTGTAATGTATGGAATAAAGATACGGATAACACTGGGTAACTTTTAAGCAGTCTTCTTAAAAGTACAATTTTAAAGTTACAATTCTCCTTGTCTGCTTTCTACCTATTTCTTCTACCTCACCACTGAGGTCTTGCTCAGTGAGGACCCCATTCCTTCCTTGAATCACCCTGTCCCCTGGTGACAATCCACAGGGTGTACATGGTTCTTACCACAGCATCTCCACCTAGTGCATGATTCAAGAGACTAAGGGCTACTTTGGTGAAAATGCCTTTCTCTTGCAAATTTTCCCTGAGAGACAAGCCAGGGTGACTGGCCACTTTGGCATGAACATAAGCAGCCTCGAGTCACATTCGCCATCTGGTTCCAAACTCCATCCACACTGGGAGTGTGTGGTCAGAAAGCAGTCAGCTAGATGACTCAGATTAGTTATGGAAAAAAAAAGAAACTAGAACTGTCCACAGAGAGCTTGTGGCTTCTCCAGAGAGAGGCAGGGGTCTGTGGTTAGGGCTGCTGGTGGGGGCTGGGCTGAGCTGGGCCAGGACAAGAGTAGTGGTGGGTGATGTTAGGTCATTTTGCTCTGGTCCAGAGCAGGGGCTGGCTGTGCTGGGAACGAGGGTAGCAACATAGCGCAGAATAGAAGGTGGCCAAGAGAAAGGATTATGAGGCGCTGGGTTCTGGACCTGGTTCTGCTGTAGGGGAGTGAGCCCAAGGGACAGGAGGCTAGCCCAGCTGGCAGATGAGTGAGCATCCAGGGAAGCACCAGGCCCAATGTCCACGTCCTAATCCCCAGGATCCGTATGCTCTCTGACACTGCAAAAGGAATGTCACACAGTGGTTAAATGAAGGACGTTGTGATGGGAAGATGATCCTGGGTCACTCAGAAGCCACTGGGAGAGGGAGGGAGACAGGAAGGGACAGGAGTGGGAAGGCTTCGAGCTGGAAGCTCAGATGAGCACAAGCTGCCAGAGTTGCTGCCGAGGCAAGGAGCCAGCCCTGCTCACACCTCACTTGAACCCTGGGAGATCCACTTTGGATTCCTGACCTTTTGAACCTTAAGAAAAACGTGAGTTAAGCCAGTAAACCAGCAGTGATTTGTTATAGCAGCCAAAGGAGACTCATACAAGGACTAAGGGTGCAGGACCTCCAGAAAAGAAGGTGGCTAGAGAGATGCAGCAGGTTCCAGGATCTGGGACAGGAGAGGCCATGAGGGGTCTGTGCTCCCTGGTGAGATGAGACCAGGGCATGGCATCTGGGAGGAGGCACAAGAGTTGTTCATGGCAAGAGTAGTCAAAAGCAACGTCTCAAAGTGAAAGTGCGCAGTAGCTGTGGCAATCTGCAACTCCAGCAAGGGGAGACTATGGTGTAGCATGCTTGCAGGGAGTCAAGGAGTCTGGGGGGTGACTGCTGGAGAGGGGTGAAAGAAGCACCCGTGTGCGGTGGAGCTGGGAAAGCAGGGCTGCCATGGTGTGTGGAGGCCACTTCATACAGGAAGGTGGGGAGAAAGCAGCTGGAAAAAAGGAGGGCTGGAGCCTTTGGTCCAGGGCAAACCCATGCAGAGGCCTCGAACCCCCTGCAAAACATAGACATCTGGACATAGGTCAGCAAGATGCAGCTATTCACTTGTGCTGTTAGGCAAACCCTATGACTTGAGTGCACCTTTTTCAGAATCACAGGTTGTATGTACATGGCTGCAAAAAGAGGAATGTGATTTTTCCTTCTTTTCTGGTAAAGTTGCTTTAAGAAACCCTCTTCAAACACAACAGCTCCCTTCTGAGCAGGATGTATCAGAACCTGTCTTCTAGATCACGGTACTGATTGGACATTGAGCACATCTGTCCCATGGGAGGTTAGGAAGATCGAGTGCCTTTCCTTGAGAGGTGCTGCACCATCCCCAACTCCAGCAACCAGAGGGGCAGAGGGCGACATCCCAGGGTCAGAGCTGATGGTGGGCTCCTCTGTTCTGAGTGAAATGACCTCTGGACTGTTCCCTGGGGCTCTGGGTAAAGTCCTGCTTTGTTTTCTTCTCTTTTTTTCTGGAACTGGAGAGCCAACCCAGGGCCTTTGCTCTGAGCTACCTGCCCCCCTCCTTTTTATTTTGAGACAAGTCTCATTATGCTGCTAAGTGGCCCAGGGGGCTAGAACTTTTAATCCTCCAGCCTCAGCCTCCCAGAGTACTGGGATTACAGACCTGTGCCACCATAATCAGCTTTGTTGCTTATTTTTAAGGTCCCTGAGAATGAAGCTCACACTCTTAATATTTATTTGTTTTTTTGGGTTTTTTTTGTTTTTTTTCCAGTACCGGGAATCGAACTCACGACCTTGCGCTTGCCAGGCAGGCGCTGTGCCGCTGAGCTAAATCCCCAGCCCCTATATTTATTGATGGTCCCTTTAGGGTGATGGGGCCACTAGAAGCACAGCCAGGACTCAAACCCAGGCCAGACCTGAGAGGCCACGTGCTCCCCCTTCTCCCTGTGCAGGTGCCCTGCCAGACAGTCCAGGTATCAACTACTGCATCTACAGGGCAATTCCTGGAAACTGAAAAATGAGCTGAGTGTAGTGGTGCACACCTATAGTCCTAGCACTCAGGAGACTGAGGCAGGAGGATTGCTGTGAGTTTTGAAGCCAGCCTGTGCTACACCGTAAGTTCAAGGCCAGCCTGAACTATGTAATAAGACCCTGTCTCCAAACAACAAAATCCCCCAAAAAATGCATCACAGAAAGTATAAACAGTTTATCATCTAGCAAATCATCCCCACTATCAAACACTTGCCACCATCATCTTCCCACCTAGGGTCTTGTGAGCACTTTTGCTTTTTCCCTACTGTTCTAGGGAAGTGGGCACACCCTGAGTTTCCTGAGGGCAGGCTGTCCTGCTCAGCCATAGCTTCAGCACCTGCAGTATCTTGACAGCAGCTGCTCTCTGAGGAGACCAATAATAGATGTCTCTGTTTGGTTCTGGGTCCCCCTTTCCAGGGGTGGTTTCCTGTGTTACATGGTCCCACATCACTGTGCCCTCCAGCTTTGCTGCCAGGACCTGGCCCACCTCTGCTCCATCCCGGGATAGACAGTGGTACAATCCAGCAAAGGAGGAAGAGGACTTCTGAGTCTGGGGATGCATCTGAACCTCCAAGCTTCATGCTGGGTGCCTTGCAAGGGCATGGGAGACTGGGTGGAACCTAGCTCTGCTCCAAACTTCTGCTCATCCTTTGGAAAGGGAGTAACCAGGAAGGCACATGGGAGCTCAAAGGCCAAGGCCACAGTTTAGAGGGACAGTGCATCCAAGACGTTGGCTGAGGACTTGATAATCCACAGTTAAGGTAGCACAGTATGACACATATGGTTTTTTTTTCATACTCACAGCTAGAGAGCTGGGACAAAATGCAGCTGCTTGGCTTTGGTTTTGACAATTTTTAGAGACAGGCAGATCCCAAAAGGGCAAAGCTGCCCTCTGGCCGACCACCCTTTGCTTGCAGTCAGTGCTCTGTAGTGGAGATCCGCCACCTACCCATAGGTGAGCACCCAGGATGAGTGCAAGGCAGACTGACATTGCTGTAGTGCGATTCCAGAGACGATTTAAGATCAAAGTGTCCTCAAAAGGAACAGCGACGCTATGTAACAGTTTCCAGCAGAAAGGTACTTGTTCACCAGACTGCCTTGGCAGCAGGGCTGCTCTCTTGCTGGTTCTGTTATCAGACAGTGATTCTGATACAAAATGGTAAATTGCACAATCACAGCAATCATCCTCATTTACTGAGTGCTAACTGCACCAGCCTCTCATGAGCAATTCTGAGGCTTCCCCTCAGTCCGTCCCCATAGCCACCACTGCCCTTTTGCCAGCCTCAGAGACATTGCTCACTCAGGGGACCAAGAGTATATGGGTGTTTTGACTACGAGGCAGGATCCCACTTGATCCTGGTGTCCAGGTCTACCTGATGGTCAGCTGTGAAGGCAGCAGCAAGACAGTGGTTAGAAGTGTGGGTTCTGGAGCCAGATGTGCTGTTTTCCTCTCTGACCCCCTCCTGCCCCTGCTCACCTGCAGAGTGACAGTAATAAGCACCAGCGACAACAGGTTCCTTCTATGTGCTCATCAGTTTCAACCTCTTCCTGCAGGTGCTCACTGAGCAAAGGTGACAGAATCCCTGTCCTAGGGTGACAGTAAGGGAAACATGGGGACATCTGTGCAATGCCCAAACCCCAGCCTGACGGACACTGTGTAGACACAGCTTTCATTCAGAAGTGGTGGGGCTGCAGCGGCAAAAGCTGGGCACCAAAGGCACTGGGCTGCTCTTGGTGGACAGCACCAAGTGGACTTGGTCCCCCAGAAGAGTGGTGGGGCTGTGCAGGTCCATTTCTGGAGGGCGCATCTGAGTCCCATGACATTGGGGACATGCTTCGGCTCTCATTTTGGGACTCCCGGGCCTGCTGTTTCTCCTCCACAAGGTCGGCTACCAGGTTCATCTTGCAGTCCCTGAGCACCTGCACCAGGTGGGCCACGGTCGCATTCTCCTTCTCCAAGGTCTTCCAGATCCTCAGCGACTCCCTCACACGCTCTGGCAGGTTGCGGGGGTATCGCTCCTCGATTGCATCAATTTTGGTGTCAGAAACGTTAAGATGACGGGCCAGTCTTCTCCAGTCTCTTCCCACATTATCGCAGATGACATCAAATGCTGCACGCAGGTCTGGTAGGGAAAGCACAAGATGATTTACTGGAGGTTTGCAGAACTTTTAGGAGACAGGGTTCCCCAACCCCCAAGGGCTTCAGTACTGCCTGGATCAGGCTGCAGGTCCTGTGCTGAGGCTAGAGTCAGCCAGCAGGTCAGAGGCTGTCACAGAAAGCCCAAAACTGGCCTCTAATTCTGTCCCAGCCAGCCCCCACCCCTCAGTGGGTCATACTGGGCTACCTGCTTAGAAGTAGGGGAGTCCTGACAGGGAAAAAAATAGGGTTGCCCTTATATCCCACTCTATAGTGGGTTAAGTGATGGTCCTTGAAAACTATCTCCATGTCAAATTCTTGCAACTCCACATTCATGTATTTAGAAAAATACCTTTGCAGATGTAATTAACTGAGGATCTTGAGAGATCATCCTAGATTATCTGGGTGGACCTTAAATCCAACGACAGCTGTCTTTACGAGGTATACAGAGAACCAAGTGTTACAGCACACACCTGTAATTCCAGCACTCTGGGAAGCTGAAGCAGGAGGATCATAAGTTAGAACCCAGCCTAGGCAAGACCTTATATCAGAATAGTAAGGGCTGCGGATGTAGCTCAGTGTGAAGATCCTGGGCTTAGTCCTCAGTATTGCAAAAACAAACCAAAAACCAAAACAGAGCTGGCCATGTGGCTGAGACCTGAATGGTCCATCCACAGACCAAGGAAGGGGCCCCAGAAGCCAGACAGGGCAAGGCAGGATGGTTCCCGAACCTTCAGAGGGTGTGTAGCCCTGCAGGACCTGCTTCTCCAGATTTCTGGCCTTCAGATTGTGAGAGAATACATTCCTATTGCTTTTGTTTTGTTTTATTTGTTTTTGTTTGAGACAGGGTCTCAGTATGTAGTCCAGGCTGGCCTTGCAGTTGCCGCAGCAATCCTCCTGCCTTAGCCTCCCTTGTGCTGGGGTTATAGGAGTGTGCCATCACACCAGCATTCTTATTGCTTTAAATCAAATTAGTGGTAATTTGTTATGACAGTCCCAGGATACAGGTATACATCCAATTCTTGGCTACCTTGACGATCAGATTTTGATGTTTGGTTACTATGCTCCTCGGCTGAATGTTCACTACTAAGATCAGAGAGCTGTGCACTGCAGACCAGAACAGGATGTTCTGGAAATGTGTGCAGGGAGAGGAGAGCTGAGGCAGGACAAGGTGCTACATGGACAGCACCTGAAAATTCAATCTCTTTCTACATGATCAGGGACACTGTTGGCACTTGTGCCAATTCCTATAGCACCGACAGCCCTGAGAGCGAGGTTCTTGTTATTATAACCACAGGTACTGGCAAGGAAACAGGCACAGGGATGTTAAGACTTCCCCAGCATCATATGGCTAGGAAATGGCAAAGCCAGGATTCAAAAGCTGAAGCTGGTGCCAGAACCTGCCTTTAACCATGGTGGTGAAATGCCTCAGTACAGGAATACGAAGTCACCTCTTCCCCATCCACCCATACACACTGTCAACCTGGTGTACTTTCCTCCAACACCCAGGAACTATGCAACTCTCTGAAGAAAAACACACACAAACACAAGTCTAAGAAGTTATTATACATAACTTCCTATCAGCACTGTCTTTTAAATTTATCTGCATTTCCTCATCATTAAGTGTCCATGAAAAGTTTTCTTATGTCCTGTTCTGTCTGTCCAGCAGTATTGTATCAGAACCTGTGTCTTCAGGCAGAGCTGTGCTCTTTCTAGCTTGCCACCAATAAGCATCCATCCTTATATGGTATCACAGTTTATTCCCTGCTAGGTTCAGTGAC
Source organism: Chinchilla lanigera (assembly GCF_000276665.1). Taxonomy (NCBI): domain Eukaryota; kingdom Metazoa; phylum Chordata; class Mammalia; order Rodentia; family Chinchillidae; genus Chinchilla; species Chinchilla lanigera. The sequence goes on from NW_004955422.1 coordinate 16,033,524, forward strand.
TTCAGGGTCAATTCCAAGCTACTGTCTGAAACCTGTCATCTTGGTTACTTTTCTCTCCATGCTCAGGCAAAATACTCAATGTCCAAAATTAAGGATAGCCCACGGTTTGTAGAGGTTTTCAGTCCATATCAGCTGGCTTCAAGGCAGGATGGCACGGCAGAGGGGCAACAATTCATGGTAGCAAAAGACAGCAAAAGCAACAAGAGCAAAGCGGGGGGAGGCAAGCCTCTTTTCCTCCCTCATACTGTATGCCTACTATCTGCCCACACCATCTTCCTGACCTTCTCTTCCACAACCTCAGGATGTTTATAAAGTGAGGACCCTGGCCCCCCTGCTGAGTCACTTAGTTAAGTTTCTACACTTCTCCATTCTCAAGTTGACACAATGTATCAACCATTACACTTGGGACACATATCCCCAAGGTACTTTCCAACCTCCTTCAGTGGGGCTCTGACAACACGGAAGTGAGACTGAGAAACCTTGAACTCTGACCTCATTTTCACTCCCAAAACTCCTGCAAGTCACAGGTAGGGTGGAGAGGGGGTGACAGATCAGGTAGGAAGAACTCCATCAAAGAGGCAGCGCTGTGGCTGACACAGGGTATTCCTTACCCAATTTCTGAGTATCTGCATAATCATAATGTGGGATTTTGGGACCCCAGTCTACACATGAAATTCCTGGCTTCCTATACATCTTAGACATACAGTCTGAAGATTACTTTACAAACTACTATAAAAACTTTGTACATGAAACAAACTTTCGTGATACGGAATGTCTTATGTGTGGCATCATGTCAGTGCTCAAAATCTTTCAATTTTGTGGCACTTCAAATTTGAGACTTAATTTAGATTAGGATGTTCAACAAAACCTCCTGACCTGAGGTCAGGCTGTCTTGGTTTACTTCTGGCTCTGTTAGTTGTCTGCTGTGCATTTGGGCAAGCCAATTAACATCTCTGAGCCACAGTCCTTTCCTGTGAAAGGTGAGAATGACGATGGATACTAAGAGTACATTAGTCAGCTTTCCTCAGCAGACATAATATTGCCACCCACAACTTAAAAGAAGAGAGGCTTATTTTGGCTGTGGTTTCAGTGGCTCTACCCACGGTTGTCTGCTTCCAAGGTAGAAATGGCATCGTGGAAGGGCACAGGAAAGCTACTCTACCCACGGCAGTCAGGAAGCAGAGAAGGGAGAGGCTTGGGACAAGAATATACCCTTTCAGATAACGCCCCCAGTGACCACCTCCAACCAGGCCCGAACTGCACATTCAGCAATGAACTCAATGGATTAATGCACCGATGAGCATAGCATGCCTTCGATCCACTCACCTTTTAAAAGCCTCTGAACACATGAGGCTTTTGGAGAGCACTTTAGGTCTAAACCATAATAAATAATATTTAACAGGACTATTGTGAACATTAAGCAATATGTTAAGTGCGGGGTAAGTGTCACTCTGTAAGTCCGTGGGTCACAGTTATTAAGGGAGGAACAATTCTCCCAGGTCGGAAACAGGCATTCTTAGCCCGGCACACTCACAGAGGCAGAAGGGAAATGACTGCAACAACAGGCACAGCTGACCTCTGACCACTTCCTAGGCCTCCAGTCCATCCTGACGTCAGCAAGCCCGCTTTCTTCGGTGAGTTTTGTAATTTTCCTCGGGGTGGTACAGTAAACACTGAGGGTCAGGGGGTGGGTGTCTAGGCTCTGCAACCTTGGGTGAATTTTTTTGTTTTGATTCTGCCATCTGCAAAGCAGGTGTGCCACCCGCGCCCGAGTTCTCTGGAGAAAACCCAAGCAAATCGAACCTTGCAAAGGTCAGACGCCCGGTAGGGTCTCGTGGACTGTGGCTGGGCGAACTGGCCCTGCCTCCCTAGCCCCCACACACTCACCTGCCTCTCCCGGCGATGCGCCGGCGGTAGCCCCCGCCTCAAAGTTGTCTAGTCGCTGCAGCAGGTCGTGGCGCCGCAGAGAGGTCAGCAGCTCGCGCAGCAGCTCCGTGCGCTGGGGATGCAGATCGTTCTGCTCTAGCAGCACAGAGAAGAGGTCCAGGCCACTTTGCATGCGCTCCAGTTTCCTCTTGCCCACGCGCCCCTGGCATAAGAATTTGAGATCAGTCAGCTCGCTGCTCGACAGGCTGGTCGACAAAGAATGCAGTAGCACCAGAAATGGGTCCATGGCGCCCAGAGCTGCCGGACCAGGGTTTCGCGCGCGCTGTTTCAGGACCAGCCAGCCGCTCCCTGAAACCGGTAGTCCGCTTGCACCTCCAGGTCCGGGGTTGCTACCGGAAATTACCGTAGACGTTGCTCCGTTGAAGTCTCGCGGGAACATGAGACCTGCGCATACTCTTTGAGCCCAACAGTAGCCGCTTCCGCCCGGGCTGGTTCAACCCAGTTCGCGGCTACCTCTACGCCTGCGCTTCGCGAGTCTTTTTGCCTAGCGCGAACCTGGGGTGTTAGGAGTTAGTACGTTGCCTTGGTCTGCGTGGAACTGGCATCTTTGCGAAGGACGGTGCAGCCCTGCTGTATGGAGGGCTGGGGCGTGGCTGGGAGCCAGCATAGTTTCTGTCGTTGCAGGGTTTCGTTAAGTCACATATGTTGCGGGGCGTAGTGGCGCACCTCTGAGGCAGGAGGATGGCTGCGAATTCCAGACCTGCTTGGGCTACATAGTGAGTCCAAGGCCGACCTGAACTACATAGCGAGACCCCGTCTTCCAAAAATGCAAATTACATGTTAATAATAAATGTTATATATCAACATTTACAAACATATTGGAAGTGTACTGTGGAATTTGTGTCTCTGTATAACTGAAGAATGAATATGAGGACAAAATAGGTTAAGAGTAGAAAAAATTTATTGAGGTAAAGCTCCTGAAAGACAGGAGGGGGCCTGAAAATGGGTTGCCATTGAGGCTCTTTGGAAGTTTTTATACACAAAAACGGCTACAGCTCAACCACACTGGGCCAGCTGAGGCCAACCTATGGGGTTACAGTAGCTTAGCTAATATTGACCCAATAAAGAAGTGAGTCATATAGCAAAGGTATATGGTGCATTACTAACTTTAGCTTATCTAAAGCTTCTAGTAGAAAGATCAAAGGCATTTTTTAATTTTAAAGGTAAAAGAACGAAAACATATTAACAGACACGGACATTTACCAAATAACACAAAAACAATACAAGTAACAGAATTTCAGACAAGGTGATAGGAAATTAACAGTGGTTGTTGTATTACATATTGATATCTTCAAATTGATTACTCAGATAAATATAGGCATGTGAGATTGATCAAACAAGTAAACATTAACTATTTCTTTCAATAAAGCAATAGAAATCAATAGTACACTTGCCTTAGCTATCCTGTATATACATATGTACATTTTTTTCCTCCTTCTTACTTTCTTTTTTCTTTTTCCTCATCTCAGTTGTTCTTTCTTTTTGAGCAGTTTCTTTCCCTTTTCCTAAGAGATTTTATTCACTCAGGTTCTTACATTAGTGAGACAATACAGTGTTTACACATGCGGGTCTGATTTATTTCACTTATAAGTATGGTCTCTAGTTGTGTCCATTTACTTATAAAATTCTCGAGTTTATCTTTCTTTATAGCTGAGTAATATTCCATTATATAAAAATACGACAACTTTTTTAAAAAAATCAACTCCCCCAAATTCAAAGACCCAATACAAAAATGGGCATCTGAGATGAACACACACTTCTCAGATAAAGAAATACAAATGGCAGATAAATACATGAAAAAATGCTCAACATCATTAATCATTTGAGAAATGCAAATTAAAACAACACCGAGATTCCATCTCACCCCAGAAAGAATGGCTGTCATCAGGAAATCAACCAGTAACAAATGCTAGAGAAGCTGTGGGGAAAAAAGAACTCTTCTCCACTGTTGGTGGGAGTGTAGACTGGTATAATCAGTCTGGAGAATTTCCAGACTCGAAATCAGTCTGGAGATTCCTTAATAAACTAGGATGAGAGGACCCATTCAACCCAGCTATTTCCCTTTTGGGTATATTTTTCCAGAAGAACTGAAAACATCATGTCACTGTGATATATGTGCACCCATGTTTATAGCAGTGCAATTTGTAATGGCTAAATCGTGGAAACAACCCAAATGCCTATCAACTGAGGAATGGACTTAAAAAAGGCATTTTGGAGAAGGGATAAGAGTCTGGGTCAGAGCCGTCTGTTCACCCATCTATGCATCTGATGCCTTACCTAGGCTCACTGGACCTGGTGCTCATTACAGTACAGTCTGAAGCTGCTGTTTTCTATCTGTAGGCAGGCTGCAAGTCTGGCTCTCTTACACTTTGTCTCCAGCCTCAGTCTTGGTGTGTCTCATCTTCTGCACTGACTCCTTTGAGGGCAAGGTCCCTCTCTGACCATCTGTTAATTTCTATCTAACTTAGCTGTATATAATAACAAGACTGTACAAACATCATCACTGCCACATAATTTCAAAACATTTTCATTGTGCCAGGCCCAAACTAGATGCCTATTAGCAATCATTCCCTATCTCCAGTCTTTGGGAAAATACTAATCTATTTTCTGTCTCTAAGGATTTGACCACTCTGGATATTTTATAGTAGTGGAACCATAAAAAACATGGCCTTGGGGCCGGGGACTTAGCTCAGCAGCACAGCACCTGCCTAGCAAGTGCTAGGTTGTGAGTTCAATTCCCAGTACTGGAAAAAAACAAAAAAACAAAGAAACAAAAAACCAAAACATGGCCTTTTGTGTTGGACTTCTTTCACTTTCAGTGTGCTCATGGTTTGGTCATACTGTAACATGTAGAGTACTAAATTCTTTTTCATGCTTGAATAATATTCTACTGTATGGATATATCACAATTTCTATCTCCATTCATCAGCTGGTAATCATTAAATTTCTTTCCACTTTTTGGTTGTTATGAATAATACTGTTATGAACACTGGCCGCATCTCCAAAGAATCATTGGCTGGTGAGAAGTCAGGACCCTCCAGAGTCATCCCTGTGAGGGGTGAGCAGGCTGGGACCAGAGTGCAGGTGGTAGTAGAGGCTGTGAGAAGGGAACATTCTTTTTAAGACTAGGGAGAAGGTGCAAACAAGAGAAATTCTAATGTATTGCAAGGTTTCCATTGACCAACCAAGGAAGTTGAGGGATGGGCAAGTTTGGGGAAGAGGCAAGTGCTGGTTTGGGACCTGAGATGCCAGGTAAACATTTCACTGGAGATGTTGAGCATGGGATGTGCAGGAGGAGGGGTTGAGCAGGAGATGTGAATTTGGGAGTCACCTGCAGATAAATATACAAAAAGCATCCCTAGGATGAAGTCCTCTTTGGAGGGAGGCAGATAGAAAGATGGCCAGTGGGTGGCCACGGACGTCCAAAATGAAGGGGCCAAGGAGATGTGGAGGAACCAGTGAAGAAGGCATAGTAAAGCGGAATATTGCATGGAATCTGGCGGAAACCAAACCAAGAAGTATGAAACTGCGTTCCCGATCTCACCCCATTGTAGTTTCTCTTGTCCTTTGCACAATGACACCTGATATGTAGCCTGCCAGTTTCCTTCTTCACTCTGTTTTATCTGTGTTTATCTATGATGCTTTTTTTTGGCCCTGCTGGAGATGGAACCTAGGGCCTTGTACATGTGAAGCAGGTACTCAACCACTGAGCAACATCATCTCCAACTTTAGGATGACTTTTCTAATGAGGTATTGGGCTGGGTATGGTGATGTACACCTGTAATCTCAACTGGGAGGCTGAGGCAGGAAGATCACTGTGAGTTTGAGGCCAGTATGGGCTACATAGTGAGTTCGAGGCCAGCCTGGGCTACATAGTGAGTTCAAGGCCAGCTTAAACTACACAGTGAGACCCTAGCTTTTAAGAAAAGGCCGGAGGGGTCATAGGAGGGAGTTGAGATTCATTTCTTTTCTTTTGGCCTAAGGACATCTAACTGCTCCTGCACCATTTGTGGAAAAGCTATCTTCCATTGAATTGGTTTTACATTGTCTTAGTTTCATTGTCACTGGGACACCTACAACTTAAAAGGAGGAGGTGCTCACAGTTTTTAGAAGTCCAGGTTAGGTAGGCTCAAATGCAGATGCAGTATGGTGTAAAGGCCATAGAGGGAACCTGCTCATGGCAGACAGGAAGCAGAGCCTGGAA
>NW_004955422.1:16041341-16042442 GCF_000276665.1 Chinchilla lanigera
TTTCTTTCTTTCTTTCTTTCTTTCTTTCTTTCTTTCTTTCTTTCTTTCTTTCTTCTTTTCTTCTTCTCTGTCTCTCCCTCCCTCCTTCCCTCCCTTTCATCTTCCTTCCTTCCTTCCTTCCTCTCTCTCTTTCTTTTCTCTAAGAAGAGAATAATATTTATTAACTAAGTTCCTGACTACACATTCTGCTGCATACAATAATTTATTGTAGTAATCTCTCCAGGTGCCACAGGCAATTTGTTACTGTTATTTGCAGCTTTGGATTTTTTGCAATGAGTTCATGTATTTTTTTTGGGCAAACAAATAGTACATGTTATGTGACTAGTACCTTTTATAGATAGTCTGATTATCCAAGCTGATTTATTTTCTCCCAGATCGCCAAAGAGAGGCCTTAAAAACATTTTAAATTATTGTCAAAATATTTTCCAAGGATAGAAATGTAGACACAATACATTCTGAGGGCTGGGGATGTAGCTCAGCAGCACAGCACCTGCCTGGCAGGTGCAAGGCCCTGATTTCAATTAACCCCAAAAAAACAAAAAAAAATCCGAGCCCCAAATATATAAAAACCACTCATATAAAATAGAGTTTAAAACAGAGTTTAAAATAGAGTATAAAATGGCTTGCCAGTAATTCAGATTGAGCAGCCAAGGCAACCCACTGGGACCCCCCTTCTGTCCCTCTCTTGGACAGAAGCTTTCTTTCCCTCAATAAATATATTCTGCTCTTAACTGCCAGTGTTCCTAAAATTCATTCTTCGATTTTAGAGAACACGAACTCATCCCAGGTATTATTCAGGTTGGGAGTTTTTATTTTCCTGTATCATTTTGGAGGTCCCACCAAGATCCTTGGACGGAGGTAAGAGTTTGCTTTTGTTTCATAGACTCTGGATTGGGACTCATTTAGGCAACAAATTCTTATGCTTCAAATTTTGTTATGCTTTTGCCTGTTGCTTATAATTGCTTATTCTTTGTCTCTTACATACTTTTGTTAAAATGTTGATTTTAACAAAAGTATGTAAGTTAGAATATGGCAAGGTTTTAAGGTTATGATATTTCTTTAATGGGACATTTTATTCCTGTTTTGTTCTGGTATATGTTG
>NW_004955422.1:16044512-16046017 GCF_000276665.1 Chinchilla lanigera
CTCCTCAAGGACAGTATCCATTACAAGAAGTAAATGGACCATTTGGAACTGCCAGAGTTCATGTGCCTTTTTCTCTCAGTGACCTAAAACAGATAAAGTTAGATCTTGGAAAATTTCTAGATGACCCTGATAAGTACATTTATGTATTTCAAGGCCTCACTCAGACTCTTAAACCAAACATTGACCTCTAATGAGAAACAGGCAGCATTACAGGCTGCTATTGCATTTGGAGATGAATACCACATTATTAATTTTAGAAGGCCAGAAGAAAGAGCCAGGGGAACTACCAGTTTCCACTGGAGTCTAAGCCATCCCTACATAAGACCCCTACTGGCCTAGCAACTATATGGGAGATTGGAATAGGAGATATTTTCAGACATGTGTTCTTGAAGGTCTCAAAAGAACAAGCGCTAAGCCATTCAATTATTTTAAACTGTCAGCAGTTCAACAAGAAAAAAGGGAACACCCCTCTGCTTTCTTAGATTGCTTATAAGAGGCACTGATAAAGCATACTTCCCTAGATCCTAATTCAGTAGAGGGACAAATTATTCTTAAAGATAAGTTCATTACTTAGTCAGCCCTAGATATTAGAAAAAAGCTACAAAAGATGGCTTTTGCTCCAGATAGCTCATTTGATATGTTAGTAAAAACTGCCTCCTCAGTATTTTATAACTGAGATGAGGAGGAGCCTAAGGAGAGAAAATAAAGAGACCGAGAAAAAGCAGCTGCCTTTGCTGCAGCACTAAGAGGAACAGACCCTCCGTCTGATTCTCAGGGCCCCAAAAACTCAACTACTACATTCATCTGCTACCATCAGAGGCCAGGCCACCTTAAGAGGGACTGCCCTAAGAAGCTCCCTGAGCCATGCCTTAACTGCAAAGGTGACCACTGAAGGTCACTGCCCTCTGAAGGGAAGGCCCCAGAGTTCAGACCCATCCTACCAGTTGATCCAGCAAGAATGAAGGCCCTGGGGCACTCTCTGTACTCTCCCTCTGGCTGGACTGTCATCTCCACAGAGGAGCCCCGGGTTATCATGACTATATAGGGAAAAGAAACCAGCCTATTGCTGGACACTGGTGCAAGTCTCTTGGTCCCTTTTTTCATTCCTGGCCTTCCTTCCAGCTGTCATGCCTCAGTGAGAGGAGTCACTAGAGGAGATAATTCACTATTTTTCACAGCCCTTAGGCTGTAACTGGGATGGCTTTCTCTTTTCATATTCCTTTTTGATAATGCATGAAAGTCCAGTCCCTGTCTTGGGGAGAGATATTTTATCTTGTTTAAATACTGCAATATATATGCACCCAGGTCAGGTACACTGTCTTTCCCTTGTGGAGACAGAAATAAACTCTGAAGTACGGGCAACTAAAGGCAAAATAGGTAGAGCATTAAGAGCTGCTCCAGTATAGATATATCTCAGAGATTCTACTATTTTTCCTAACCAGAGCCAATATCCTTTAAAACCTAAAGTTAAAAAAGGATTATTACCTATAATTGATAACCTAAGG
>NW_004955422.1:16046787-16183940 GCF_000276665.1 Chinchilla lanigera
TGGGAACCTGATTCCCAGACAACATTCCAGAAGCTTAAACAAGCTCTCCTAAATGCCTCAGCCCTAAGCCCCAGCATAGGACACCATTTCAATTTATATGTCAATGAGAGGCCAAGTACGCCTTTAGGAGTACTTACATAGGATCGGGGACCCACTCAACAGCCTATAGGGTATCTGAGTCATGAATTAGACATTGTAGCAAAGGGATGGCCTTCTTGCCTTAGAGCTATGGCAGCTGTAGCTCTCTTAGTGCCAGAGGCATCCAAACTGACTTTAGGTAAAGATCTCACTGTATGTACGCCTCACAATGTGGCAGGACGTTTTTTAGTCCAAAGGGAGCCTCTGGCTATCAGACAGCTGACTTCTTAAATACCAGGCTCTACTTCCATAAGGACCAGCCATTCAAATAAAGATATGCTTCTCCTTAAACCCTGCTACCTTTTTGCCAGAAAAGGAGGAAACTGAGGCTGACAGACATGATTGTGAATAGGTAATTCTCCATACAAATGCAGCTAGAAAAAGCCTATTAGACACACCCCTTACTAACTCTGATTTGACCCTTTTCTGTGATGGCAGCTCCTTCATGGAAAATGGGACAAGGAAGGCAGGTAGGGAGTGGTAACTTTATATCAGACTCTCAAAAATTCCTCATTTACACCTAGGATGAGTGCTCAGCTAGCAGAGCTCATAGCCTGGAGCTTATCCTCTTTATGGGAGGCCATTACCGGCTCCTCTAGGTAGAAATCTTTAGTGACTATATTCATAATAATCCTGTTGATCTTATTATTTGGCCCATGCATACTTAATTGTTTCTGTGGCTTTGTCTCCTCCAGATTTAAATCTATATGCCTACCTAAGATGAAAACACCTGGTGTCTATCAAAGGCCTTTAGATAGACTCTCTGGAGAGTATCTCTGACTGCCCATCAACAACTATGACCACTTTCAGCCTGAAGAAGACAGAGCGGTCATGGCCCATTACTCCCTCATGGCAGTTCGGGTTACTTCTTCAGAGGGGGGAATGTTATAGGCAGCTGAGTTAGACAGAAATATTATAGGCAGTCAGACAGGGCCAGGCCCTCGAAGGAGCCAACATGAAAGACAAGATAAGAGATGTGTTTGCTGTGGGCTAGACCTCAAAACAAAGGACTAAATAAATACAGCCACACACCTTCCTAGGTATAAACATCAGAGATTGATATTCTAAATAGGTAGTGATCACCTTGAAAAGTCCCTGACCCAACCCCTCACAGGAAAAGTCCCTGTTCTGTATTCATGCCAGCTTGCTATGTGACTCGCTTTTTAGTTTGATCCCTATTTAATCAATTTTATATGAACAATTCTTATTGGCTGACCATAGTTTTGTTCATTTTCCCCTACCTTGGACCCACCTCACCTCGTGGTTTTGCTCTTTAAAAGTCCTTAGAAAACAGTCTTGGGCAACCCACTCAGGCCCCTCTTCTGTCCCTCTCTTGGACAAAAGCTTTCTTTCCCTCAATAAATATATTCTGCTCTTTAAAAAAAAAAAAAAAAAAAGAAAACAGTTTGAGCAGCCAGAGTATTCCATTTGGGTTTCTATTAGCAAGAACACAGCAATACTCAAGCACTTTAGCAATGCTGGAGGTAATCATTTGTTGACATCTCTTCAGCCACTGCAGTCCACTGCTTCCACTGCTCTGTTCCTCTGGTGTCTTTTTCTGTGGAGGCCTCTGGGATCACCAGTAGTCACCATGTGTCTGCAGGTTTGAGCTGCCCCTCCCACACAGTAAGTCGGGGCTCAGGGAGAAAGTGCCACCTGCCACTCCTTCTTCTTCACTGAAATCTCTCTCTTTACTCTCCTATGGGCTTCAGTTCTCACTCAAGACCCTTCCTGGGTCCCAGGGACCCACTTCTTTCCTTCTTTTCTTTCTCATGTTATTATATTCCAGTGTTTGGAGACCAAATCTTGGAGAGGCTCTTTCTCTGTTGCTCACCACTCCGCCATCTTCCCAGAAGTCCTTCGCCACTTGTTTCTTGAACCTATCTGCGGACTGAGGTGGGGCAGGCCACAGGGAGTCCCCCACTTCAGGGATGTAGACAGGGGTTTGTCACTGCTGAACAGTTTGCCAAGTCTTCCCTGCAATGGAATTTGAGATATTTGTGGGCCCAGGTGTGGGGAAAGGCTCTGGCCAACACACACGTCAGAACTGTTAGCTGTAGTCATTTAAAAGAAAGCAGCTAAGAGTGGGCAAAATCTACTTTTGGGGCTTATTGAGGCTTATTGAGGCATGAAGGGCTGGTAATTTAATTTTTACTCCAGTTTTCAGACAATGGGAGGGGAGGGACTGAGCCAGAGATGGCTCTGGGTGGCTCCATCTATCTTTGTGAGGACTAGAAGAGTCACATTTATCAGGACAGAAAGGAGGGTGGTGGGTGCCAGGGACTGGGGTGGGGGTGGGCGGGTCCAGTGTGTGCACAGAGCTCCTGGGAGAAGGGCACGTGAGTGACAGCAGTGAGCATCTGGCTCCCAGTGTCCCCGCCCTGCTCTGCCCCACCCTGGCTTCTGATTGCTTTTCTTCCCTTTGCTGATATTGTGGTAAAATGTACATCCGGTAACATTTACTGACTGCACCACATTTAAGTGCACAGTTCAGCGACACTGACTACAATCATACTCTTTTGCAACCATCACCACCACTCACGTCCAGAAATCACCATCATCCATTCTCATCTCTGTCCCCGCTGAGCAGTGACTCACTACCTATAAGTAGCCCTTCCTGGACCTTGTCCCTGTCTGGTGAAGTTTATGTTTGTAATACCAGGGGAAAGTTATTGGAATTCCAATAACTAGTTAATTCCAATCTACCACTTCCAGCGCAACCCATGGAGAGAATAAAGGCACTGAGGCATGTCTGTAGTTGTGGGGAACCAAGGGGGCTATAAGTCCAGTCAGAATGGTGGCTTACTGGAACAAAGGCCCTGACCCAGGGACAAACCTGTGTTTTATTAATTTGTGTAGAGGGGAGTGGCTCAGGGATGGGTGACTGAGAGAAAGAGTGAACTATGTGAGTGCTGTGAGCTGGGCTAGGTAGGAGGCCTGAAATCACTTCTGCAATATGCAGAGAGAGCTATGCAGAAAATGTAATCTGCATATCACAGATTGGGGCAGTATCTAGTGTTTTGGGGTCAGTGCTTCAGTTCTGATGTGTAATCGTCATGCCCAGAGATGTCACGGCCTTTTTTCTCAAAGCTCAGTCCCAGCCAACAGTGTGGCATCACTTGGCCTGACTCATACATACTACTTGAGAGCTATAGGCAGAGCATCACTGACCTGTCACCCTGCTTCAAAGACTACACATCAACACCTCAGCTAGGCCCATTTGCATTGCTTAAAGCCAACTGAGGGGTTAAAGAAATATTCTAGCCAGCTTTGTATATATCAGTACACGGAGGTAGAGCCAAAAAGCTCTTCTTTTAAGGAGAACCATCCAGGTGGTTCTCCACAGTTACCCTGCTCCCAGCTCCTGGCATCCCATCCTGTTTCCTGTCTCTGTAGACCTGGCTCCTCTAGGGCCCTCACAGAAGCAGAATCCTACAGTGATTGTCCTTTGGTGTCTGGCTTATCTCACTTGGCATAGTGTCCTCAAGGTGCATCCATGTTGTAACATGTGGTAAAATTTTACTTCTTAATGTACCTTGATTTAGTCCAATTGTCCCATGTGTTTTATGTTTTTTGACCTGTTAGGCTGTTAATCAATGTGTATGATAATTAACTTGATAAGGATTTATAAAATAAATTAATCTAATGTAAGCAAAAAAATTATTTTACAAAGGGAGTTGGAGAGTTGAGGGCCATTCTATATAATTTTTGGGGGAAAATAATTTCACAATTAAATTGCGACTAGGGCTTGTCTGAGGCCTAGTATCTTGCCGTGTGAGCTGGCTATGGTGTTTGAAAATATAACTATGTGTGCTTCCTGTCACAGTGGAGGCCTCAACAGTCCTGTGGTACTGTGACGCTTCTGGGCAAGAGTGCATCAGTGGAAGACATCCTGGTTCCTTGAGAATCAAGTAGTAATTTAAAAAGGTTTCATCTGGGGTAAAGGACAAACTTCTTATTAACCTGTCATTTCTCCCTACTGTCCTCATCAACATAAGATCCTCATTAGTTTAAAATCACTGCTGCCCTCTGAGTCATCCAAAGTGATCCTCCTCAACATAAGATTTTTCTCAGCATAAGACCATGACCACCCTCTGAGTCATCCAGTAATCCCCTCACCATTTTCCTCAATGTAAATGTGATCAATAAATACCTTAGTCTGGCTGCCTTATGGCCCTTTTATTCCCCCATGAACAACTGGCCATCCCAGATTCCCATTGCATTGCTATTTCTCTCTTGCTCTTTTTTTTTCCACCATGTACCATAACACCTGGAAGTTACAGAGGACTCATTGTAGAGGTCCCCAGTAACTGGTGCTCAATGTGACCTGAAACCACAGTGTTCTCATCTGCTTGGTGGATTTACTGGAGATGTTAGAATGGTGCTCAGACTGCGAGTGATGATATTGGAGATGTCTGATATGGGGCTAAGGTAAGAGCTCTCGACTCAAGCAGAAAACTTCCCTGGGATTAAGACATGGGGCAATCTCTTTCTGCTGAAGAAAAACAATACGTTCAGTTGCTAACATTTCTTTTTAAAAAGGCAAAAGGCACAGTGCCAAGTATCATCGAAGATGTTCCAAGAGATTGTTAAATGCAATCCTTGGTTCCCGCAGGTGGGAACTCTTGGTTTAGATACTTGGGAGTAATCAGGTTACAATCTCCATGCTACTCAGCATCAGGTGACTTCATTTCCCCTGACATATTTACAGGATGGAGCCTTGTTCAATCTGTGCTCTTGACCCTGCAATCCACATGTAAGATTGCTGACTCAAACTTAACAGCTGAAAAGCCTCCTTTGGCAGGAAAAGTAGTTCCAGTTTCACAATGTCCACTTGAGTGTTCAGAGGATGATAAGAACAATATGTCCTCTGGTACCCTCACTGTGCCTAGTGCACACACTGCTGAGGATGTACAGTTCTTGTCTCCTCCTCCTGAGATGCACCCACCACCACCCATGTGCCCTTACCTCTACCCATTCTATTGTAAATGATAACTCAGGCAGCCGCTGGTGGTGAGGATTGCGGTGGTCCCATGCGCTTCTCCATGGAGGCTATAGATAACCCAGACCACCTGTGTCAGAGAGTAGGTGTTTGCCATCCTTTTCAAATCAAGGTGTTAAATTAAACAAAGTGTAGTTAAGAATGGTGTTCAAAGTCCTTTTATGGTAGGACTACTAGAAAATCTTTTGCAGTCCACCTTGCTGATTCTATCTGATCTTTACCACCTTGCTAAAACATGTCTTTCCCCTGCTCAATATTTACATTTTGATGTTCAGTTGATATCACTTATTAGAGAACAGGCTGAGAAAAAATTAAAATGAGGCTGGAGATGATGACCCAGAGATTACTATGGATATTTGATGGACACTGGCAGATATTCCAATCTAGATGAACAGGCACTCTGCCCAATGGAATTATTCAGGCAAACTGCTAGTTTGTTGCACTACACCTGAGCATCTGTCCCAGAAGAGGGAGCACCAGGTACAATCTTTTACCCAGGTAACAGTCCTATACTCAGTTTGTGGCTCATTTACAGGGAGCTGTAAATCACCAAACTGCTAATCCTGAGGCTGCTAATATTCTGATTCTAAAATTGGCTTTGAAAATGCTAATCATAATTATAAACAAGTCCTTTTGTCTGTTAGTGGATCCAGTGATCTTGGAGCTTATGTAAGAGCGTGCCAAAATATAGGTTTCCCTCTTAAAATTCAACCCTAACGGTCTAGGCCATATCCAACAATTTAAAGGGGATAAAAACTGAGATCCAATAGTTTGAATGTAGAAAGGTGGGACACCTTAGAAAAAATTGTAAACAGTCCAAGGACATAAAAGGTGATATCACTACTCCTGCTGCCTCTAAAACAAATGAATAGACCCTAGCTACCTTGTGCCCTCACTGTAATAAAGGCTATCATTGGGTAAAAGATTGCAATTCCAAATATCATAAAGATGGTCCCCTCTTTGCAGGGAAAGGGGAAGTGGGGCCCAGTCCCCCTAGGCCCTTCAAATAATGGGGGGACTTTGGGGGTCCTCCCAACAGGTCCTAGGCCAGTTGCACCCTGTTCAGACATGGCCCGAGTACAAAACAAGATATTCCCAACTTGAGTGCCAGGAAGAACATATCCTCCTCCCTCTGCAGACCAGACAGGAAACCAGGATTAGATCTGCCTGCAGGCAGTAAAATACATATTTTAGATGGTAAAATACCCTCCTTAATACCAACAGGTGTATTTGGGCCTCTGCCTCCCAGTACTATTGTACTGTTAATGGGGAAAGCCAACCTTATACTCAAAGGAATTACTGTGGTATCTTCTGTTGATGAGGATCGTGAAGAATTGTGAGGATTGTGAGGGAGAAATACAGGTACCTGTCTGTTCCCAGGGAACATGGGTTTTTAAACAAAGTGAACATATTGTCCAGCTTCTGCTTTTTACATGAGCCTAAAATCATATATAAAGGCTTGCTCAAAATTAGAGATGCAGATCAATCTGAACCCTTACAAGGCAAAATATATTTTGCTCAGGAAATAACTAAAAGTAAACCAACTTGTCAAGTTAAAATTAATGGAAAAAATTTTATAGGGTTAATTAATACTGGTGCTGACATTTCCATTATTACATCACATGTCTGGTTGCCGTTGCAAACTAAACTGGCATGTACTGCCTTAGTGGTACTAGGATCCCTTACATAGGTTTTACAGAGTGTCTCGCCATTCCCTTATGAGGAGCCAGATGGCCAGAGAGGATATATATCACCATTCATTGTGCCTATTCCTGTCAACTTATGGGGCAGAGGTTTATTAAAAGGGTGAAAAGTAATAATAGCAACCATGCCCCCTTCTGTTCTAAAATCAGAAAGCACCAGCTTCTAGTCCTTGTCAGCACATAAAATGATGCTAGATATGGGGTATATTGAAGGAAAAGGACTGGGGAAACAGCCCAGGGAGCCCCAACACCCATAAAAACAATGATACAAAAGAATAGAATAGGAATTGGCTATGAATCACATTTATGATGGGGGCCATTGCAAATTTTCTGGTTAAGTCAGCCCTGCCTTTACAATTGAAAGTCACCGAGCTGGTATGGGGTAACCAATGGCCCCTAAATAAGGAGAAGCTACAAATTTTGGGATCCCCTGGTGTCAGAACAACTACAAAAAGGACATTTAGAACCCTCTGTCAGTCCATGGAACTCTCCTGTGTTTGTGATTCCCCCAAAGTCAGGAAAATGGAGACTGTTACAAAATTTATGTGCAGTCAGTGCTTGCTTACTACCGATGCAGACATAACAACCAGGCCTCTAGTGCCATGGCTACCCCACAAGATTGGTCATGGATAGCTATTGATTTAAAGGGTTGTTTTTTCAATATTCTTCTCTTTCCTGCTGATAGACTTTATTTTGCATGTTCTGTTCCCAGTGTTAATTTCAAAGAGCCAATGAAAAGATATCAATGGACCATGTTATCCCAAGGCACAGCAAATAGTTCAATATTATGTTAATTGTTTGTAGCCCAAGCTTGGCAGCCCACCAGAGACCATTTTCCCCAGATTTACATGACTCATTATATGGATGATATCCTTGTGGCTGCTGCCTCCTGAGAGATTCTTTTTTGGGCTTTCAGACAAGCCAAACAGGATTTGCTTGCCTTTGGCTTTGCATTGCTCCAGGAAAAATACAGCTCTCTGCACTTTATCAGTATCTGTGAACTGTACTAGCAGAAAGGACTGTTAAACCTCAACAGATTCAAATCAGAATGGATAATCTTATAACCTCAAATGATTTTCAAAAATTATTAGGAGATATTAATTGGATTAGACCAAAATTGGGAATAACTACTTTTCTTCTTTTTAAATTTTATTTTAAGGAGGAAAAAAGTAAAACAAAATTTCAAAACAAGATAATAGGAGAGTAACAATGGTTAATGCATTGATAACTACTTTTTGATTACAAAACTTATATATGAGATTTTATAAGGAGACCCAGATCTTAATTCCCCTTGCATACTAACTGAGACTGCAAAGTGAGAGCTAAGATTGGTGGAAAAATATATTCAATCTCATCAAGTTTTCTGGATCAATGCGCAACAATTGTTATATTTGTTTGTGTTACAGACCCCTCATTCTCCCACAGGTTTGCTTGGACAGTAGTATAAAAGGAAGTCTTTCTCACCGAATGGTTGTTTTTACCAAATCAGTTGGTTAAATCTTTACAATTATATTTGGAACAAATAGCCAAAATAGTCTTCATGGGGAGAAATCAGGTTTGTCAACTGATAGGGTATGATACCCACAAGGTTGTGCTTCCATTAGCTATTTCACAGAGATAAAATCTAATTCAAACTGTTTATTGGCAGATTGCCTTTGCCAGTTCTGTAGGACAAGTTGATAATCATTACCCTAATGATTTGTTGTCTCAATTTTTCTCAAATTATGTTTTTATCTTGCCCTAAATAACCCAGTTGCAATCGATCACTGAAGCAAGAACTTCTTTTACCAATGGCTCCTCTAAGGAAAGGCTGCTATCTGGAGTGATGGATTTCAACACATTATTCCTACATTTGTGCTTTAAGCCCAAAGATCTGAGTTAACGACCATCTTATTTGTTATTGAACATTTCTTTGGTCAGGAGCTCAATATATATATATATATATTTTTTGAGACAGGGTCTCACCACAAAGTTCAGGCTGGCCTTGAGCTCACTTTGTAGCCCAGGCTGGTCTCTAACTCTCAATGATCCTCCTGCCTCAGACTCCTGAATGCTGGAATTACAGGCGTGTGCTACCATGCCTGACCAAGAGCTCAATATTTTGAGTGATTCTTCTATACTATTCGACTCTACCTCTAGAGGGCTCTATAGAAAGTTTTACCCTGGAACCTGCTTTGCTTAGTTTATTCCTCAGGTTACAAAAGGCAATTTGTGAGCATACTGTTCCATTTTTCATTGGCCGTATGCACTCACATACAAATTTACCTGGATCTTTAGATTACAGTAATCAACAGGATGGTTCATTAACACTTTTGTTTCCTCTTTTGGTCTGGCTAAACAATCACATGGGTATCACCACCAAAATAGTAGAGCTTTAACAAAAGAATTTCAATTATCATGCTCACAAGCTAGAAATATTGTTCCATCTTGCCCTACCTGTCAAAAAATCCCTCACCCGCCCTTCTCCAAAGATAGCAATCCCGGGGGCTCAAACAGAATGAAATTTGGCAAATGGATGTGACTCATACTCCCTCTTTGGGGCACTTGCAATATGTTCACATTTCTATTGATAGCTAGACCCACCTAATGCATGCTACTTGTCATTCTGGGGAAAAAAATAGGACATGTTCAACAACATTGTCTGCTTTTGCCACTATGAGAGTGTCAAAAACTATAAAAACAGATAATGATCCTTTTTATACTAGCAAAGCATTATCTTCCTTTGTTCAGCTCTACCATATTAAGCATCTTACAGGCATTCCATATAATCCACAAGGCCAAGCTATAGTAGAAAGAACACAGTTAACACTCAAAAATCAATTAAGTAAACTAAAAGAAGAAATATGGCTTCCTCCATAGGCTCAATTGGACCTTGCTATCTTCACTTTAAATTTTTTAAATCTATAGACAGAAAACAACTGCCCTGTGGCCCAACTGCATTGGCAGCCTGGGCCTGCCTAAACTGCCATATGTTCAGGTCTTGTGGAAAGATACGCAGTCAGGTAAATGGGGAGGCCCCTCACAGTTAATAACCTGGGGATGAGGGTATGCTTGTATTTTAACAGGAAGTGGATCACTAGTGTGGCTGCCATTCAGGAATGTGTGACTGTGGAAGACAGAAGTCTCCATGGTGGCAATGGCTGACTGCCCCGCCAGCCATACTGCCGACTGACTTTTGCACAGATGAGTCTCAAAGATCAGCCAGTGGCAACTCCATCCTCTCCAATGATGGAGGCCAAACCAATTAGGAACAAGGGCTTGGAGAGAACAATCCATGAAGCCAAGGCACCAGTAGACCATCAGGGTCTGGCACAGAATCCTGACACTGTGTTCATTGCTATGATGGCTATCCTAGATGCACAATATGTATACCCCAGGGTCAGGGATGGAACATTGGGCCTACATCCCCAACTTTCCTTGCTTAGATCCATTACTTGGATGGATCTCTCACCTGAAATGTATTATAAAACCGACATATCACATTTACCAGTGGATTTGATACCAGGATCAGCCATCTGTATAGACATGAAAGATAAGGCAATTGTTCATTGGACTTCTTGTTTTACTTTTCCTCCTGTGTGTGTGGAAGATGTTTCCATACAGTCTAATTATTGTTATGCCACCTCATCTCAGACCTGGTTGATCCACACTGCTGCAAACTTTATTATGTTAACCCTGGGGTCCATTCACATGGCTGGAGACCAAGAAGATTCCTTCCCGTCCAAATATCCAAATTGTCAGGCTCATATTACATGGAATGGATTCCATAAAGATGCCCCTCTGCTATAGGATACATGCAGGGGCCAATCAGGAAGATAGGGAAAATTGGGACCATATGAATTTATTGACTGAGGACCTTGGGGAAATTTTATGGAAAGAAAGGGCAATAGTATAGACTGGTTTGGGTTAAACTAGACTAACCTTGATGATGTGACTGAAAAATCTGTCCCAACTTATAGAGAGCCCTTCCTGGTCCTTGTTGTGGTCCAGGTTTGTATTTGTAATCCCATGGAAAAGTTAGTGGAATTCTAGTGAGTTAATTCCAATCTACTACTTCCAGAGCAATCTGTGATGAGAATAAAGACACTAAGGTGTACCTGTAGTTGTGGGGAGCCAAGAGGGTTCCTAAATCTGGTTAAGATGATGGCTATCCAGGACAAAGGCCTCTACCCAGGGCCAAACCCAGGTTTTCTTAATTTATGAAGAAGAGAGTGGCTTGAGGATAAGTGACTGAGAGAAGGGCAGGAAGTAGGTGAGTGCTGTGAGCTGGGCTAGGTAGGAGGCCTGAAATCACCTCTGCAATATGCAGAGAGAAGGACATGCAGAAAGAATAATCTGCATAACATAGTTCGAGGTAGTATCTAATGTTTGGGGGTTGATGCTTCAGCTCTGATGTGTAATTTTTTATGCCCTCGGAAGTCAGAACCTCTTATCTTGAGGCTCAATCCCAGCTGACAGCATGGAGGGTGGCTCTCCCTCTCGCCTGGTTCACACACGCTTCTTGGGAGCTACAGGGTGGGACAACACTGATCTGTCACCTTGCTTCAAAGACTACTCATCAGCACTTCGGCTGGACCCATTTGTATTGCTTAAAGACTATTGAGGGGATAAAGATAAAATTTAGCCAGGTGTACACACATCAATACACAGAAGTAGGGGTAGCTTTAGCCAAAAGGGAGATAACTACTCTTCTTTCAAGGAGAGTCATCCAGGTGGTCCTCCACACCTACTAAGGAAGTAACTTGGATAGAAGAAGGTTTCAATACACCTTCTCCCCAGTTTTTACATTATGGAAAACTTGGGTCTGCCCAAGAAACATGGAAATTGGCTCTTCCCTATGGAGAAGGAAGCTTATGGACTGGTAGTGACTTACTATAGTAAGTCATGCTATATTACTAGCAATTGTACTATAGGGCTATTCAAACTTCCATATGTATCTGTCTATAACCCATGTTTTCATGTATGGGAATATACAATGGAATACTAATACTTTTACCTGTCAAAAATGCACCTTGAGTCACTGCATTCCCTTCAGATCTGTACAAAAGAAGACTCTAATGATGCTAGGGTAGATACCAGGAGTATGGGCTCTGTTAATTTAAGTGAACCATGGTCATATACGCCTACTGCTCATTTGTTACAAGTCCTGCTTGATTAGCTCATCCACAGAGCAAAGAGGACGCTGGGACTGATCATTGCTGGTATAGTCTCTTCGGTATTATTGATTTCAAGTGTAGCCGTTTCCTCGGTTGCCTTGGCCCTTCCATTCAAACAGCTAATTTCAGAGATAATTGGGCCAAAATTGCTAATGAGGCCCGGAATATACAACATTCTACAGATGCTAAGCTGCAATCCCAAATAAGTGTGCTTGAGACTACTGTTTTATGGATGTGAGATCAAACTGAAAGTTTACAGCTACAGCAAAGCCTCAGGTGCCACTATGACATTTCCCACTTTTTTTTTTATTACTCCTTTACTTTATAATCAATCTAGCCATCCGTGGGAACATATTAAAAAGCATGTAGAAGGAGCAATGCATAAAACTATAACTACGGATCTTGGAGCCCTCCAGAAGGAAGTTTCATATGTGTCCCACCAGACTGCTAATTTTGATGGTCAGATTCAAAACTGGGATAAATTTTCTCATGTACTTGATCAGCTCAATCCCTTTGACTACCTCAAGGCTCACTTCCGGTTTTACATGGCTGTGCTAATAGTAATTGGATCATGTCTCCTTGCTCTCTTCTTAGTCTGCTGCAGAGGAGCTCAACGCAAATGACATCTAAAGACATTGCAGCCACAGGTCACGATGATTCACTTTCTACAAGCAAATAAAAAGAAAGGGGGATCTGTCGAGGGCCATTCTATATAATTTTCCAGGAAAAATCATTTCATCATTAAACTGTGATTAGAGCTTGTCTGAGGCCTAGTATCTTTCCATGCAAACTGGCCCTGTATGCGGAAATACAACTCTATGTGTCTCTGGTCACAGCTGAGGCCTCAGCGGTCTTGTGATGCTGTGATGCCCCAGGGGAAGATTACATCAGCTGAAGACCTGCTGGTTCCTTGAGAACTGAATAGTAATAAAAAAAAAGGTTTCATCTGGGGGAAAGGACAAACTTCTTATTAACCTGCCATCTCTTCCCACCATCCTCATCAGATGAGATCCTCCTTAGCTTAAAACCATTGCTGCCTTCTGAGTCATCTCATAACCTCCTCACCTTTTTCCTCAATGTAAACGTGATCAGTAAATACAGAGGTACTGGCTGCTCTGGCCCTTCTGTTTCTCATGAACAACTGGCCATCGCAGATCCCCGTTGCACTGCTATTGTCTCCTGCTCTTTCTTTTCGCTCTGCTCTTTAACACTTTGCAGGAAACTGGGGATTCACTGCAGGGGTCCCTGATATTGGAGGAAAAGGGAAAAAAGAATTGAGATGTGTTATGTACATGTACCAAATCCCCACAATGTATGTAATCATTATGTATTCCAAACATGTACTAATAAAAATTTAAAAATTTAAAAATTTCTTTTTTTTTTTTTTTTTTGGTTTTGGTTTTTCTCCAGTACCAGCGATTGAACTCATGACTTTGCACTTGCCAGGCAGGCACTGGGCCGCTGAGCTAAATCCCCAGCCCCCTAAAATTTCACTTTTTAAGGCTGAATAATATTCCACTGAATGGACACAGCCTGTTTTATCTACTCAGTTGTGGATGTACCCTGGCTGCTTCTCTCTTTGGGCTGTTGTAAGCAATGCTCCTATGAACATGTGTATGCACACAGCTGCTTGAGACCCTGCTTTTACTTCTTTGGGAGTATATTCATTAGTGGGATTGCTGAATCATATGATAATTCTGTTTAATTTTTTTTGGTATTTGGAATTAAATTCACAGCCTTTGCACTGAGCTACATCCACAGCCCTTTTTGATTTTTTTTTTAATTTTTGAGTAAGTTCTCATTAAGTCACTAAGTTTCTCAGGCTAGGCTCAAACTTGGAATCCTCCTGCTTCAGCCTCCCAGAGAGCTGGGATTACAGGTGTGTTCTGTGATACTTGGCTTGATTCTGTTTATTTTTATTTTTGAGAAACCACCAATCTCTTTCCATAGTGGCTGTACCATTTTATATTCCTACCAGCAATGCACAAATGTTCTAGTTTCTTCATATCCTTGCCAACTCATGTTATTTTCTGGCTGTGTTGCCCATTTAAAAATCGGCTTTCTTTGTTGTTGATTTGTAGGATATTTTATATATTGTGGATGTGCCTCCTTTATCAGGTATGTGATTTGTGAATATCTTCTCCCATTTTGTTAGCTGTTTTTCACTCTGTTGAATCCTGTGATGCACAAAAATTTAGGATTCTAATGGAGTCCTGTTTATGCATTTCTTAATTTTACTTAGCATCACACCAAGACAAAAAGGAAAGAAGCACAGGAGGGAGGGCGGGTGGAAGAAAAGAAATTTAGAGGGAAGGAAGCTGGTTTCATAGGAGGAATTTTATTTTATTTTATTTTATTTTATTTATTTATTTATTTTTTGGTTTTTCTCCGGTACCGGGAACCAAACTCACGACCTTGCGCTTGCCAGGCAGGCGCTTTGCCACTGAGCTAAATCCCCAGCCCCTGGAATTTTATTTTTTTTAAAATTTATTTTAATGGGGTTGAATACAGGAGAGCGCTACCATTACATCCCCCATCCTTTTGTCTCTTGAGACTGAGTCTCCGTAAATTCCCCAGGCTAGGCTTAAACTTGTGATCCTCCTGCCTCAGCCTCCCAGAGTGCTGGGTTTACAGGCATGTGCCACCATACCTGACTATAAATTTATCTCTAAATTGTGAAGATGATGGTGGTCAGAGTTCTTTTGCTCCCCCCATATCATCTTGATGCCTCTCATTTATTTTTTCCTCTTCTCTCCGTTTTCTATTTGCTTTGGCCTCTCTCGGGGCCGACTGCTTTACTCAGGTAGCTGTAAAAGCTCAGTTTTCCTTGTGAATCTTTAGTTTTTTCAAGGGAGCCTCATTCTGGACTGGAAGGGGTGCGTGGTAGATAAAGTAGTGTCCCCAAAGTTCCCATGGCCTAAACCCAGGCCGTGATGATCCCAGATCTAGTCCTCATCCTGGACCTGGGGTGCGTTGGTTTGATAGCAAATGGGTCCCTACAGATGCGGGGAAGATTAAGGCCTTTGGGATGGGGAAGTTAGCTTTGCTCATCCCAGGGGACCCCTCTGATCCTGAGTCCTCATAAACAGGTAGATGGCAAGTGTGAGCAGGACCGGGCTGCGAGATGAGGGAGGAGCCACGGCCAAGTACGCCTTCTGCAGCAGGCTCCTGCCTGATTCTAGCCCATGGAGACCCGTATCAGGCATCGGACGGACAGAATTGCAAGGCAAGTGTTGTGATCACTTCACCCAGGGCTGGGCTTGGCACTGCCTGTATGCAACTCCCTAGGCGGCCAGTAGAGGACGACAGCCACCAACAGAAAGGAACAGGAAATCATTTCTTGGTGAGACATGTGATGGTTACAACTGCAAGAGGAGGGGCCCTCAGAGAGAAGGCGAAGGACACGTGCTTCTGAGGAGCCATGGAATTGTTTCAGGGCCCCGGCAACAGATACCTGCACTTTCGGTGGAAACTGATTGTGCCTTATGGTAGGGCAGTTTTCTGTATGTTACACGTTAATAAAATAAAGAAGGGAGAAAGGACAAGAGAAGGGGGGATGAAGTAGGGAAGGGAAGAAGGGGGTGCGACAACAGAAGATAAATGATTTGACAGAGCTGAGGACGGCCCAGGCCAGCCTTTATTCTGCGGCTGTGTCCCTGTGGGCCCCTGAGACCTGGCTAAGGCACCGACGCCAGTCCCAAGGCAGGGCTTCCAGGAGCAAGCTGTGTCTGTGCCACCTGCTCTTCTGTCAAAGGCCGTGTGGGCGAGCAGTGTGTGGGTGCCCTGCTGAGGGCACATCTGTGGCCAGAGGCGTCGTGGTTTGCCTTCCACTCTCACACTGGCTAACTGCGTCCTGAGATCAACCCAGCTCAAAGGCAGAAAAGCCAGTTGTCAGTTTATTTGCCATCCATCTAGCCTCTACTCAAATCAGATATCCACCTATCCATCCATCAGTCACTCGCCCATCCATCTACTTATCTATCCATCCCCAACCCATCCATCCATCCATCCATCCATCCATCCATCCACCTATCCATCCACTTATTTATCCACTCACCAATTTCACCCACCCATCTCTCCTCCCACTCACCCATCCCATTCACCATCCACTCCTCACTCACTTATTCCCTCAGCACTTTCTGGTGCCTCCTCTGTGCCTGGCATTGTGCCGGGTGCTCCTTCCTGGCTTGTTTCTGGCCAGTGTCAGCTCTTTTTTTCTTTACTATTGCTCTTACAAAACATAGTGATGTAAGTGAGTTCCCTGATGTGTGGTCAATCCCCTCCTGTGGTGTGGAGTCATGTTAGGAGGCATATGAGTGGCTCCTGGAGACTGTAGAATGTGTGTGGGGGAGATAGGAGTGTGGTGCCTGGGACGGAGTTCTTAGTCCAGCTTTAGGAGGGGACAGCCTGGCCCAGGCACATGCTTTGGCCAATCTGGTCCAGGGATTCTCACAGCTGGTCCTAGACTGGGGACAGGGACCTAGGCCTGAGGCTCATCTAGCAAGGCCAGTGATTCCGGAGCCACAGTGAGGACGGAAAGCAGGCGCAGCTGGGAGGTGGGGAGAGACCGCGTGGCACGTGCGCCAGCTAGACCACAGCCCCTGTTCTCCTGCCGGATGCAACAATGTGACATGATGCAAAATGGGGCTGGACATCAGATGGGTGACATGTCAGGAGAACATGCAGGGCTGGATTTTAAATGTAGATTTCCCTGTGGCTTGAGTGCCTGCACACCTTGGGACCCCACCTCACCCTGCTCCCAGGAACCTGCAGTAGAAAACTTCCTGTGCTAGACTCCTAGGGATCTGGATCCATGGGATGGTTGTGTAGCCAGCTTGCTGGGTGTCCACAGCAGAGCCCCGGCCCTCTCTGAGCCTCCTTGTGCCCAGGTGGTGGTTTCAAAAAGGTGTCTCTACTTGCCCATGTGGACAGACTGGCAGCCAAAGGCCACTCCCCAAAAGGTTTTTGGGACATTTCAGTTCTAGGAACCCAAAATTCTAATCTGTTCAGTTGTGGGCCCAAGGGTTGGACTGAGGAGTCACGGAAGAGCTCACTAAGAAAATGTGACTGCAATCCCTTGTCCTAACACATAGACAGGGTCACATAACACCCATTTACATGCACAAAGATGTACTCACACATGTGTACACACAGGCAAATATATACGAACCCACTTGTATGATGCACACACCATGCAAACACATGAACAGACGTGCAGAAGCACATGCACACAGCTGCATAAGCATACCACAAGCATATAAACAAACGCAAACACACATGCAAGTATGTGGGATACATAAACACACGAAAACATACAAACACATCCATATAAGCAAATGCAAACATGTATGCACACACAGTGCACGAGAAGCACCTGCATGAACAGAGCCTTTGTGTCCCAGCCGTTTATGCGCCCATCACATTGTGCTGACCTCGGAATTGCAAGGCTTCTTTTTAACAGTATTGGCTTGTACATATGTTTACATGCACGAACATGCATGCACATACATGTGCACACAGACACAAGCACACACACAAACATATATCACACACACTCACAGAGTGTGGGACTCCCAGGATCATCTAGAACAGCTCATATGTCTTGCACCAAAGGCACTGGAAAAGTTGGAGTAAGTCATTCCCAAATTTGCAGCAACAACCCAGCTTACCAGGGTCTTTGGGGACAGCCTCTCAGCCTCTTGAATTCCCTGGGCAAAAGTCAAGAAAGCTGCAGTGAACTGAGAACATTGTGTATTCAAATTTATTTAAATGAATGTTCAGCCACAGTCCTCTGTGAATTTGTGTACATTCAGTTTTTTAAAAAATGGTTTCCATAAAAGGATTTTTGGTAATCACCTAGTTTTTAATACAATATTTATATGCAAAAACCTCATCTGAAACTACTTACTGTACAAGAGAAAATAGAAGCATCAGATTGCATGATTTTAGCAAATAATGGAAATCTATGACACCCATAGGCTTCGGTCATAGTCGGCCGATTACAGGAATGTCAACATCACACCCATGACAAGTTCAAGGCAAATACACTGAAGTTTTTTCTCCTTGGCTTCGGGTGAAGCATCTTTTTATGTTTCTCTTGGTGCTTGAGAAATTTCTGTTAATTGGTTAGTATAACTGCTGCAATTTAGATCGCTTGTATTATTTATGAGACTTGTTCTTACAAGCTTGTAAAATGATAATTGTCCAACAGTGACATTCCTATAAGTAAAAATATAGAGAAGTGTTACCAAAATAGAAGACTTTATTAATAAAAATCTTTGGTAGTAACAGTATTTTAAATTCCTCTCAATGATATTTGGTTAACTAATAAGCTCCTTCCACCTCAACCTACAAGAAAAAAAAATCCTCAAATCCACCCTATTATTGAGTTAAAAAAAAAACCAATAAATATTCTAAGGCTTTGAATAAACCGTGGAAGCCTCAGGACTTGGTGAAACCCTTAAACCTTTCTTAGAAATGCCTCCCAGGTAAGCACCCTTGTTTCCTGTCACCCTGGTTTTATTCCCCAGGACCTTGGATGATCAATTCCAAGGTCAGTGCAGTGTGATGGGTGCAGGAGTGGCTGGGACACGAGGGTACTGGTCACTGCTAATTAGGGACGATTGCACCCCTTAGTTCTCCCAGACTAAACCAGGAACTCCCCTGCCCTCCATGTGGACAGGGCTGGGCACCTCTCTTCCGACCAGAAGGGTTTGTGTTCTGAACTTTCAGAAGGAAAAGATGTTTAAAAGTCTTCTAACATATCTGACCTAGAGGCAGGTGATGCCTTTCAGAACCAGAACAGACACTGCGTATTCCTTCTTAGTTTCTCAGTTCTCCCTGAAACACCGCACCAGCTGTTGCCCAGTGCCTCTGAACACCATTTTGCATCTACCCGGAGGCGTCAGTTACACGACAGAGGATGATTTCTAGGGCTACTGCCCTCTCCTCATCGCACAGGAGGCCCAAGTCTTCCACTTACTGTGCTGCAAAGCCCCAGTCCTCGCCACGCGTATCACCCCATCACCACCCATCGTTTTGATTCATCTTGAACACTAAAGATAAAAAAATTCCCTGCATAATGGTCTTGTGCAAAAACAAGGAAAAATACAGAAAGAAGACAGAAAAACATTGTCCTATCAGAAAGTGGTCCTCCACGTTTGTAGAAAACACAGGAGCCACCAGGCCCTGGTGGGGGTGAGTGCGCCTGCCCACAAGAGGGCGCTGTCGGTGGGGGAAGCCCGCTGGCCTGCCCATCATGCCGCACAGCTACAGTGCGCCCCCGTGGTATGCTTGGCTAGCGGCCGGGCCGCTGCCACAGCTGTCGGAGCGGGCTTTGGGGTTGTGGTTGTTGCACGGCTCCTCTCGTGAGCGGTCCTTCTCCATCCACGTGTCCAGCAGCTGCTGCTTGCCCTGCTCCTCCCTCATGAACAGCTCCACCATGAGCACCTTCTCCTTGTGGATCTGCTGGCTGATGTCCTTGGGGATGTCGGGGATGACCCAGTCCACAAAGTCACTCATGAACATGACCAGGTTCTGCAAGGAGAGTCAGGGTGCGAGGTGGGAGGGGTGCACCTGGGAAGGGCTCCGGATCTCCCGCCCCTGTCACCTGAAGAGTGTGCACCTGTCTCATCTGTGGATCTGCCCCCACCTGTGCACCTGCCCCACCTAGCAGAGCCCACCATCCATCACCCCCAGCCCTGTACACACTCTCTGACCTCTCTGGGCCTTGGATTTCCAGAAGATATAAACAAGCCAGCAGGGATATGTGCTGACTTTCTTAAATGAATTTAAATTTAGTAAATAGGAGGGCATTTGTCTGAGTAATTCTGAGTTCCTGCCCTGGGAGGCTTGAGAAACAATGCCATGGGTCACGCGCCATCGGTCATGTGCTGTCACATACACAGAGGATTGAGGGTTTCAGGAAAGTAGTTAACAGAGTAACAGCACCTAATTGGATGGAGCGTCCGTGGTGCCTACTGACCGGGTGGGCCCGCCTACAACCTGCACAGCCCATGGGGGCACGCTGGACATTTACTGCCTTGGTGGAGGTGTTTCTTGGGGGTAGAATGCAAGATAAAGTGGTCCTTATGCAAAACCCCACATCATACTGTTGGCTAAACTTCTGTCCAGGGAGCATTTGTTAGAACCTCTGCCAGGTGATATCTGCTGGGGATGATGCGGGTGCCCCTTGCAGTCACCCCCTCTTCTGTTTGGTGCTCCCAGCTCCCCACATGAATGCCGTGGGGTGCTGAACCCACAGCTAGGGAGCTCACATCCTCACTGTCTCCCACCCTGCCTCAACAGGCAGTGACTGACCAACCTAGGCAGACAAAGGCACTGCCTTGCAAGGCTGGATGACTCCCGGTCCACTGCTTCCCCGGGGTTCAGCAGGAGCAGTCTCCAGCCAGACCCCTCCTTGCTGAGCCCCTTCTTGCCCGTTCTTCCCCTCCCCAGGGGGCTTTGCTTCCTATCTTAAATGCGTAAGAGCACCCACTCCAGGTCTCCAGCTTGACGACTTTTGTCCTGACTGCTGCAGCAGGCTGACAGGTACACTGCTGTGTTCAAGAGTGAAGGACCTGCCAAGGCCGCCTGGGTGCAGGGGGCCCAGCTGGGGAGAAGCCCACACTGGGGCTCCTGGATTCCGAGCTCTTGGCCTCCCCTTCCTGGTGGGCTCCCTTGCAGCAGTGTCATGGCCCCAGGTGGCCTCTCTCGTGCTGTGGCCTCCGCTTGGTGCACCTGCCGCTGCCTGACCTGGGGTCTTGCTCACCGGAGGCTGCCAGTCTCAAGAAATAGGCCCCGACCTCCTCCTCAGAGATGGTCAGGTCCTCTGAATGCTGGCCTGGGACTGGAGTCATCTAGGGCCCATGCCTCCTGTCTGAAGCACCCAGAATTCTACCCAGAGAGCAGGGAGGCCAAGCCGGGGGCATGGCAGTGTCTCCCCCTCCTCCACGTCTCTTTCAGTACAGACCGTGCACACTGACTGCTCCCTCCCCGCATCAGCCCTCCCTTTCCTTTCCTCGTTCCCATGAAGCTCTCTTGGGCTTGTCACAGCTCAGGGCCTGGGCTGGCCAGGCGTCCTTTGGGCATCCTGACACTCGGCTCCCAGGTCTCTGCAGGGTCTCCCAGCCCTGGTGCCAGGGGCTCCTGACAATGAGCACAGAGTGCTTCCTACCCTTAACCCCCAATCCTTCGGGAAACAAAGAGGCCCACCGCGAAAACACACCTGGAAGACAATGACGAACGCCAGGCGAGCGGCCAAGACGGCCCAGAAGTCCTTGGAGATGTCGTATTTATGCTCGGACCACGGGGGCTCACGGTAATCTTTGTACCTGCAGAAGAGAGTGAGGTGTAAGGGCGACGCAGCTCAGGCGGATGCTGGGTGGCTGGAGAGACACAGAGAGCCTGGCCCAGCACTGTGGCCTGCTCTGGGTCGGTCCACGCAGGACAGTGGTCAGGGCCACGTGACCGCATGGGAAACCTAGACCTCAGGAGACGTCCCTGTAGGCCCAGCCGTGGGCTCCCCGGAGCAGCATCAGGCCCCTCTGGGCTCGGAGGTTCCAGAGGCTGTGCAGCCTTTTCCCAAGGGACTCTCAGCTGAAGCCGGAGAAGGTGAGGCTCCCTGGGTGGGTGGGGTTCTCTCAGCCTGAACCCCCCCACCTCAACCGGCCTTGACCTTCACCGAACTCTAGGCTTCTAGAAAAGTTTGAAAACTACCATCTTTTTGGGGACACTGTCCCAGTACTTGTCTGGGGTGGATGCACATGGGTGCCTGTGGGGCTCTGCCCAGCTCTGCCAGCTCTGTGCCTGCACCCCTCCTTTCTGCAGCCTGCACTTAAGGCAGTGGACCCCAATTCCAGGCACTCCCTCTGGAGTCTCACTGGACCCCCTTGGTCCAGGACTTGCACCCTTTCATTTCTGGCTGGCCCAGCCAGGCAGACTGTGAGAGGAGGCAGCTAGTTCTAGACTCACAATCTTAGCTCCCGGCCCACAGGGACAGCTACCCGCTGTGTCTCAGAGCAACTGCTCAGCCTCTCTGGGCCTTGGTCTGGGCATTCCTTCACATTGTAGGCATTTATTGAGGAGCTACTACATGCCAGCCTCCATTTCAAGGGAGCAGATTCAGTGGGGAACACAATAGCTAGGCTCTTCCATCCACAGAGTCTTGTTTCTGCTCAGCTCTGAACCCCCGACACTGAGATAGGATGGGGCTGGGGAAACACATGTTGGTGCAGGTGCTGAGCCAGGCAGAAGTTACACACCCTGCTCTCTGATGGGAACGGCAGCCCCCCCCCACACCTGTTCTTCCCTCTTTCCTTCTATGTTTTGGGCCAGCTACACTGGGATGCTGGGAGATGTGTTTGGGTTACCTGGCAAACTCCTGTGCATCCCTCAAAGTCCGCTGCTACCTGTGTTCAGACATCTTTCCCAGAGATGATGGTTTTCTTTCCCCGCTTTGCCTGGCTTTCCTTATCAGCCCATTGACTTCCCCAAGGGAGAATGTGATATCTTCTCTGAGGGTGGGTGGAGGCCTGGATGTGGCAATGCTGGTTTGAGTGCAGGAATAAACACTAACCAGCAGCGATCCTAGTTCTCAACTCTTTCATCACCGCTGGGGCCACTCCTTGGCTGGGCTTGGTTCTGTTCTTCCTGCCAGCGCCTCCTTGGGGAGGTGGCCCGATGAGGGTGTGGCCAGTGTGGGCAGAAGGCTCAGTACCTGGCACAAGAGTTTGGGGTCCAGAGAGTCCTGGCTGGAACCCGGGTCTGGGGAGCAGAGTGTGGGATCCACAGCCTCTGTCTACGTGGGGGTCAGAGCCACAAGACACTTAAACATGAGGTCTCAGCCCCGTGTCCTTGCCTTCTGCCTGTGTGACGTGGGTCCTTCCGCTGGCCGTGAGCCCATCTCTCACCTTATAAATGGTAATGTTCAAAGCCCTCGGGAATCTTTTAGAAAAATGAGACGTATAATTCTCTACCCTCTTTTTCTTAGTCATGCTTCTAAAATCCAGCTTCAGTTACACATGTAACGCTTGAGTGTGTTCTTGGCATGGGAAGTGTGAAACTGCTAAGGTGTTGTGTCATCTTCTGGGGACTGCTGTGGCACTTTGTGGCCAGCTCCTGGGGCCACGTGCCTGATGGGGAGGGAATCCCAGCCCCTTCCCCTGACACAGTCCCCTCTTGAAGGCCACCAGTGGAGAGATGGCGCAAGGCTTTCTGAGCCTTTCCTATGAATGATCCCACATATATGTATAGATGGGTCTCCAACTTCACCATGATTAAGATTTTTATGTCAGTGTGGTACCAGGGATTGAACCCAGGGTCTTCACACTGAGCGGCATCCCCAGCCCTTTAGTTTTGGTTTTGAGCCAGGGTCTTATTAACTAGCTAAATTGCCCACGCTAAGCTCAAATTTGAAATCCTCCCACCTCAGCCTCTCAGAGTGCTGGGATTATTATAGACATGCACCGCCGAGCCCAGCTCACTTTGGACTTTTTGACTTTCTGACAGTGTGAAGGCTGTACATATTCAGTAGCACCTGTGCCCGATTTCTGAATTTGATCTTCCCCCAGGCTTGCACTACCTAGTCTGAACCCCTCTTGATACAGGCTGGTGGCGGCAGTGTCAGCCCTGAGATCAGGGCATGTGGGACAGCGCATGGTGCTGCTGGGCCAGGATGTACAGGAGGCTGGGAGCATTCAGCGCATTTCCAGTTGAATATGTTCTCCACTTATGTGAGTTTATC
Organism: Chinchilla lanigera; assembly: GCF_000276665.1. Lineage (NCBI taxonomy): Eukaryota > Metazoa > Chordata > Mammalia > Rodentia > Chinchillidae > Chinchilla > Chinchilla lanigera. The sequence goes on from NW_004955422.1 coordinate 16,070,530, forward strand.
TGTGGATTTATGGACCAATTCTAGCAGAAGCAGGGGAACCAGTGGGGGAATTCTAAGCCGGAAGTGGGGTTGGGTTGTGTCTTGTGTCACCACCTGACTTCGAGTGGGCAGACCTGGTTCCAACTCGCTCTGCATGGGGCCCAGCTAGGCGCTCTTCTGTGACACAGGGCACAAGCTTGGTGTTCCACTTTTCTTCTTCAGGCTGCAGCCTTAAGCCTCCTCTTGCTGCCCACAGTGCCCTGAGCCCTGGTGGCCTCTTCCTGCTCCCACAGGTCAAGGCTAAGAGCCGATAAGAGGACGGGGAAAGGTGGCAGCCGGACAGACCCCGGGAAGGAGGGTGGCGTCTGCCTGCCCCGATGCGCACACAGGGGCGCAGGCCTTTGGTGCTGTGGGTCTCTGCTGGGTTGGAGACTGTGCTGTCTGCGGGTGCTGCTACTCCCAGCCGCCCACAGACAGGCTCCATGGGTGGACAGCCCTCCTCTCCTGCCCTGGCCATGGGACACCACCTCTGCCTGCTCTGTCCTCTTGTCCATGCGCCGCCCTTCACGTCCTGCTCAGAAGCTAGATCAGCCCACCCCAAATCACTGTGACCCTCACCACTCTGGTGAGGCTGCCCACCCCTAACATTTCCCTGTTCCGCCTGTTGACCTGGTTTCTCGCTCCTGCTCTGGTAACTGATCTGTTTATGTGTCTGTTGCCCCCTGCATGGAGGTCCCCGGATGGGTGGGATCAGGCCACCCTCTCTGAGTCCCCAGCCCCTGCACCAGGCCCGTGGGGGATGGGCAGGGAATGGCCTGGCCCAGACTCTGCACGTTGGCTCCCAAGCAGCTCCCCGGAAGTCCCCAGCCTCTGGTCTGCAGAACAGCTGCAATGAGGATCCCCCAGTTCTCTGACCCACAACCCAGCCTAGTTGATGAGTGTCCCCCAACCCCTGGCAAGGGCGACCGGTTCTGCGTCCATGCGATGCAGGACAGACTGGTGAGACTCAGTCTGGGGCTTTTGCTGACCCAGGGGAAAGAGAAGGGCTGCCTCTGGGGGCTGCAGAGCAGAGAGGATGTAAGGTGAGGCTGTGGAAGGTCCCTTCTGCATGTCAGAAAACGATGCTGACGCTGAGGAAAGCTCAGTCAAGGGGCTGTGGCAGCAAAGCAGCCCGACAGCAAACTGTAGCTCCTGAATTTCTCCGTTGTACTAACACCATCTCCTACCCGCCTCCCATGAGGCATTTTTCAAAAGTAAGTCTGGGCTGTTTTGTGACTGGCCCCTTGAAAGAATCCTGGCTCAAATGCTGGTTTCCCAGAAACCCACCAAACAAGGTCCTTGGGGGAAAGAAGCGAGGTTGGTACCTGCAGATCTGCACCTCATAACCCAGATCCAAGGGGTCGTTGGGGGCCGTGCCGTTCTGGAAGTCACTGACGTTGAAGGAGGAGAGCGTGTGGTTGACGAAGCCGTGCATGGTGCCATTCTGGCTGTACATGTAGAGGTACACCAGGCGCGGGATGAAGTCGGACGTGAAGGAGATGACGAAGGCCTGCGGGGACAGTGGGTGGGCGCGGCCCGGACAGTGAGTGGAGGGTGGGGTGGGGGTCTGTTATCCCTCAGTCATCTGCAGGGCTGGCAACAGCAGGAGACCAGGGCAGGTAAAGGCAGTATCCTCTCACTGTGTGGTCCAGCCAGGTCACCTGACCTCTCTGTGCTACCCTTTCCCCAGTCACACTACCAGGGGACCTTGCCTTCCAGGCTCAATGGCAGAGACAGGCTGGTAGGGTGGGAAAACCATAGAGCATGCCCAGCTCACGCTATCACAATAGTCTGGAGGGAGGAGGTGAGCAGCAGGGGACAGGGCAGAGTCCCAGGGCTCAAGAACTCCTCTTGGGCTGAGTACTCCTGCATCTTGTGGGGAGCTCAGGACCTGCTGTGGGTGGCAGGTCATGAGGCAGTGGCAGTGGGGACAGCGTGTGGCTCCCCTGGGCTTTGAAGCACATGCAGGGATGGCTGGACAGAGCAGAACTATTGGGGGAGAACATCAAAAACATGGCAGAGATGGGGACCCTGAGAGAGGAGGCCACAGGGAATACTGCTCTGACCAAGGCGCCAAGGGCCGTGGCAGCACTACCCTGTGGCCTGGGACAGTGAGACCAGAGAGGGTGAGGCTCAGGACACTGGGAGGAGGTAGGGGGACACTGGTTCTTAGTGCGGCTGGGGGCAGGGGTGGTGCTAACAATTCCCCCCTTTTCCTTTCCCAAGCTCCTTTAATGCTCAGGCTTGCATTTCACATAAAGGTGAACACCCTCCCTCCGATAAAGGAGTAGAGAGACCAAAAGGTTGCAGTGAGGAATCGCGCTCTCTGGCTCTTTCTTCCTGTCTTTCCCTCTGTCTGTCTTCTTCTCCGTCCTTCTCAGGACTTGGGTGGGAGGGCTGGGGTGGGTAAGGGGTTTTGCTGAAGGCTTGCAGGAGGTCCTGGAGGAACTGGTGTCTCCTATCATGTTCCCCAAGATCAACAGACTTAGAAGCAGGCTGAGGCTGTGCTGGGACTGCAGGCGGGAGCAGAACCTGATTCCACCTTCAAGTGCCCCCTCCCCTGGTCATCCAGCCAGGATTTAGCCAGAACTTTTGTCCCTGTGGCCCAGCTCCCTGAGATGTCACTTACGTTGATAATGACAGCAAGCTTCCCAACGCCTCTGAGGATGTTGTACCAGATCCCTGGGGGAGAAAAGCAGGTTAAAGACCCTTCTTGGGCCAACGCTCAACCACCCGGTCACAGGGAGCACCCAGTGGCCCTGCCTTGCAGGTAGCAGGTCTGTTTTTCAGGGCAGTCAGAGGGACACGGTGGCAGTGGGACATCACCTGGTGAGTGCCAGTACCCACAGCTTTATAGCTGGTTAGCTGTCCATGAGCACACGAGGCTTCTGAGAGACGCACTTAGAAACAGCAAGTCCCTAAGGACTCTTAACACCTCCAGAAAACCTGCTTATTATGCCAATTGGCCTGGTGGGACCTGTTGTCTAGAGACAAAGATTTGCCAGGTGGGGTGACACACACCTGTAATCCTGCACTCTGGGAGGCTGAGGCAGGAGGACTGTGAGTTTGAGTCTAGCCTAAGCAAGTTAGTGAAACCCTGTCTCAAAATAAAAAATAAAACAATGGGCTGGGGAGGTAGCTCAGTGCAAAGGCCCTGGGTTCAATCCCTAGTACCACACACACACACACACACACACACACACACATACACACACACAAAGTGAAAAAAAGAAAAGAGGTGCAGCTTCTGGACTGGTGCCTGAATAGCTATAGTTGCAAGAGGCCCAACTAGTGCTGGGGTAAAAGTCAGTGCCAGGGCCCCTGGCTGGGGAGGCCAGGAAATCACCCTGGGAATGATGACTCTACAGTACTGTGGCATAAACCATTTCCCTCTGGACAGCTCATGGCTCCTGCCACCCCAAGTCAGAGATGCACAAAAGCATCACAACCCAGCACAGGGGACGCACTGCCACTCCATTTGTCTCGGAGACAGCACCGCCAAGGCCTCAATGCTGTGATTTCTGGAGAGGAACCGGTACCCTCTGACCAAATCCTCTCAGGCCAGGCAGGCACCCAGGCAGGTTCTGGCTCTGGGTCCCGAGCCAGGTCCAAGGTGGGTGATCCGGGGAGGATAAGCAACTACTAGTGTCTTTAGGGAAAAAGAGGGCAGGTGGGAGAGCTACGCACGCTGCCCTCCTACCCTAGAAGGAGCAGCAGCGGGGGCTGCCGCCTTTGCTTCTGAGTGCATGCTGCTGGGGTGCAGAGAGAGCAGCAGTTCATCTCCTGCTCCCCAGAGACTGGGAACCACAGGCTCAGACACAGCAGCAGAGGCCAACACAGCATGACATGTGAGGTGCCCGGATCTCCCCCTCCTGGCACCAGCCAAGGACAATTCAATGATAAACCCCAGTCACGACCCAAGTCCACCAGAAGCACCCTGGCAGACCCATTTTGGGTGGGAGCCTGGGAAGTAGGAATCACAGCTCCTATCCTCGGGCCGTGCGGGCTGCAGCCTGACTGGAACAGAGACGTTGATCACAGCTCTGTTCAGCATCTCCCAAGTCCTCAATTTAGCTTCCTGGGGCAGGGCAGGTGGTGGGGACCAGAGGGTGGGTGCCTCACGCTCAGCAGGAGGAAAGCAGGTGGAAGGGGTGAGCCAGACACAGCACCAGGAAGGTGGCACATCCTTATGCTGCTGGCACTTACACTTTGATCTTGGGTGGAAACACATTTCATGCCGGGCTTCTCCTGGCCATGTGCTGGGGACAAGGGGCCTTCTGTGGACTCAGAGATCACAGGGTGGGCTGTGAATTGCACATCCCTTCTGGGCCTCACTTAGTATCTGGCAAACAGTGTTGGCACTGTTTGGCAGATGTTTGCTGAGTAACTTCACGAGCATAAATTGTCCTTTCCAATAGATGAAATGGGGGTGGCAGGGAGGATGCAAAGCAGTGGCTGGTGGGACCTGTTGAGGCTGTGTGATGCTCCATTAGGCTTGCCTACTACTTAAACGTTGACTGAGATTTATAAAATCTAGACTTGTTGCTTCTGAGAGTCTTAGCTCTGGTCCACAACCCGAGGATGCATCTCCATGACAACCACCTGTAGTAACCACCAGCGGCGCCCCCTACAGACCACACTGGGTATTGCAGTTGCTGTCGGGGATAATTTAAACCTAGCCCTTTGTCTTAAGAGAGGAGAAATAGTCTTCTAGAACCAGCTACCTGCAAAGTTGGGGCATAGGACGTCCAGAGAGGGCTGAGGGTTTTGGGAAACATGGAGCCATGCCTGTCACTCTGGAGCTTACTGTTTTCACAGCATGTGGCCCACCGGGTCTGCTGGGCTGAGTTTGAGGCCTCCAAGCTGGGATGCTGGGGTGGGGTTGAGATCTCCACATATAGCGTTCCCATAGGATGGCTTCTGAGTTCAGCACATCCTGGGGTAAGTGAGGGAGATGGGCCATCACCCAAGGAGCCCTGAGAGATGACAACAGGAAATGGGAGGGACAAGGGTGAAGGATGGACGGGCCAGTCAGCACAGCTTCGTGCACTGTATTCTGGAGCCTGGAACTGAGCCTGTCCTACAAGTCTCTAACATGTCTACGTTCACGCACTGGCTTTCTGTGTGGTCCCTGCACCACAGTGATGGGAGGTGCTTAAAAATTGCAAAACCAGCAGAGCACTGCGGCGCACATCTGTAATCCCAGCATTCTGGGAGGCTGAGGCAAGAGGATTGCAAGTTCAGGCCCAGCCTGGGCAATGAGAAAGACCCTATCTCAAAATAAAAAAAGAAAAAGAGTTGGACTTGTAGCTCAGTGTGGAGGCCCTGGGTTCAATGCCCAGTACCACAAAAAAGAAAAAAAGTGCAAAACCAGACTTCACCCCTCACCTGTCTTGGAGCAGGGCCAGAGCCTACATTTTGAACCCAAAATGCTGCTGCTGCACATCTTGGCTGATACTTACTGACCTTACCATGCCTAGGTCACATGGGGGATGCTCTTTTGGAAAACTTTGAGCTGTTTTTATGCAAACCCATAATGCGTAGCTGTCCCCTTCAGGCCTACCTTTTTCTAAGGTTTTTTTTTTTTTTTTTTTTTTTAAATCATCCTAGGGGTCTCTAGGCCCCATTTCCAAGAAGACAACAAGGAAGTACCTGGGAAAAACCAAGTGCTTTGCAAGGGTGGCCACGAGCTAAACGTGGCAGAAGTTTCTCCTGGCAGCTTCTGAAGACAACAGGAAGTCAAAGTGGAGGGAGCCCGGGGATCCAGGGCTGGTTCCCATGCATGGAGCTGGGGCCTACTACTTAAACGTTGGGACCCACTGTGCCTCCCCATCCACGGCCAAGGATGACAGAGCCCCTGTGCTCTGGGGCACAACCTCCCTAGCCAGCCATGGTCTGTGGGGTGCAGGTCACAGCGGCCGATGGGCCTCTGTCCCCAGGGAGGCCGGCCCAAAGGCTCTGCACGGATCACAGGAGGAATACAAAAGCTTGTTGAGCAAAAGGTTACAGCTAAGGAGCCTGCAAACAAGCATGTGAAAGACCGGCCAATCACGCTTTCTACCAACCAGACAGGAACCAGGAAGTGGTAGCTGATCCGTGAGCCGTGGGAAAGAGCAGGGAGCCAGGAGCAAAACCCTGCAGATGCACGTGGCCACCCTGGCGGTGGGGATGGCAGTGCAGGTGATGGGGCTGTGGGGAGCCGGGTGCTCTCTTCACCTTGGTGGGTGTCCAAGTTTTCAGGTGCCACTGTCTGGGGATAGCGAAGGCCTCTGGAGGCAGAGGTGCCAAAGCAAACACATGCCCGCGTGGACTCAGCCGGGGCCTCCAGGCGTCCGGGAATCAGGCCTTTGTGAGGATCAGTGACTGGGAGGGCACCTGCTTTTCTCTACTGCCACAGGGCAGAGAGCCACGGGTTTTCAGGGACTGAAGAGCCACCCAGGCTTCCTTGCAGCTCCTCAGAGCACCCCACAGACTGAAGGGTCCAAGACAAATCCATGTTGCTCCCAGCTCTCCGGGGCTGGCTATCACAGCAGGATGTGTGGTGCCTCTGAGAAGCCAGTCGGGGGTTCGGGGTTCACCTGGCTGCAGAGTTGGACCTGCCCATGGCCTACATCCAGCTCAGGACCTGTTTTCCACTTGGCTGATCAGCTGCAAATGGCTTTTTGTATTTTTACTTTTTTTTTTTTCCGGTACTGGGAATCGAACTCACGACCTGCACTTGCCAGGCAGGCGCTGTGCCACTCAGCTAAATCCCCAGCCCTGTTTTTTGTATTTTTAAATGCAAATTTTAAAAATGGATAAAAGACTTGCAGTACAAAGAGTCCTGCTAAGGCTTGGGGACCACAAAACATGAGACCTTTGCGTTCTGGCCCTTTGCTGGAAGCCTGGGCTGACTGCTGACCCAGTGCTTCTGCCAGGCCCTGCCATGTGGTCACCAGGGGTCTGGGCACTTGTGGGTATGGCATGAGGAGCAAAGGGCCCCCCTGGCCACAGAGGAGGCTGAATCAGGGATGCTGGGGCCCAGAGGGACCTGGGAGGATCTGCTCACTCAGGGCTTTCCATCTTTAAAATTTATAGACAGATCTCATTTTACAGTCTAAATCGGCATTTCTTTTTGCTGGGTTTCCATCATCTGCTTCGTCCAGACAAGAGGTGACACACAGAAGCACAAGTGCCCAGGCCGCGTGAGATGCTCCCTTACCTCCCTCCCGACACTGCACCCAGGTTCCTGGGCTCCTCTGAGCCCAGCTCCTCACAGGTCCTACACTATGCACCTGAGGCTGGGGGTGAACTGGATGAAATCGCTGATGTTTGATGGCATTTGACTGTGAACATGGCAATTTCCTGTGGCTCAGACTAAAAGATGCCACGTAAGAGAAGGCAGAGTCCACGTTACCTCCGAGATGGGTGGTGGAGAACCAGCAGACATGGTGGGCAGTGGCTAGGCCACCAGAGGTTAAAGTGGGGACCAGCGAGAGCTTCCAGCCCCAGAGACCTGCCAACGACTGCAGGAGAGAACGTGGTGCCACTTGAGGGTGTTCCAATGAGAACGATCCTGGTGTCCAGGGCAGGAAGGACCAAGAAAGCATCCCACAGTTTTGAGAAAGTGCGTTTGGGACACAAAAGTTCAACCCAGAGAAGCCCTTTCATGCTGGCATGTAGCATCATTTCACCAGAAGGACAGCAAACCTAACATAACCCAATCTTCTGTTTACTTCAAGGAGAAGCTCAGAGATGGCGCTCTAGCTAACACTGTGGAGAGAAAACTAGAGTGCTTTGCGGGATTGTTTTCACTTTGAAAATTGAATCTCACTTTAGGACAAGAAGGGCATTGTCCTCGCGGGTGAGGGACAGCTCTGGCTGGAGCGTAGGGTGGGGTCTAGAGCCTATCCGCTCGGTCTCCCATATCTCTTACCCCTCCTGGACACCCTGTTTGCTTCAGCGGTGATAGGAAGCTCACTACCCCAACAGGAAGTCTGCTCCAGTTTTTGACATGTCTTATGTGGTTATTCTTTCCTCTGACCTTAAATACGCCTCCCCCAGTCCCCAGGCCCCTCTCTTCCACGTGGATGAGCCAGGCTTGAGTGACTTGGGGTGGGAAAGCCTGCATTAAAACCCTAAGTGCATGCCTGTAATTCCTGCTACTTGGGAGGCTGAGGCAGGAGGACCTCAAGTTTGAGGCCGGCCTGGGCAACCAGCAACCCTGTCAAAAAAAAGGGATCTGGGGGTGTGGCTCAGTGGTGGATTACTTGCCTAGCATGTGCAAGGCCCAGATTCTCTCCTTAGATCCACAGGAAAAAAAAAAAAAAAAGCCTGAGTGAAGTTTTGACCACACAGGTGAGTCATTTAGTGATGGGATCAGTTCTCCTTTTTCTCCTCCCTTTTGGGAACCTGAAGTGACGCAGAGTTACACAGCGCAGGAGGTGTTTGCTGGGAAGCTTGCACTGCTGTTCCAGGGTCTGGCTCTGCGTTCCAGGGCCACTGGCACCTGACTCCTTCCCTCCCCAGGGTCCTCATGGTGATTTGGTCTCAGGAGGTGGGGACAGGCGAGTAGGTCTCCAGGTCTCAGATCACCTGGGAAGGGCAGAGTGAGGAGCCCTCCAGGGGATGCTGCCCCAAGCCCTCATGGCTAGTGCCGGCTCCGGCTTTGTGGAGCCTTCCCTTGCTCGGGACCCTCCGCTCTGCTCACTCACCGATGTCCTTCGCTCTGACAGCCACTGGCCTCCGGAGCTCAGTGACAAACTTCTTGGCATCCAGGCGGATCTCAATGATGTTGTTCAGCAGCGCGAAGAGCGGGGCCAGTGGGAAGGACGCGACGAACAGGGTGACAAAGCCAAACTGGATGACTGCAATGAGAGTGGGGTGCTGCTCACCGCCGTGCCTGGCACTGAGGGGGATGGGACACCTACTGCCCCGGCCCCGAGCTCAGCAGACCCCAGGCCAGCGCCCTGCCTTTAGAGGGCCATCTGCAGCTTCCAGGGGGCACTTGCACGACAGGATGACCCCAGTGACCTGAGGCCAGGGCATGGCCAAGGGGAGAAGCCTCAGCCACTGTGCCTGATGCTTGAATAGCGGGGATGCTTTTCTGATACAGGAAGTCATCACTCACGTAGTGGGAAAAGGCCCCCAGGGGCTTGGAGGCCCATGCTGCACCCTCACCATGGAAAGGGCCTCAGTTCTGTCCCACTGTCCCACTGCCAGGGGCTCCTTGAGGTCTGGAAGGCCTGGCCCCATCACTGTGTCCTTCAGAGCCCCAGATATCCCCTCTACTGGGTCTCAGGGTGGGCGGCCCCATCCTGCAGACGGCCTGGTTGCTCCTCCCCTAGGCCTCACTCCTACTGCTCATTTAGCCACGAGTGAGCACTGGGGCTTCTCTGGCCCTGGATGCCATAGCTGGCATGTGCTGAGCTCTGAGGGGAGATCAGGAAAAGGCTGCTGTTGGGAACAGGGTAGGGGAAGCCACTGAGGAGCTATATATCAGGACCCGGTCCAAAGGTGCCCGGTGCCGGGGGTAAGGAAGGAAGCCAGCAGAATGTCAACCAGTGCCCAATGGCTGACTGTGGGCATTGTGAGCACCGAGGGGACGGGGCAGGGACCACGGCAGCCCCATCCTGGAGCTTTCCTGGGGGCCTCCCGCTCCCCACATATGGACTGGGTGGAAGATGCTCTGGAGGTGACCTGTCAACTGGACAGGCCAGGCAATGTGGGCCGTGCATACAAGTGACAGTGTGGCACTAACACTTGTGTGGCACTAACAATGTGACAAAGCGTGGAGGGAAGTGAGAGGCTGCTGGGGCTGGGGCCGGGGCGGGACGTCCCCATCTGGGTCTTTCTTCTGTCTACCTACATCTGTGTGCTCCGCTGCCAGCCTCAGCCTCCCCTCAGGAGACAATGGCAGCTCGTATGACAGGGACAAAGCAGGGTGCAGAAGCACACCCTGGATGGCGGGGTCAGGCCAGGCACGGAAAGAGGAGCCCCTTCCAGGAACTGCGCTCTTCCAAACCCAGGAGCACCACGGGAGACCTCCAACCACTAGGAAAACCCAGACAAATGTCCACAGTCTCTTGGCCAATGGCAGGCGGTGGTTTTGTTGGTTATCTGGTCTTCCAGGCTTCTATGGAAGGTGCAGGCTGACCTTGAGGGCAGGGTCAGCCCTGCCCCAGACTTGGCTGGTCACAGCCCTGTGGCTAAGTCTTAGCAGGTGTAGAAGGAAGTAGCTGCCTTGGAGCCGCCCACCTGGCTACTTTTGCATCAGCCAGGATTTTCTTCCAGGAGAAAAGAGACAGGCTAAGTGTGGGGTTGCAAGTTTGAGCCCAGCCTGGGAAACTTAGTGAGTGAGTAAAACCTTGTCTCAGCATAAACAATGAAAAAAGAACTGGGGATGCAGCTCAGTGTGAAGGTCTTGGGTTCAATCCCCAAATCAAAAGAGATGACACAGAGAGAAACAGCCATCCAAACATGGCCCTTTAGATCCTGAGTCAGCGGCCAGGGGCTCCTTGTGCAATCACCTGGGGAGCCCGGGCCACCTCTCTGGAGCCGCCAGGCCCACAGGAGGAGCTTAGGGGGTTCAGGGAGGCACTCCTGGAGCAGTGCACGGGAACTCCCTTGGGCTCCAGCAACCTGAGGCTACACAGAGCAGACCTGTGTGCACTCGGGCGCTCACTCTGGGCCTGTCCAGCTTGCTCAGTGCTTGTGGAAAATGCAGTCCTGGACAGCCGCTCCCCTGCAAAGGCCATCGACGGGTTTGGGAACCAGCATTTTTGAGACCCGTTGGTGGTGGCCAGGGGCACTGTACTCGGAAACCCTCTGCCTGAGTCTTCCTGTCTACCTTCTCACATCCATTCATGAGCAAACATGTACTGAGCACCTGCTGAACACCCAGGCCTGTTTCAGGGGGCAAGACCCTGAATGATTGGTAGTGAAGCCAGCCTTGTGTAGGTGGGGTGAGACAGTCTGGACAGAGCAAAGAGGGACTAATGGTACCAGCTGGTGACTGGCAGAGGGAGCAGTGGGAAGGGCAGGGCTGTTGCCTGTACAGGGGAGGGGCTGCCCCCTTTGACCTCTATGATCAGGAAGACATCTGATAAGGGACATTCTGAGCAGCACCTCCGAGGAAGTGAAGAAGGGAGAAAGTCATGCAGGTCTTTGAGGGATAGTTTTGCAGTGGGAACACAGCTAGTGCAAAGGCCCCGTGGCAGACCTGAGCAGTGTGGTAGGGAACAACAAAGAGGCCAGTGTAGCCAGAGCAGGGAAGGCTGATGGAGAGGAAGTGGAGCCTGAGCTCCAGTGGCCTGTGCAGGCCACACCTGGCTATCCCTGCCTCTGCTCCTGCTGGGTGTTCTAGCCAGCAACACAACTCAGGAGGACAGGTCTAATCGCTATGCTGCTGTGGAGTCCTGCTCTGTGTGAGGGAAGCAAACCACAGGCGCTCACTGCCAGGAAGGAGAGGAGTGTGGCCTGAACGCTGGGTCCTCTGCATGGAGGGACTGAGGGGCAGCCTGAGGCCGGGGTGGAGCGGGGACTGTGGCTGTGTGGGCTGGGTCTCTGATAGTCCAGGAAGAGGCGGAGAAGTGGCCTGTGGGTCAGGCTGTGTGGGTGGGGATGGCGCCTGGGGGCCGGTGCTGCCTGCCTTGGGCCTTCAGGAGCCGGGAGCCAATCCCGAGGGGCAGTGCTCACGGACCCATGGCAAACACACCTGCCTTACAGGGTTTGGGTGGCCCCTGCCCTCATCTCCAGCTGCGACTCCAGCTCTGCGGGTCAGGGTGGGGACATCCCACAGCCCCAGGGCCCGGTTCTACCCTGCTGCCGCCGCCCCAGGGCACGGTGAGGCTGAGGCCTCCACTCACTCATCTCCATGTACTCAGGGGTGAGGCCGGCGAAGGGCTCCAGGTTGTAGTCTACCTCATAGCGCTGCTTCCTCTTCCCCTGCTCCTCGTGGTCAGAGGGGCTCTGGCGCCGCCGCCTCAGGCGCCGGATGAGCTTTTTCATCTTCCTGGAAGATGCTCTGCATCAGCAGGGGGCTTTGGGGAGAGAGGGCAAGGGGCTGCACCCCGCGTTGCTTTCCTTCCTTCTTCCCTCCCCTCTCTTCCTCTCCTTCCCTCCCTCCTATCCCTCTCCCTGTCTCAGTCTCTCTCTCTTTGTCTCTGTCCCTATCCCTGTCTCTGTCGGTCTTTCTCTCTCTCATACTGGGGCTTGAACCCAGAACCTTCACACCGAGCTACATCCCCAGCCCTTTTCAAATTTTTAAAAATATTTTTTTGAGACAGTTCTCGCTAATGCTAAATCGCCCAGGCTGAGCTGGCACTTGCAGTCCTTCCGCCTCAGCCTCCCAGGGTGCTGGGATTTCAGGTGTGCGTCACCACACCCTGCCTCCAGGTGCCGTTTCTCATTTTCTGTGATAAGCCCTGAATTCATGTATTGGCAGTAGTGACTATTGCTCTGTGTGACATGGATATTTCTTTCCCCTTCCTGCCAGGGAGCATCATGGATTTGTTGGTTTCTTAAGGACCGTGAGGGGTGGGAATATAAAGGTCACCAAAAGCTGAGGGACAAGTGGCAGGGTCTGGGGACAACACAAACTGGGGCGTGCCAGGAGGACACTTAGGAGTTGTGACCATGGAGAAGACTCCGGGGAGTGGCCCCTCTGCAGAGGACAGGTGGGCATGGGTTTCTGAAGGGGACAAGGAGAAGGCAAACACTGACCCCTCCATCTACCAATCCCGGGTCCCACAGGTGGGTTTGGGGGTGTCTTGTTACCCTAAGTGCTCATCCAGCCTCCTTCCTTTGTCCACACTGGGGAGACTTTTCCCCACCCAGTCCTCACTTTTGTCACCCAGAACAGCATAAGAGCCACCCATGCACCCAAAGACCCAGCGCCCCACTCGGCCTGCCCCCCAGCTGGACGGGACTCACGGGATGCCGATCTCGAACAGGTTGTTCTGGATGAGCTGCTTCCCCAGCATAATGATACTGAGCTGGATGCAGAGCTCCATGAGGCAACCACCTGGGGCGCACTGCAGAGAGAACCGTGTCAGTCTCACCCCCGGGGGACACCTGGAGAAAAGAGAGTCCCATCCCCCAGGCAGCGAACATAACCATCGAGCTGGGGGTTGACTTATGTCCTCCAAAAAGACGTTTAAGCCCTAATACCTGGAATCTGTGAAGGGGGCCCTCCTGAGAGAAATGGTCTTTGCAGGTATAATTAAATCAAGATGAAGTCATCCTGGAGTAGGCGACCCTAATGCTATGACTGGCGTCCTTGTAAGGAAACAGACACAGGGAGAAAAAGGTGGAGACTGGACTGATTGTAAAGGATCACCAAGAACCCTGCTGCTGCCACATATTGGGCAAAGCAAGGGAAGACTCTTCTCCAGCACCTCCAGAGGGAGCACGGCCCTGTGGGTACCTTGATTTTCCAGCTTCCAGAGCCATGAACAAATAGATTCGTGGTGTTTTGTGGAGGGAGCCCCAGGAAAATAACACACCTTGCTGCAGGCTGCTGAGCAGAACCAAGAGCTCGGAGAGGGTGCCGGTCCCCATGCGTGGGCCTTGGCCCTTGGATTCCTCCTCCTCCCCCAGGGCCGATGACCTGTCTCATACCTTGGCCACCCACCCACAGGCTGCACAGCGTGCAGGTCAGGCCATGCCGCTGAGAAAGCATACAGTGAGGCAGCCATGCCCTCAGTGGGCTGTGGCTCTGCAGGCCAAGACTGCCCGGCCGGGGAGGTGAGATGCCTTTGTGGGCAGGAAGCTTAACCTGCCCAAGCAATAGAAGCCTTGGTGGCCTTGAGGGCACAGGGACCTTACTCTGAGACTTCAGCAAACTCTTATATACAGTTACCAAAAAACTTGTCTTGCAGAGCCATTATTTCATAAAAAAGCTGATTACTTTTGTTTTATTCTATTCTACAAAGATAGTTCTCCTGCTTCTGTAATGGCAGAGTTTGAGTGTGCCATGTATGTAAGAAAATGCCATGCAGAAAGTAAAAATGGGCTTTTTGCAAACATCATGGCTCAGGAGGAGCCCTAAGATGCCCAGGGTCTGCATTCAGGCTTTTGAACTTCTAGGCTGTAGCTGAAGTGGCTGGATTGCCCTGTACCTGATGCCCACTCCAACCTGCTATCCCGTTTCATGGTGAAAATATGTACTGGTTCCCCTAGGCCTGGACCTGGACCCAGCCTGGCCTGATGGAGCCACCAGTCATGGGACAAATACAGTGGAGCCGGTCCATGGGCCATGACTCAGCGGCAGGCGGTGGCTGGCGCCATACCCTCTGTGGCCAGAATTGTGGGGCAGAAGCCAAATGTTGCCAGCCTCAGGTCTGAGGGCAGAAGGGTGGGCACTACAAAGTTGGAAGTAAAAAAAATACAGCCAAGGTCTGTTTTTCCTCATTAACTCATTTTAGCCAGAGACGGAAATACTCGAAGCCTGGCCAGAAAAAGAAAAGAACAAAAGACAACGTGTGTAATTTTCTTTCTTTAACTCTGAGGAGATTTTGTCTTTTTTAGGGTGATTCCCTGTGGGCAGGCCAAGTAAGACCAAAGCTGACCCACCAATGGGGAAAAGCACAGGTTCTGTCAGAGGAAAGCAAAGGCTGCTTTAGTCTAGCAAACAGGTGTCATGCTGCTCCTGAGGTCCCATGTGGGCTTGTGGGGGAGCCAAGCAGGGGGGGCTGCTGGAAACGATAAGCCTCAGTTACCTCCTCCATTCGGAACGAGCGGAAGATGTACACGTAGTCTCCCGGGCGTCCCACGAACCTGGAGCAAATAGGAAGGTCATTAACAGAGCCAGGTTTTGCTTACTTGGGTAGAGAACACCCAAGGATGCACCGTGCTGGGCTCCGGCCCCGAAGTCTGAGCCTTGAGTCTGTATTCACAGGCCACACCCCCGCTTGATCTCTGCTAGGATGGAGTACAGCTGGCCACCCTGCTTGCTGGAGGGCCTGCTCTTTTGGGTCAATCTCTACATGCTTTTGGAGTAGCCAGACTGCTGTTAGGATTGCTTCCTGGGGTCCCCGCTGCCCAAAGATCTGGCTGTCTGCAGTCACCACTTCCTGGGGTGCCCACTGCTCAGGAGTCCTGCTGTTTTGCCACCCAAGCGAGAGCCAGGCCTTCTTAGAGGGTCGTAGCTGTGGGAGCCGGGCCTCCCACTTACAGAAGGGAAGAGGCGAGCCTTGCACCAGATAAGGTGGAAAAAGTTGGGCAAAGGCTGAAGAAGTCCCTACCGTCCTTTGAAGAAAGCCACATAGAAGATGGGGGTGTAGGAGTTCACGAACTTCAGCAGGAAAGCCTTGAAGATCAGTCTCTCCTCGAAGCTCTTCTCAGTCTTCGGGACCTCTGGGGGACAGAAGGACAATGCCAACCTGCTGCCTCTGACCACAGGCACCAACACCCCCTCAGCTCACAGTCGGCTCAGACAGGGACCTTGGGCAACACTGTTGGGCAAGACCCGGGACATGGACACTCACCAATCTTGGTGAGCCACCTGGCGATGCAGCCATAGACCTCATCCAGGAGGATGATGACCACCAGGTTGATGATGACCGCGGTGGCTGTGACCGTGACCCGGATGTTGGACCTCACAGAGGGGGAGGAGTTCATGGCCAAGGCGGCGGCCATGGAGATTCTGTAGATGATGACACCGAGGACGATGGCGAATGTCACTGCGATCTGTGGAGGAGGCAGGGAGGCACTTGGCAAGGGGCCCAGCTCTCCCCAGCCTCCAGCTCTTCTGGGTCAGAACTGAGACTGACATTTCCTGTGCATCCCCACAGGCCAGGGCTCTGTGTGTTAACCTACCTCAGGTGCCTTTTGTTTGATACAAGAGGGCCCCGCAGATCAGAGAGGTTGTGTAGCCAGGCCGGGGCACCCTGCTCAGGAGCTGAGATTTACTAGTGGGTCTACCGGAACCTGAAATTCACCAGATCTTTCTGTTTCAGGGACCAATCACAACAGGACACAGCATGACCTGTGCCGCTGGTATGTGGGGGTGCTAACTGCTGCAGGAGGGGTGCTTCTCCCCTGACCTCGGGTGAATGAGCAGAAGCGGGGATGGCCCCAAAGGAAGTGCTGGCCCAGGTGTGCCACCCCCAAGGCTTTGCCCTGTGGTAGAGGGGGCGGCGGGCAGCACCGCAGGTCTGGTGGGAGACGGGATCCAGCCTCCACAAGAGCAACCCCAAGGCTGGCCAAATCCAGCATGGATCAGAACCGTCCATAAAACAGGCTGGTGGTTGCTCAAGAGACTGAGTCAGAGCTGGCTACCTTGACCAGTTCGTTCTACCCACTGTAGATTGTCTGTCTGTCTATCTGGAATTCTTATTCCTACGGCCCAACTCAAGCAGCAAGACCCAGTCCCTGCCCTACTCTGCCCCGCCCAGCGCTATGGATGCCCACTCTGAGTACTCACTTGCCCCATGGACAATGGGCAAGTGGGAAGCGCATACAGGGCCGGGCCTGTAGACCAAGACTGAGTTCCAGCTGCAGTATGCAGGTTCCTGCTGGGTGTTCCCTGTGTCCTGGGTGCAGACGGAGGGCCTTGTCCCTGCTGAGGTTCCCTCATGACTCCCAGAACAGCCCACGTGCTTTCAGTTACAGCTCAGGATGGGTGAGACATGCTGGCCCCAGAGGAAGGCTGTGGCCTTTGGGGATCTCCTAGGCAGGCTTTCATTGTACATGCTGGACCGGCACTGGTGACTGAATGGTGACCATACCCACCCTGGAAAGCATGGGCAGCTTGCACCATTCCCTGGCCAGTGGTAGCTGGCTGGGGGGTGTGGGTACCATTCCTGGAGCTAGGGAACCAGACTTCCCTTGTAACATCCCTCTGTCCTACCAGGTGAGGGTAGTGCTTTGTGCCAGCAGGCGGAGTGGAGATGGGGGGCTAGGCCTGTGGTGACTCAGCCACGGCAGGCACCTCCTGCATACACATTGTTAGAGGCCAGCGTGTGCCAGGACAGGCAGGCCCTGTACTCCCTTCCTGAAATTAAGGTGCCAGGCCAGGTCTGTGGGCTGTCCACACTAGCGTCTGGAGGACCGGAGCTACATCTGTTCCCTGAATGGGGCTCTGGAGTCGGGGACAGAGCTGTGTCCTCCCCCACAGTGAATGTGATCACCAGGAGGTTGAGGGTTGGGAGGAAATGCTGGCCAGTTCCTAACCCATGGCCCAAACCTTGGCTCCATTCTCTTGCCTTGTGGGGACCATAGCATGCTCTTCTCTCAGCCTCTCTGCAGACTGGTGGCCAGAGAATTGGTTGTGACCAGTGAGATGCAGGTAGAGGCCCCTTCAAAGGATTGGAACAGCCTCTGCTGCCCATTTTCTGACCCACCCCAACCCTCCCCTTTCTTCCATCTGGAAAGCAGATGTGATATTGGAGAGGAAACAGCCATGCTATGGCCAGGAGTGGACACAAGGCTAGGATGGATGAGCAGAAGGTCAGAGAAGCTGCCAGACCAGCCCTAGACCACCCACCCTCTTCCCTCACTGGTCCTTTTGCTAACAACTCTCTTTGTTGCCTGCCAGGTGCAGCTGGACACTGGGCTTCTCTAAGTCTCCCATTCCCTGAGCCCTGCCCTTCAATGTGTGAGGGCTGGGGATGCTCTAGGTGAGCAGAGAATACCCAGGTATTCTCTGGTTATTCCCCAGCACCAAAAGAGACATGACATGCACATTTAAGGTGAGGGTGAGCCCACTCCCACACAGTGTCCTGGAGAGCAGCTCTGCCAGTTCATCTTAGTTGTCAACCTACTGGATTAAGAGACCCTTGGAGAGGTGAATGGGTCATGGAGTCTATACTCATCAGTGGATTAATCCAGAGCATCACAGTTGAATGTTGACAGAAGGTGGGGGTTACTTGGAGAAGTGGAGGGCACATCTCTCACTCTGGCATTTCCCCTCTGCTCTGCTTCCTGGCCATCACGAAGTGAGCAGCACTCTTCCTCCATTCCCTTCTGCCATGATATTCCTGACTTGAAGCCAGCTGACCATGGACTGACTCCCTCTGAAACTTGAGCCACTATAAGCCTGGAGTTGTGCATGTCAAGTAGTTATCCCAGCAGTGGAAAAGCTGAACAACATAGTAATATAGCCCTCCCAGCCTGCAACAAACTCCCCTTCTCTGGGGCAAAGGGAGGTGGTCTTAGGTGTCCCTGGCCCCCTGGATTTCTTTACACCAGTCAACGTTCCCCTTGTTGTGTGTGAAGAGTGTGGGGAGAAACTGAGCCCTATGCTGCCTTCCATTACTTGGTTAAGTGGCCCTTGGTCCCCTGCTCAACCCAGGAAACCCAGACAGCCTCCTGCCTCCTTTCCAAGTTTGCATCATACAGGGGCTCTTGGGGCAAAGTGACCGTCCAGTTCCTGGCTCTGCCACCTGTTGGCTCATCCTGGGGAGAGAGGCACAACCTCTGAGCTTCAGTTTCTCCAGGCAGCATGGGCAATGGTACCAGGACCGGCCAGCTCTGAAAACTGAATGGGATGTTCCTTGCAGCCCTCGGTGCAGGTGGCCAACCAAGGGCTTTGGGCATCAGGTAGCTCTATGAGGCTAGACAAAATGTGACCAGTGGTTGCCCTGACCACTTGAGGGATCATGGGCGCTTAGCAGGGGTAGGGCTCAGCCTGAGTCAATGTGGGATTGGCGTCTTCTAAGACAGCCACAAAGAGCTTGCCGACTTATTTGCATCAGCTGAGCAGATGAGCTCAAAGTCACAGACCTGTCATCCATCACCTGATCAGTATGACTGTGACTTTTGTCCTGTGTCTGTGTCATTTCTTTATGGGTTTTCTGAAAGACTCCACAGTTTGGTTTTACATGATTCTGTGAAGTCCCAGGTTTGAATGCTAGTTATTTAAATAGATGTCACCCTCAATGAAACTCGGGCGTCTAAGACCACCTGAGGTCACCTCTGGACCCCAGGCATGTGGAACCCCCAAGGGCTGCTATGGAATCCTGGCCCCATCCCGTTCTAGGGATGGCCACCTGAGGAGCCAGGGCCACTGTGTCCTAGAGTGAGTGGTACCGGTGTTCCCGGTGGCCTTGTCATGGTGGGTGCCAAGCTCCTCCTCATGGGCATCCCTCCTTTTTGCTGTTGCCCTCTGGAACTCACCATGAAGATGATGGAGACCAGGTTGGTGAGGTACGCCGGGAATCGGTCTTTCCAGGTCAGCTTCACCTTGTCGGTCTGCAACACGGAACGGTGAGGGTCACTCGCTGGAAGTACCAGGGCACAGAGGTGTGTGCACACACAGATGACGTGGACAACAGAGAGACTTGGGAAACCTTAAAACAGGCGCTGAGCAGGTCCAAAGGCCTGGTGTTCCCAGAGGCACACGGGACCTTGTTACCTATACAGTAACACTATGTGCGGACAGGGTGACTGTCAAGGAGCTCATTTCCTCCACGAGCTGGTGTAAGCTGCCAATGCCACCTAAGACTGGGAGTCCTATATCTGGGAGCAGCCAGCATTTGAAATCCACTTCTACCGCTGCGGGGCTCCCTTTGAGGGCCCCAGGGTTCAAGTGTTTAGCTATTCACTACCCAGACTATAATAGTTATTTTTCTTTTGCTGAACAAGGTGAAACAAGCCACTAGCATTACAAGTTAAAATGTTGATCACTGCGTAGGAACAGGAAATGTAGGGACATATGGCTTGGGAAGGCTCTTGGGGCGGGGGCCAGCTTGGTCTGTAGGAACCTCAGGAAGAAGCTGGTCAGTGACCTAGGATATTTCAAGTGGGGCCGGGGTTTTCAACATGTGGATCGTGGAATGCTGGCATGGACCCTGTACAGGGGCGGGCGCATGAGTGTTAGTGGGGACACCACGAGGTGCTCATAGGCAGCTGTGACAAGGATGGCTCAGGAGCCCCAGTGAGGGAGAGCTCCCCCAACATGGGATCCACCACAGCCATGCAGGGACATGGTGACACAGACAGGGCTCACGAGGTATGGCAGGAGGTAAGGAAGTGCGGGCGTGAGTGTTAGGAGAACACAGGGCGGACAGGAAGAGCACAACCACAAGGACTTGGAGGTCTGCGCACAATCAGGATGCACGCTGCCCCGAGACACAAAAGTACCAATTTCACCCCCGCCATGGCGCTCTTAACCCTCTGCTTCCACTTGTTTGTTGACTCCTCCGGAACATGCCGGCGCTTCTGAGGGCAGGCAGGGAAAAGAGGCTGAGGCAGGATGAGGCATGCTGACCTTGGGCCAGGTTGAGGCCCTTGGAGCACATGCTTCCATAGGGCCAACTCCAGTTCTGGGCATTTAAAACAAGTAAGAGGGGGCAGAGACCCACATTCTAAAAGCAAGGCTGCAAGGAAGGTCATGGTGACAGAGCTGGAAGACTGGAACTCCAGCATGCCCCCCCCTCTGGGCCCAGTGGGCTCCATCTCAAGAGATGACAGCCAAGATTTCAGCAGTTCAGAGACAGGGGTCCATCACCACAAGCATCTCAGAAAGGCAGGAAGGAGCCACATCCAGAAGCCCAGGTTACTACACCAAGGACATGGTGCATTTTTTGTCATAGCTGGGGGGAAAGATCCAAACCAGAGAAGCAGTGGCCAGGAGCCACACGAAACAGAGTGGGAAAGGAAGGGTGTGGCCCTTGGGAAATAGCTGGGACTGACATCACTATTAGGAGCCTGAAGAATAAGCCTGACACCTACACGGCTCCCTGTGCTCAAGAGCTTGAGGTGAAACCAAGCCCTGGGCCGAGGGGCAGCTCCAGCTCCCCCAAACTCCGGCCTGCTGTTTTTTTGAGCTGAACTCCCGTCCCAAGCCGACGTGGTGCAGCCATGAGGCTTTTTCTCCTTGGGAAGGAGTGAGACACCCATCTGAGCTCACTCTGAGAACAACCACAGAGCCACAGGCTGACTGTCCCGGGGGCCTTATGCCAAATTCTGAGACATCTTGACTCGGGCTAGGAGTTGGGAACGCCACCCGAGGGCCCACAGTGGCCAGCTACGTACAGACGGGAGCATATGCAGTGTGACGGGTTGAACTGGACAGGTAGCCTCTTTACTTTAGGGTGACCATTCTGGCTTGAAGGGCACACTGAGGGAGGGAACGTCCTTCCCAACTGCAGGAGGCCTGGGCCCCTTCCGGTGTTTGCTGCATCACAGGAGCTGGGAGTGCCCACCTTCGTTCCCAGATGGGATTCTGTTTACTGTGACCTCTGGGCACTTGGTATCAGCAAGTTCTGAACACAGGACATAATGACAAGGAATGAGAACCCCAGGGGTTTGTCCTGGCCAGTGCCTGAGGCAGACTGGGCAGTCTGGGAGCCAGAAGAGCAGTTTCCAACCATTCACAGAGACAGGGCGAATTTCTCCATCTCAGTGAGAGGCGGACAAGGCCTATGAGTTCCTTGCTTGTCCCAGATGGTGTGAAAATCCAGCATTAAAAACAGCCATATGCTCTCAAAGATTTAGTCTACGCACACAAGCCTTCAGTTTGGACAAAAGGTTGGGGACAGAGAAGGGGATTCATTATAAAAACAGGGTGGTCTCGTGTGCATCACAAAAAGCACATTTCTCTCTCTCATTCTCACAGTCTCTGAGGGGAACAAAGGCTGTTTGCTCAGGGACCCTGGGTCACAAATGCTTCCATCTCATTGCTCGGTGTGGAACACGGGTTGCAGGGTCAATGCTAAATGCACCACAATAAAGAGTCATGTAGTTCTTGTGCTGAAGTGTGTGTAAGGTTTGAGATTTCCCACAGGATACATCAGGGTTTGACATCTCCAGTCCTTGGGCCAAGTCTGCCCCTTCCTGTTTTTGTAAATAAAGTTTTATTGGCACACAGCCAGGCCCATTTGTTTACCGGTCATCTATGGCTACTTTCACATCACAGTGTAGAGTTGAGTGGTTGCAGTATAGGCATAAAGAACCTAAAATACTTACTATGTGGGCCGACCCTGGACTAAACCTAATGAGCACAGTATTTGCCAGCCCTGGTCTACATTGTTGATGAACTCGGGTGCTTGAACACACAGTGCTCTACTGCTGGCAAAACAAGCTGGCAATGATCCCCATACCTCTTTGTTTTTGGATTCTTTCCTCAGTGACTTCTCTAAGACTCTGGCTTCGTATTCGGCCCTGGGATGATCCTGTGAAAGAAACTGAGTCAGAGCAGCGCCAGGCTCACAGCAGGTGTGAGATCCTCCGCGTGGGCACATGGCAACCAGCCCATGTATGTGCTGCGGGTGTCCTACGGGGCCAGTTCATGGTGGGCTGCCTGCCGCATTTTCAATTCTGAGGTCCCTGTGTTTGGCCTGGCGCAGTCCCCTGTTGGGACCCCAGCCCAATGGGGCAGCTGTGGGGCCTGGTTTTGGGGTCCTGGGAGGACGAGGCTGTGCCAGGCTGCAGTGAGGACCAGCCATGAACTGGCCCCGAGAACAGGCTGTGGAAGCCGCGGGGAGAGACGCAGTGTGCAGCAAGCGCGGGCAGACCAGACGCCCCGGGGAGCCCAGAGCGGTCAGCGGAGGCGCTGGAACGGAAGAAGGGGTTAGAGGAGGGGAGAAGCAGAGACCCCGGCCCAGGAGAGCCGCGAGGAGCTGCGAGGTGGAAACAGATGGGTTAGGTGTGGCAGAGGTCCTGGTTCTGGGAGATAGGCTGTAGGAAGACAGAGGAGTGACAAAAAGTTCCAAACCTTGACCGCCTCCTTCGGGGAACCAGAAAAGGGAAAACAAAAACAAGAACAAAAAGATTTCATTAATCACACTGTTTTTCAGCCATGGGACGCATCCTCTAAAGATCGTTGTCTTAAAAACCAGGATGAAGATTGGGTACAGGTGACTAGGAGGGGAGGGTGACGGTAGGGTCACTGTGATTTTGGAGGACCCTACAGGTTCCTGGTTTTGCAGTGGCCAAGTTTTGGCTAATTCCTGAGAGACAGCCAGGCGGGACCCAGCTTCCTTCTGCTCTGTGTGACAAAACCTGGGGTCACACCATGCAGCGGGGAGGGGCCTCACTGTGGGGAGCTCGTGCCAGTCACCTGGGATTGTCTGTCCAGGGCTCCCCGCCATGAAATCAAGCCCTGTTTGCCACAGTCAGGAAATCATGGGCTGGGACGCTAACGGGTAAGCAAAGGGACCAGCCCTTCCCTTCCACTTTCCCCCAGCCACAGGGACTTCATGCAAAGGACATTCCAATCCAATTTCTAAAACAAGGTGACCACGGCTATGCTTGGTTTTCTTTGACTCTTTGTTCTAGTTGAATCTTTGTGTGTGTGTGTGTGTGTGTGGTGCTAGGGATTGAACTCAGAGCTTCAAGTATGCTGCGTAAGTGTTCTACCATGGAGCCACATCCCCAGCCCTTTTAATTTTTATTTTTTTTATTTTGAGACAAGGTCTCATAGTCACTAAGTTGCCCAGGCTGGGCTTGAACTCGAGATCCTCCTGCCTCAGACTCCTGAGTAGCTGGGCTTACAGCTGTGTGCCACCACGCCTGGATCTCTTTGAATGTTTCTAATTGAAACAGCAACAAGGGAACAGCCCACCCAGGGGGCGGTTGGCCCAGCCCCTGACACAGAGACAGGGCTCTGGGCTCTGCCCTGGGTCTGCCCCTAAAGAGCTGCGAGCCAATGAATGGGTCAAGTCAGCCTCGAGCTGGCTACCGTGATGGAGGATAAGGAGATGAGCCGTGGGGGAGAGCTGAGACGGTTATACGGGCAGGTGACAGGTGTGGTCCAGGTGTGGCTAGCTGGGTGGCCCATTATGGGCACTGTTTTTGTGCTGGGCCCTGCTCTGTTGGCCCAGTGAGGACCCCTCCCCCATCAAATGAGGATGAGTCCTTAGCTACTGCCTATTTGACAGGCCAGGATCCTGGGGCGCAGGGATGTTAAGCAACTTGCCCCACATCACACAGCAAGGATGGGACGGAATGGAAGTTCTGCAGCCTGGCCCCAGAGGTCTGACTTGTAACCCAGATGGGGCTGTATGGCCTACCCAGCAAGTACAGGTCAGCACAGCCCCACCGTAAGCAAGCGTGCAGCTCACCAGTGCTCTGGGCCAAGACTCTTTTGGGGGACCATGCTCCTTTTCTTCCTCCCTCCTTCCCTTTCTTTCTTTCCGATCCTTGGGATTGAATGCAGGCTCTTTGCACTGAGCTACATTCCTATCTCTTTTTATTTTTTTAAATTTTGAAATAGGGCCTAAATCACTAAATTGTCCAGGATGAGTTTGACTCACAATCCTCCTGCCTCAGCCTCCCAGCGTGCTGGGACTACAGGCACCGATTATAATAGAGACTAGCCTGAAATAGTGTCAACTAGGTAAAAGAAAATAGCCCAAAGGGTTAAGAGCTAGTTAAGCTTAAAAGTATAAAACACAACCCAAGAACAAAAAATAAAAGTTAGAACAAGAGGAGATAAGGGCCTGTCCTTTCTTGGGTATCCAGCAGGAACTTTTGTCTTATTATTTCCAATAAGCACTCTCTTAACTTTCTCCTTTTGTCTGTGGTTTTATTCTTCAATTTAGTGACATAAAAACTCAGATTTAGGCTGGGCATGGTGGTGCACATCTGTAATCCCAGCACTTGGGAGGTTGAGGCAGGAGGATCTTTGTGAGTTGGAGACCAGCCTGGGCTACATAATGAGTTCAAGTCCAGCCTGAATTACATAGTGAGACCCTGTCTCAAAAACCAAACCAAACCAAACCAAACCTCAGATTTATATAAAATTAACTGTTTCATTACCACCACACCTGGTTCTTTCTTTTCTCTCTCTTTCCCCACTCTTCTCTCTTTCTTTCTCTGTGTCCCCCGACTCACCACTTCTTCTGGTACTGGACATCAAAACTAGGGACACTCTACCACTGAGTGGTAGAGATAGGATCTTGCCAAATCACTAAGTTGCCCAGGCTGGGCTCAAACTCATAACCTTCCTGCCTCAGCCCCCTGAGTAGCTGGGATTACAGATCTGTACTACCACCTTCTTTGCCTTTCCACTTAACCTGAGGGCAGTTACTGTTGGATTTAGCTGTTAGGGGACTCTTGGGGGAGACGTTCCCAACGGCTCCCTGGGTGGGTTGTTCCCTTACTGCTGTTTCAGTTAGAAAGATTCAAGAATCTTGGTGGCCACCAGCTACCGAGCACCCCATTTTTTGAATGTGACTGGTTCCCCTTTGCTAGATAGTTCTGTCTCCCATCTCAGCAATGTCCAACTGCAGCCGGGTCCAAGGACAGGGAGGGGAGGGCATTCCTGGCCACCTTTGGGGACGCATGGGCAGTGGCAACTGCCTCCCACACACTACAGCTCTCAGATGCAGTGTGGTCAGCATGGTGAGGCTTAGCATCCATCTCAGACCACAGGGCGTGTCCATGTGAGCACTGAGATCAAAAGGACTGGGGCGGGAGCATGGATCAGCCACCCTGCCAGTGGAGGCATCTGAAAGACCAGGGTGATGGATGCAGAAGTGGGCAGCAGTGGCTTTGCCTCAGACCAGGGATGTTTACAACATAGGGCCTCTACATTAGGCCCAAACAGGTAGTGGGGCAGTGGGCAGCTGGGAAGGGCAGGGCGACAGTACAAAACCACTCACCTCCTCTTCCTCGAAGCCCGTGAGGTCCCAGCGGTAATTGAGCCGCATCTGTTTCCGCTTCCAGTGCTCCATGAAGGTGGCAGCTGTGGGTGGGAGGAGAACCAGTCCTCAGGAGCAGCTGGATGTTATCACAGCATTCTTTCTTTTGGCACCACCAGGTGAAGGAGGGCCAGGACCGCCACATGCATCAACCACTCAGCCATCTATAAGACCCCACTAAGCAGGGACCACTGTTCTCCCGTTTCACAGATGAAGGAATAGAGGCAGGGGCTATCAAACCTTGGCCACATCAGCAAGGGGTGGGGCAGGCAGGTCTTGGGGCCTTGATCATTGCATGCCATTGCTTTTAGGGACCCCAGGTCACAGTAGAGAACTTGAGGTCAGAAGGTCAAGGTTGGGCTGGGGCCTTGAGTCCCACTGAAGCTTTGAGTCCACAAAGGGTCTGACTGCAGCTGTGACTTGCTGCGTTGTGTTTCCAATAGACAAAATAGCTCAATGCCACCTCCTGCACCTTCTGGCTTAAATGCAAAGCATCCCCCAAAGACTCATGTATCAAGGGCTTGATCCCTAATGCAGCCTACTCAGAGGAGCAGCCTGGACAGGTCCCAGACTCTGGGGCACTAACCTCTCAGTGGGTTCATTTCTTGATGAGTTCACAGCTGCGTGGGCTGTTAGGGCTGGGGCCCAGCTGGAGGAAGGAGATTACTGGGGTGTGACTTTAAAGGGTCTATCCTGTCCCTGCCTCAACCTCTCTAGCACTTTCCTTCTCTGATTCCTGCCTGCTATGAGCAGAACAGCTTCCTCCACCACACCCTTCTACCAAGATGTTCTGCCGTGGAGCCAAGACCATGCACTAAACCCTCTGAAACCATGAACCAAAATAAACCTTTCCTCCTTAAAGTTGTGTATGTCAGGTGTTTTGTCCCAGCAATGACAAGCTGACTATTATATCCAGGAAGCCACAGCTCAATCCCCTCAGAGTCAGAAAGAAGCCAGCATCTCATGGCACCTGCAATGGCTTGGACATGGTTGGAGCATCTTCCAAGCCTTTGCATGTTGAAATGTAATCCCTGTTGTGAGGAATTAGAAGGGTGGAAATTTATTCAAACTATGGTGCTTACAGGGAGGTCTCTGAGAGAGGATTAGGACTAGGTGAGGTCATCAGGGTGGATGGAGCTTCATGAGTAGCTCTTGATGGCTTTATGAGACAGCACAGGACTCTGCCGGCAAAAAGGTGGCACTGGATGCTGCCTTTCAACCTCAGACTTCCAGAACCTTGAGCCAAAATGAAGCTCTTTGTTTTATAAAGTGATCCTGCCTCAGGTATTTCATCATACCATGGGATATAAACTAATACAGTCCCCCACAACTGCATCTGTCCTGCTCCTGGAGTCTCTGTCACCTTCCATTATGACCCCTGTCCTATTTCCCCATTTTACAGAGAAGAAAACTGAGGCTCAGAGGGATCAAGTGGCTTCTCTGGTAAGCAATGGTACCAGGATAGAAATAAAGTGATATGTGCAACTGAACTGTCAGTATGAACCCACAAACAGGGTCCTCAACCAGAGGCTGTGTGTTCCAGGGAACAGCACGCTTTGGAATTGTCAGGGAGCGGCTCTGACCCTCCGGGCTCAGCTCCCAGAGCTTCAGTCTGGGTGGACACAGCCCCTTCGCCATGCTCCTGCCCTTTTTCACAGTAAGGTGAGTATAGCGACTGCAAAGGGGGTCATTTAGTCCTGGGAACTGGCCACACAGACAGGAGGAGAGCTGAGAAGCCAAGCAGGTGATGGTGAGACCGCCCAGGGGCCGGCGTCGGGAAGCTGGTGCCAGGGTCTGGGTGGCGACAGTGAGTGAGATTTCCAGAGCCAGTATCTGGAGCTGCCCCAAAGTATCTGGAATCATGGTGGGGGCTTCCTGGTGGGAGTCAGAGGCAGGAAGACAGTCTCTGAGAGGGATGCTCCAGGAAGGCAGGGAGGTGGGGAGAGGCACCTTGAGCTCCCAGCAGGGCACTGGGGCTGAAACCACAGGAAGTGGGAGCATAGGTGTACGGTTTAGCTCTACGCAGGCTCCAAAGTCTCATGTGTTTGGAAGGTGGCTGGATCACCAGCGCTCTATTTTCACCAGCAGATTCACCCACAGATGAGTCCGGAGCTGAATGTGCTGTGAGCAGGTGGGGCCCGGTGGGAAGTGGTCCCTGGGGGTGGCGGTGTGTGACTGGAAGGTGTACTCTTTTCCCTGCTCCTCCCTTCTCCCTCTGCTTCTGGCTGCCGTGATTGAGCATCTTTCCTCCACCCTGCCCGTCCACCCTGCTGCTCCTGCCTGGGACTGAAGCTGTAAGCCACAGGAAATCTCTCCTCCTCTAAGCTGTGGGTGTTGTGTATTTTGTCCCAACGATAAGAAAGTAGCCAACACCACAGGAAGCCTGGAAGTGTGGTCCCCACGGTGCAGAGCAGGGCAGGGGTGGGAAGGGACGGATATTATTCAAAAACTGGCCCCAATGCGGTCTAGGCAAAAATTATTTTAGATGACAATGTAAAAGCACAGGTGACAAAATCCCAGAAAAATAGAGTTGCATTAACCTAAAAAGCTTCTGCACAGAAAAAAAAACCAAAAACCCAAACAATGAACAGAGTAAAGAGACAAACTACCAAATGGGAGAAAATCGTTGCACACTGCTCATCTGACAAGCGGACATATCCAAAAAATGAATTCAAATGACTCCACAGAAAAATATCTGATTGAAAGAATGAGCAAATGATCTGAAAAGACATGGCTCAAAGGAAAACACAGACAAAAAGTGTCCAGCAATCATCAGGGAACGGCGAGCCAAAAGCACAATGAGACCTCACCTCATTCCAGTGAGAAGGGCGACTTTCAAAACGACGATGACGAATATAGGTGAGGAGGAGGGGAAAGGAGACGGTGACACACTTTTGGTGGCCATGGACATTAGCAGAGCCACTGGGGAAAACAGTACAGAGGTTCCTCAACAAACTAAAGGGATCTACTGTATGAACTAGCAATCCCAGGTCTGGATATCTATCCAAAAGGAGAGAAATTGGTATGTCAAAGACACATCTGCACCACACTCTCTGCCGCACTGTTCACCAACATGTAGAATCAACCAAGGTGTCAATCAATGGACAAGTGGACAGAGAAAATGTGGTACACACACGTTGGAACACTATCCATGCAGAAAAAAAGCATGAAACGTTATTTTTAGCAACACAGATGGGCCCAGACATCATGTGGGATAAAATAAGTCAAGCATCATGTGATCATCTTATATATGGAAGCTAAAAGAGCTGAATTCACAGAAGCAAAGAGCAGGGTAGTGGCCACCAGAGGCTGGAGAGGGTAGAGGAGGAGGCGTGTGGACATACAGTTAATGTAACAAATCCCAGTGTTCCAGGGCACGGAAGGGTGATTATTGTCAACAATACGGTGCGGTCTAATTCAAAATCACTAGAAGAGGGCCGGGGATGTAGCTCAGCGGCATACACATACCAGGGATGTGCTTGCCTGGCAAGCCTGAGGTTATGAGTTCGATTCCTGGTACCAAAAAAAAAAAAGTATTTAAACCAAGCGTGGTGGTGCACGCCTGTAATCCCAGCACTTGGGAGGCTGAGGCAGGAGGATTGTTGCAAGTTCAAGACCAGCCTGGGCTACAAAGTGAGCTCAAGGCCAGCCTGAACTGCACAGTGAGACCCTGTCTCAAAAAGACAAAAAAAAAAAAAAAAAAAAAAAAAAAAAAAAAAAAAAAAAGAGAGGACCTGGAATATTCTCATCACAAGAAATGCTAAGTGGTTGTTTTTTGTTTGTTTGTTTGTTTGTTTGGTTTGTCTTTTTGAGACAGAGTCTCACCATGAACTCACTTTGTAGCCCAGGCTGGCCTCGAACTCCCAACGATCCACCTGCCTCAGCCTCCCGAGTGCTAGGATTACAGGTGTGCGCCACGCCAAGCATTTGAGATGATGGATAAACTTAAATATCCTGAGTTGATGGCTATGGCATATAAATGTAGCCGGACATCCCACAGACACCATAAAGACAGACACAGAAATCCTGCTGGGAGCCTGGCCCTGAGCAGGTGGCTGGTGATGATCACACGCAGGAGGAATGATTTCCATTCAGAGATATGAACCTGGACACCGAAGCTGTGCAGGCTACATGCCATGCCCAAGTGGGACTGCAACCTAATCCCATTTGAGTCCAGGGTCCACACTTAACCTGTCCTGGAAAGACGCTCTGTACAGATGCATTTTCCTTAAGGGAATCACAATCACAGTCATAACTGTAAGTCGGATAGTGCAAAGCGTGTCGCTTTATGGATGAGGAACACAGGAATGGAGAGGTTAAGTGTCTTGCACAGGGTCACGGAGAGAGGCAGCAGGTACTGAATCCAGAGCACGCACACAGCTTACTGTCTTAGCATGATGACAAGGGCCTCCTCTGACAGGACCGGGACCAGAATGCAACCTGGCAGCCAGGCTGTGGAAATGATCCACCGGCATAATTTGTTTGGCTCAGCCACATTTACAAAAACAGACACGTGCCCCTGTCCCAGGCTGACACATTGTATCTGACTGTCACTTTCCTAATACACTGGCTATGCACTGCGTATTTGTGTGGCCCCAAAACTTATTCATAAAGTGAGGGGCTAGGCTCAGCCCTAAAGTGATGGTGTTAGGAGACGGCCTGTGGGAGGTGACCAGGTCCTGAGGATGGGACCCTTGTAAATGCCCTTGTAAAAGGTCCTTCTGCCCTATGAGGACACGGTGAGAGGTGCCATCTGTGCCTTAGGAGACGAGCCCTTACTACGCTCTGACCCCTGAGCAGTGGGTGTGTGGGGCTGCAGTGCAGTCTGCGGGTCTGCTCAGGACAGCCAGGGGCCAGCCTCACTAACTACTGCTCTCTGCACAGGGAAGGGGCTGCTCAGTGCAGACCCCCTTTTGGCAGCTGGAGGGTGGAGTGGGGTCTTCTGGGAGTAGCAGGGGCAGGACTCACTCCACACTGAGCTTGCAGTGTACACGGTGGGCAGAGGCCTCCAGCCCTTTGCTTCTGGACAGAGACACCCGACACCCTGACTATTTATCCCCTGAATATTCTGCCTGTGACCTGCCACTGGCCTTTTAATCTCGGAGGACAATCGCACTCTAACTCCCTTCTGTCCCCACCCAGCTTCAGGTGACTCAGTGGGGCCCAGCCCAAGCGGGTGTCACCCACACCTCCTGCATCTCATTCAAGTCAGGACCATCTCCCCCCAGCTTCCCACAGCTGGGCTGAAATCCCATAAGCTCCTTTGTTCCGCGTGGGACTGACAGGCGGTGAAAACCCATTATTATGCTATAATTTCAGAAAATTGATCCCAGCAAATAGCTAAATGGGACTCAAAGCGGCTCAATGTGACATCTTATTTAGGGCTTTGAAATGTCAGGCATCCCGGGCAGGAGCAGTCAGAAGACTGGAGGATCAGAGCGCTGGCTCCGGGAAGATCGGCCCGCAGGGATGGGGGAAGACACGAAAACCCAGACCTGAACGGGCTGGCAGGGGGGACCCAGACCCCACTCCCTGAGGAGCAGGGCTGGGGCTGCTGTGTGCAACTGTGCAGCAGAAACAGAACAGCTGGAGGGCAGGAAAAGGACACAATGGAAGAAGAGACTCCAGCAGGAAAATGATCCCATAGAGGAAAATGAACGAGTAATTGAATGAGGAATAAAAAAAAAAAAACCAGGAGCTCTGCGCTAATTGCACTTCACAGCCGGTGTGAAAGAGCAGGGCGGGGCCTTGTCCTTACCTCTGCACTCGCCCTGCAGGCTGTCGGGGGTGGATGGCTCCAGACTGCTCAGGCCCACCTCGTTCCGCCTGCTGTTTCCGTCCTGACTTAAATAAGCTCCCTTTTTCCAAAAGGCTTTGTGGGGGTAGTTTGGCTTTTCTGTGACTTTTTTTTTCTCCAAAATGGGGCATGTTGGTTGAATCTCTGTTTGAGAGACGGGCACATTGGGGTCTCCCCTTCCCCAATCTCGGGAGAACGAGACCCTCCTGGCTGCTTGGCCACTGAGGCCAGGGGCAGAGGAGCTGGACAACACTCTGAGGGCCGAAGCAGCGGGTGTTTGTGAAAGCAGCAGAGTCCCACCCCGTGGGCAGTGTTGCTGCCTCTGTACCCCTTACTGCCGGGTTTGAGTCCTGCTCCCCCAAGAGGGTGCCTAATGGGTAGAGAGATGTGACCAGGGCATCCACTAGGACATTGCAGGCAGACAGGCCAGGCCGTGGATCTGCGATCATTCTGTTAGCTGTGTGATCTTGGGAAAGTCACTTAACTTCTCTGTGCCTCAGTGTCCTCATCAGAGAAAATAACAGTCCCTCCTTCTGGGGCTGTTTGGGGGCTTTCTGAGGCAGACCTCACAGAGTGCTAAGACAGTCTACACAGGGAGTAGACCATAGTCAGTAGACGATAGTCAGTCTACACAGGTAAGAGGCGTGGCTTTATGAAGACCGATGAGGAAGCTGTTCCAGGTAAGTGTATACATTTGAGGTAACTGTGTCAGGACTAAGCAGGGCTCCGCTGGGCACAGCTGGTGAGCAACACAGGAACCAGAACAATGGGGCTCACGTCTGGCCTCTGCCTCTTGGCAGGTGTAGGCTGGCCATAGGCTGGTGCAGGTTGCTTCATTGCGCTCATCTGCCCCATGGGGTCCCATCACTGTGGAGGCGTCAGTCTTTGCACATCAGAGCTCAGCATGGGGCTGCTCAGCCCACCTGAGTGGCTGGTTGCTCTGTTGTGAAGGAGATGAAGCTGGCGAACTGACAGAGGCCTCGGCATAAGGCAGAGTTGCGATCTGAGCCCCAACCCAATGTCCCAGACCCTGGCTACATGTCCTCCACATTTAAAAACAAAAAAACCTGACGCCCACTTGTACCAGCCAGGAGGACCCAAGCACTGGCTCCCGGCACATGCAGGCTCGGCCTGAGCATGTCCACATCACACTCATTCTGTTTCCAGCACCCAGCCCGGGTGGGGCCATTAATGTCACCACCTCAAGGACAGGGGAGGGCAGTGCTGGGCTCTTGAGAACAGCAGCCACTTCTGGGAGTGGGCAGATGGACTGGCAGTGAATCTGGACAGAGGGATGGGTAGGAAGAGAGGACGGGGCCATAGGTGGATCAGAAGCTCCAGAAAACCACAGACACGGGGCGGCTCCGAGCTTGCTCAGCATGCAGATTCCAGGGCCCTGGGCCCCATTTTAGCAGGTCAGGTGTGGTGCCCAGGAGTCTGCATGCTTTTGGTGCTGATGCATGTCACCTGTGTGCTCTACCTCTGAGCTACACCCCCCGGGCCCAGGATCTGGGCTTTTGCAAGCTCCCTGAAACCCCAGCCCAGGGTGGAGGGTCGCTCAACAGTGGACATGTCCACAGGGGACGTGACAGAGGCACTGCAGGGGGCTGCGCCATTCCCAGGGCTGACGTGAGGCTGGGGTGACAGCCCCTGGGGAGGGCAGGATTTGGGGTTGGACATCTCCAGGGTACCCTGTGCGACAGAGGAACAGCACTTAGTGGAGACACCCACATCTCTGGATGACTTGGAGCTCACACCAAGTGAGAATTAGCAGAGGACTCTACACCACTGCAGCCCTTTATGGGGGTGGTCATGACCAGGGGCTCGGGGTGGCTCTTCACAGAACTTTAAACTGGGAAAGAGGGAAGTGAGGAGACAAGTCAGGGACCTCCCAGGGTCAGGGAGGGAAGATGGGATGAGGCTCCCATTGCCTCTCTTGCACCTTCGGTTCAGCTGCTTTCCCAGAGTCCAGCCCCCACTGTAGGACAAAGTGCCTTCTTGTCACAGGCAGTCACAGATGGGAAGGTGGTACATCTCAAGGTGGGGACTACAGTCCCTTCCACAAAGCTCACAGTGGTCTCCAGCAAAAGCCACAGCTGCCAGCTCCAGTCAGAGCTAACTCCTTCTTAATCACTGCAGGAGCTTCCTCTTCTGTTTACAGCCTCTGCCTCAGGCAACAGACAGGAAAATATCCTGGACACAGTGGTGACCTGCCCTGGCTTCTGGTTCCTCCTTGTGAGAACACTAAGTTCTTTATAGCATGTCCTTGCTGGCCTCTCCAGGATAGTCCAGCATCTTCCTGCCTATTCCCACAGATTTCTTCCCTGGGCCTATATCTTACCACAGGGCCTTTGCACATACTGCTCCCTTGGAATCCTACATGGTGAGCTTTCGGAGGAGTGGATACATCGTTTTTTGCTTCCCATGGTTTGCTGGGGTGCCAGATATGTGACACACTCCATCAATACCATTTGGTAAATGTCTCCTACATGCCAGGCACACTGTGGGCACTTTCATATAGGATTTATTTAGTCCTCATGACACTGCAGTGTGATGAGGTGGCACCGACAACATACTGTACTGAGTGCCAGTGGTGTGCTAAGCCGTGCTGAGACTGTATCCACGATTTCATCTCATCTCAAGCCCATTTTACAGATGAAAATCTGAGCTTACAGTGAAGAGGCGGTGATGTGGCAGAGCTGGAGCTGGAGTCTGGGGTGGGGGTTGAGTGCACACAGGGGAACTGGCTGTCCACAAAAGGTGGCACTGAATGACCTCCTAGTGGCTGGGGTGGCTGGGCTCCACGAGGCTCACGTGTATCCACAGGCACCCTGCAGACCCCCAGTGGGTGTTGGGTCCGCAGCTTCACAGGGATCTAGGGGCCCTGCGTGAGGGAGCAGAGCTGGGTGGGGACCCCATGGAGATGCTCTGATAGGCCGGCCTTCCAGCCCAGTGTGCCAGGGGCTGCAGTGCGGACAAGGACAGGATGAAGCCCATGCCAAAGGGTTTCCCCAAAGGCCCCCTGACTGCTCTCTAGTGGGCTGGGGAGAGAGAGGGCTGCACAGCATCTGCCGGGAGACCCGGACCCACACCCTCACTGGTACCCAGCTGGCCAAGCACCCAGCCCCGCTGCCAGTGCTGGAGTGGGAGGTGAGGACAGGCCAGGTTCTCTGCTCCCTGCTCCTCGGATGCCTCCCAGTCACACAGGGGCAGCTACACCCAGGCCCAATGTGGGAAGTCAGGCCACACGGATGTGAAGCCCAGCTCCTCTGCCTCCTCTGCCTTGCTGAAAATGCTCTTGCACATCCACAGAGAACGCTCCAGACCAGACAGAGCTTCTGGAGCAGGAGAGGGTGCTGGACTCTGGTGGGGGAAGATGCAGGCACCAAAGGACAGGCAGGGGGAGGCGTGCAGCCCACAGACCAGCACCTGGGCCTCGGGCTTGCTCAGCCCTTCCCACAGCCATCCCTGGCTGGCTGCAGATCTGGCCCTGTCTTCCTGGTCCAAACCCACTCTGAGGAGCCAGCACCGCTGAGTGGCTGCCCCTCAGTCAGGAGGAACCTGAGCTGGCATCATAGGGCCTGGACCTCAGGGAGGCAGGCACATCTTTGAGAGACATGTTGTTTCCACTTAGGAACGGGATGCATCTGCTCTTCATGGATAGAAGTCACACAGACAGCGAGGCACACAGAGCCATGAAGAGCGATCAACTTTGGTACACTGGGCACCCAGTGTTCACATGCCCATTGGGCACCCAGGTGGCAAAGAAAGAGCTGGTGCACTTTCCAGCCCCAGGACTGTGCCCTGCAGCAGGGGCCAGGTGAGACAGCAGGAAGCCAGCAGGGCTGCTTTCTGGCCTCTCCGAGTGGCTCTTCTGCCACAAATACCCGCTTGCCATATCTTCAGAGCGCAGCCAAGGGCCTCACACCTCTCCCAGGAAGCCCTCCTGACTTCCCACCCTTCCCTCCTGTGCTGTCTCTGTGCCTGGCCCCACCTGTTAGCCCAGAGGCTCTGGATGAGAGGACGGAGGCCCCAAGGACCAGTGGGGACATCGCGGCTATTCACCACACAAATCCCAAACCCTCAGCCGGCTAACACTGTGATGAGTCCTGCTTGCAGACAAGGGCCAGCCCCACTTGCTAACCAGAAGCTGCAGACATGCAGCAGCCAGCCCTTACCAGCCTCCTACCTCCTGAAGCCAGAGTTGGGAGCCAGAAGGGACTGGGACCAGGAAGCCCCCGAAAGAGGAGCATTCGCCTTGGCCCAGTGTGTAGGGCACGGGGTTTGGAACTGTTGCTTTACTTCCTTCCTTCAGTGATGGTATCCAGACATCTACTACACAACTGTACACGTGCTGCCCTATATTGCCAGGCTCTGTCCCGGAAGGGGACACTCAAATGAAGAAGAATCTACTGGTAGCACAGGCCACTGCTCTGCAGCACCCTGGGAGCATGTGTGTACACGTGTGTGTGTGTGTGTGTGCGCGCGCGCGCCTATGCGTACGTGTCTGCCTTAACTCCTCAGAGGCTGTGCAACCCCAGAATATTCATGGCCTCTCTGGACCTCAGTTTCCTTGTATGAGAATAGGCACAGGAAGCTAGCAGGGAGGCCATGAGGAACTAAGGAGAGACAGTGTCCCCGGGCCTGGCCTGCAGGGATCACGGTCAGCATGGGCAGCATGGGCAGCATGGTAGGGGAGGCTGTGGAGCCCTGGCCACCATGTACTGAAGCAGCTGCCCTTCTTGTGCTGACAGCCCAGGACACCAGTGTCTTCGGACTCTCCTGGACTGTCCCAAGGGGCAGCTGGCTCTTGGCAGGGTCAGAATAAACCCCCAGATCTCTGATCAGCACAGACCCGGTGGTGTGGCAGTCATTTCCACTGCAGTCTGGGTGCACCCCTGGCAAACCCCACTATGGGTGCTTCAGATAAAAGGCACCATGTCACCACTGGCGGCCCACACACTGCTGGTCTCGCTTACCCCACAGGGCCATGAAGACAGAGAAGAAGACAGTGGCTGGGTTGTCGAAGAGGTGGCTGGCGCGGGCCGTGGCACAGGCCGAGCTCATCTTCCAGTAGCTGCAGGTCTTGTCACAGAGAGGGCACATGGTGATGTTGTACCTCTGGTCACACATCTCCATGCTGCAAGAGAAGGGTGGCCCTCGGCCCCTGTCACTCGGAAGGGACACCTCCTGGGGCCATGCTGCGGTGACGAAGGCCCCTAGTCCACACCACAGCAGAGACAGTGAGGCACATCCGCTGGCTTCAGTCACTATTGTCCCACTGCACTGCCCAGGGCCAGGTGTGACACCCATGATGTCGCTAACCTGAGCTCTGGCCACAGGACCCCAGGCTTAGTGTGAGGCCCCAAGCTTGCTGCCTTAAAATCCCTCATGGTGTCTCCGCAAGGGCCCTGTGATGTCATTTTGCATGGGGTTCTGGGACTCTATAACTGACCCTACTTGTGATGCATCCAGGCTTGCCTGATGCAGGAGGGGAGCAGAGTGCTTCCTCCAGGGTGACTCCAGGGTAGTGGTGCTCACCAACCTGCTAACCAGGGTTAGCCCCACTTGCTAACCAGAAGCTGCAGACATGCAGCAGCCAGCCCTTACCAGCCTCCTACCTCCTGAAGCCAGAGTTGGGAGCCAGAAGGGACTGGGACCAGGAAGCCCCTGAAAGAGGAGCATTCGCCTTGGCCCAGTGTGTAGGGCACGGGGTTTGGAACTGTTGCTTTACTTCCTTCCTTCAGTGATGGTATCCAGACATCTACTACACAACTGTACAGCCTGTGTCTCACCAACCCTGAGCCAAGCATCTCCATCAACCCCCCTCTCATCACTGGGCACCATCAGAACTGCATTAAGGAACCTGGGTTCAAGTTTCCACATGGATATCATCTGGCCAGGCCCTGGGACACAGAAGGAGGCAGAGAGTGAAATTCAGTGAGAACTCTGACGCTTCCGGAGGCACTGGGCTGAGCACTGTCAGATAGCATCTCTCTTTGTGCTGGTGTGCAGCTGCCCTGTGGTGTAGACTGGGCATCCAGACATGACAGTCACTGGGTGTGCTGGACACTCAGAAGGCAGAGAATGGGCGCCGGGACTCTCCCGGAGGCTGGGATGAAAGGAAGACATCCCCAAGATATCCAGGCTGAGGAAACTCAGTCACGGCAGGCTCCATCCTGCTGCGCAGACAGCCATCTGGGGTGCAGCCACACACAGCACGCAGGGGAGGGAGCTGCGTGAGACCCGAGGCCCCAGCCCAGGCTCTCTCCTGTGCAGACTGAAAGGCCACCAGTGGGTGAACAAGAGCACTGAGGACGACAGTACTGAATTACAAGCCCACCTTTGCAGATGGGGAAAGGAGCCTAGAGAAGGGAAGTAATTTCTCCAGAGCCAACAGCACAATGGGATTTGAAGCTCGGTCTCTGACCTGTCAAACCCTATGCACAGAATTGCTCTCGGGGGCCACAGAGGTTCCCTGCTGAGGTCGGGTGCCTGGGCCAGGTGCTTGACAGACTGTCCTATACTCTGTCTCTTCCCACAAGTCCTCTAGTTTCCAACTTGGCCTTTCTTCCTGGAAAATGAGGAAGAGGGGCCAGAACACAGCCCTTCCAACCATGACCTTCCCTCAACTCTCTCCTTCCTGTGAACTTGGACCAGACCCTGATCTACAAATAGATGCTCAGGCAGGAGGCTCATTCCCAGGGGTTAGACGGTCATCTGGGACACAGCCAGAGTGGGTGCTTTCTGTTTTGCTTTTTAGATTTCTGGATACCCATGAACTTATTACACAATCACACCTGGTGCATGGCATTTGGGGTTTAGAAACATCTGCCACCAGCTCTGGGGGACGCTGCTCCATGCCCAGGAGGGAGGGCGTCCCGGCTCAGCTCTGTTCCTTTACTGGTGGCTCCCACACGTCTATTTCAGGATGGCACATGTGCTACACTGTGCTGCCCGGTGTTGTGCCTGGCAGGGGAAAGACGGAGGAAAGGTTGCTCTCCCAGAGTATCTGGGGAGGTGTGCATACATGTGTGTCTGTGTGCGTGTGCACGGAGGAGTTGGGGGGAAGGGCCAAGCACCACAGGCAGTAGGAGAAAGTGTGCTCTAGCACTGGCCACTCTAGGTTTGAACCTCAGCTTTAATGTTTCGGGCAAGTTCCTCTTAACTCCTAGTCCATAGTTTCCTCATCTGCCGAGTGGAGGTGCGGATAGCAACGACTGGGTTGCCAGGAGGTTGAAACAAACCAACATGCGTGCCTGGCATGTTCAGGACGTCTCTGATGTCCCAAGCCCTTCCCCCAGGGGACAGTGGGTGAAAGGCAACCCAAAGGGATGACCTTGCCTGGCGGGTTGGGGAGAGGCCCTATGGCCTCTCCTCCCTGCCTCCACTTCCAGTGCAAATGCCACCAGCCAGACAATAAGCCTTTTCCGGCTGGTTTTAACTCAGCCAACATAAAGACAAGGAGCATGAAGATCTTTTCTTCAGGGAAGGTGGGAGAGGCATTGCATGGCAAGATGGCGCCACATGGGCTGCTGCCTCCCTGCTGGATGGACTCTGGGGAGACCAGACATCTCCTGTTTCTATACGAAGTACTGACCGGGCGGTGACCAGGGTTGGGACAGGCTGGGCACTGGCTTTGTCTCTGGCACCAACTGCTGTCTGCATGTCTGACCACGTGACAGAAGGTGGCAGAGCTGGCACTGTCAAAAGGATCCTGGTGGCCTTTCTCGGGAGCCCACACCCTGGGCTGGCAGGGCTTCCTCCCCTCAGGAGGGAGGGAGGTGGGGGCTCCCGGGATCACTTCCACTTGCCATTTCCCTCAGCCTTGAGCTCTTGCAGCAAAGCCAGCCTTAACCCCTCCTCTAGGTCTGACCTTCTTTGCTTTTTACCCTAATCAAACTTAGGGTGCAAGGACCTCACATCACCCTAGCAAACAAAGGGACAAGCTTTCTCCTGCCTAGGACAAAAATAGCACTGGATGGGGCTGGGCCAAAGGCCTGTAGAGCTTTGACTCTGGGTGGGTGAAATATTTGAGGTGTTATTCATGTCCTAAATCATTTAAACAAAAATTGACCAGATATAGTCTTTCTGGACTGCTAAGAACCAGCTTCTTCTGAAGTCCAAGGACTCACTGGCTCTTTACTGACCAGAACTGGTGATGAATACTCCAAACTATGGCTCTATTTTGAAGATACTTCACAGGGTCGCTAGAAAAGTCACTGAGCAGCTGTCTTTGGACTCTTTGGAGACCATGAGCTTCTGCAAGACAGGTCCAGTTCAGATTCCTCAGATTCCCCGTTAGGGTCTCAGTTCCCTAGCACAGTGATGTGCACAAGGAAGGCACCACACAAACATCAAGATGCTTGTTGGCAAGGTGTCCCTGACAGCTCGGGGCCTGAGCACACACGCACAGTGCTCCTCAGGTTGGCAGGAGATGGAGAGGGGCTCACAGAGGATGATGTGGACTTTGGGAGAACAGAACTCAGAAACGAGCTGGCTGGTCTCCGGGGTCTTGGTCATTTTGTGGAGCCCCTGCTGTTTGTCCTAACCCCAGGTAACTAGCAGAAGGCACATGGGGTCTCCATGCAAAGACCTGGTGGATTGCATGGCACCATCTCTGGCTGTGGCTTGGCCCCCTTCCCATGAGATGCCCCACGGCCCTGGGCATGATGGAAGCAGCTGCTGCTCGGCAGGCTGGGCTGGTGGAGTTGGCCTCACTCTCACACCAGCCTGCACCAAGGTCTCCAACATCGGTCTCTCTTCCTGACTGCCCAATGGTGCAGGGAATTTTCTTACCATAGAGTGAGCAAACATTACATAGAACAGGCAAATAACAATGATGACAACAATCACTTCAAAGTATGAACGTGGGTCTGGTATTCATTTTAAATCTTTCCCTGAATATGAAACACACCCTAGGAAGATCATGGCTGAGAAGGACGCCTATGCATTTAGATGGTCATGAGCACTTCATTCTGACAGCTTGTGGCCAGGCATGGGATTTCTCTGGAGGCTGAGCGTGTGCACAGGAAGTGGCTGAAGGCCACAGTCCTAATGGATTCTGTCCCTATAAGAAGGGAAGTGGCTCTGGGGCAGGAAGGGGGTGTGGCCC
Organism: Chinchilla lanigera; assembly: GCF_000276665.1. Classification (NCBI taxonomy): domain Eukaryota; kingdom Metazoa; phylum Chordata; class Mammalia; order Rodentia; family Chinchillidae; genus Chinchilla; species Chinchilla lanigera. Next base: position 16,111,028 of record NW_004955422.1, read on the forward strand.
ACAGGGGAGGGGCTGCCACCTACCTGGGGATGTTCTGGTCCACTGTGGCGCATCCGTACAGGAAGACAATGATTCCCACGACGGAGGCAGGGATGAGCATCTGGGTGTATGCCCCCAGCCAGGCGAAGTACAGGCCAATCTTCTCCCCGAAGTACTTCCTACACCCAGACGCAAAGCCAGAGACACATTTACTATCATTCATGCTGTGGGGAAAAACGTGTCACCTGCCCTCCGCAGCAAGGACCCACTCAGCCTGGGGCTACAGCTTCTGTTGCCCAAGAAGCAGAGAACAGGGCTCTAGGACACCTCATCAGGCGTGAGGTGCTCTCTGCTGTTCCTACACATCCCCACCCGCTTCTCTAGTGCCCTGGGAAGGTGGGTGCTCCTCCACCCGTGACACTGGTGGGAGGTGTCTCTGAGGCTGTCAGCCCCACTCCAAGGCCCGCTTGGGGTAAGGACTAGAATGAACCTTGGCATGGAGGTGCCAAGAAAACCAGTGACTGCTCCTATTGAGTGCCTTGGAACCTCTATCATTTAAATGGATTTGTACGAGCCAAACGCTGGTGTGCAAGTCCCCACAGGCCATGCTGCCCAAGCTGGCAGCCCTCCATCTTGCCTTGTGGAAATGGAGGTGGCCCTGGATCTCCCCAAACTCTGGCAAACCCAAGGCAGCTCTTTCCTTCTGCTCCACAACACCAAGACGCCAGGGCCAGGCCAGACAGTAGATTCACAAGGAGACAGCAAATGTGATGGAAAGTGCCTGTCTCCCAGTCACTGTGAATAAACGCTGCCCCAGATCCTCCCACTCAGCCTTCAAGCTCTAACAGGCCCCTGGGTAACTGGATATTCACAGTGGTTGAAACACAGGGACTCTACCTGACTGACATTTTACCAGGGACCTGCTTCCCGCTGCCTGAGGTGCCAGGCTGGATGGGCCCCACTTACCTGACCAGGTCGATGGGCTGGTACTTATAGAAGACCCCGTAGCTCGCCCATTCCTCATACAGAAGCTGGAGAGGAGAAGTGTGAGGAGCTGGTGATAGGGTCCCATTCTGAGGCCACTCCCTCCAGAGCACAGTGGTGCTATAGCCATTACCACATCACTCATTCATTCAACAAACACTTAGTGAGAGCTGGCTGTGCACTGGCCAGAGTGAGCCTGCGTTTCTATTTTATTTTATTTTATTTTATTTTTTATTTTATTTTTTTGGGGGGTTTTTCTCCGGTACCGGGAACCGAACTCACGACTTTGCGCTTGCTAGGCAGGCGCTTTTGCCGCTGAGCTAAATCCCTAGCCCCTGAGCCTGCGTTTCTAGGTGAAGGTGGGGCTGGGGAAGGTGCTCCTGGCAGACTGCGGAATCTCAGCTCTTTGTGATGTGACCTACAATGCCTGCCATCACCAGGCCTCTCTGTTTGGGATTTTCGGTCATGCCGGTCAGATACCAAATCATTCTTTACAAAGGATGCGAAACCACCAGGGTTTTGAGCAGAGAAATATCAATGGCAAAAAAGAAAAAAAAAAAATCTCATGGGCTGCAAAGATAGCTGGAGGTTTATCTCTGGAGATGGGCTGCCTGATTAACAGCGCTGGTGGCATAAATGAAAGTGACACACACCCTGCCCGCCCCCCAGGCTCTGGCAGGGATGGTAATGAGCTTGGAGGATTGGAAGCCTTGTGTGAACACGCAGAGGCATCCTGAGGATGATGTTGTGGCAGGATGGCTGGGTAAAACGACCCCTCCCCTTATGTGGGCAGTCACCAAATTACTGAGTCCGAAGGGCTACGAGGAGGCAGGGAGCCCTGGGGGCCACAGTTATCCCAGGCCCAGGGAAACTCCCCTTCTGCCCACCTCTGAACCTGTTCCCAGGGCCAAGCCGTCATCCAAACCCAGAGTCCAAGGTGCTGGCAGGGCGGGGGCCCCCCTGATTTCTTCCCAGCCCCTAGAGGGTGGCCAGGATGGGAGACTGTCTCCAGAGCCTGGGGAATCTGAGCAGCTTGTTTGGGTAACCTCAGCGACCCTAAGTGATGAACAGGGAGAAGCCCCCTGCGTTCCATTCCTGCCCCTCCCTGAATGCACAAACACAAAGGGCAGCTCCTGAAACCCTCCAGTGGGCCTTGAGCCCTGACGCGGGACTTGGAGCTATAGCCTCACAGCCAAGGTTGGGGAGCGAGGCGGGGCCAAGGAGCACGCGGTGAAGGCTGGATTTTTGGCAGAAGTGAACAGTGGGGGCGCTATACATGTGGATGAGCTGGGTGGGGTGGAAGAGAGGCTCAGGGCCGTCCTTGGGGATTGCTACCTGCAGTGAGGGGCATCTAGGCTGCATACACCTTACAGGGGGACACTTTCTCCCTCTTGCTCAGGTGCAGAGGAGCGGGGCCCCCAGCTTCCTCAGTGAGTCCTTCCCTGCTGGAATCAGGAGCTGATGGCAGGAGGCAATGCTGGGGTGGCCACATGGACTCATTGTGGGCCCCTGCCTTTTCACACTGCATGGGTCCTCTCTCCCTAACATTTAAATATTTTTTATTAAAAAATATTTTTTAATGTTGAAATAGGGTCTTGCTAAGTTGCTAAATTGCCTAGCCTGGGTTTGAAGTGGCAATCCTCCTGCATCAGCCTCCCAGAGAAGGCATGCTTGGCAACACTGAAATTTAAAACCTGGCAGGGGTACAGTCTCCTAGAATCAGATCTCCTGTGGAGACGTGAAAACATCACCCCAAATATTCTATGTGATGACTGAACAGGTATACCCCCAAATTCATATGCAAAAGCCCTGACCCCCACGTGACTATGTTGGGAGAGGCGACCCTTTGGGAGGTGATCAGGGTTGAATGAGGGGTCCTGATCCTAGACTAGTGGCCTTATTAGAGGAAGAGACACAAGAGGTATTTCTCCCACCATATGAGGACCAGGCTAGAAGGCAGCTGTCTGCAAGCCAGGAAGACAGCCCTCACTGGGACCGAGCGGGCTAGCACCTTGACCTTGGACTTCTGGTGCTACTTGGCTCCTGGAGCTTGAGCTGACTAGGACACTCTCCCTCCCTGACTTGAGAGATCCTGAGCTGATGGGCAAAAATTCCTTCAAGTGAGTCTCAGCGACTCCAGGACATGTAAGCAGCTTGCAGGGAGCCCCAGCTCCCTGAGTGTGGAGGGGGACCCAAGGATCTACCCGCAGGGGGTATCTCCATCTCCCTGGGGCTCCTTCCAGGGCCCTCAGAAATAACACCCTGGTGAGCCTGGGTGCTATGTTTCATCCAAAGTCAATACACATACCCCAAGAAGCAGGGAAGAAAATTACTTAAAAGAGCAAAATACGTTTTAGTAAGTTATGAGGGAGCCTCACAGTGCAAACTTTGGGTTTTGCCTGCCTTGATCTTGCCCCCAGTGGCTTTCTATGTAACGCCTGATCACTGCAGACTTTTGTTCCTTCCAAGAAGAGGACGCCCATCACCCTGTGTTCTCAGTGTGCAGAAATCAAACACTGTTACCCATGAAGAAATGCAAGGACCCATGCGAGCCTCAGTGCACAGAGGAGGAGCCAGGCACCGGGCTGGGAGGGCTGAAACCAGAGGGAGGGGGCCCTTGCACTCCGAGGACTCCAGCTCAGCCCTTCTGGGCCCACACACTGGGGCAGTGCACAGTTGCGGGCCTGCATGGGTGTGGAGCTTGGCTCTTGAACAGCGGACCAGGCACATAGGCTGCTTCTCATCCTCGGTGCCTGGGACAGGGCCTGGGGCGGGTCATGGGCTTTCAGTAAGCAGCTACTGAATGACAGGACCTATCTTCTGGTTCTCAGTAGCTGTAGGAGACTAGACTGAGACCCCATGGGGAGGCTTGCTGGGGCACGGGGGATTTTCTCCAGGTGTGGACTGAGGTCTGCTCCACCCCATGCTGGACTGGGCAGCTACAGGTCCCTGGGGTCTCAGCTGGACCCTGTTCTATGAGCCCCAGACTGACTTAGTCTCCTATATCTTGGGAAGGAGGAACTGCAACTGCCTGGCTGTACTCCTGAATATGCACATACAACCCTCGGTGAGGGCCTGCTTAATCAGGCTTAGTTCATGCAGGTAGAACTCGCCCGAGGGCCCAGGGCTCATGATCCCAAAGGAAGACTGATGAGGCAGCCTCGGCCAGACCGGCCTCTGGCCTGATCATCCCCACCCGGTCTCCAGCTCAGCGCAGAAAATGTGCTTGCTGCACTTTCCTTTGGTCTTGTACGAAACCTGTGACCAGGCATCCAGGGCTCCTGCTTCTCACGGGAGCACAAATGGAGAAGCCTCAGCCTCATGGTTCATGGCAATGGCAACACATTCAGAACCAAGCCTTAAAGTACCACCTTCAAAGGGGAACAAGACATGCTCCAGCCTCTGAGTTAGGACGCTAACATTTATCTGATCCTCCCTCCTTCCCTTTCTCCCTCCCTTCCTTTCACCCACTACTATTTAACCATCATTATCTATCCACTCATCCATCCATCCGTCCATCCATCCATTCACCGTTAACCTCAGACTATCCCATGGACCAGGCTTTGTACTCCCTGCTGGGACATGAAATTAATTGGGGTAGGCGTACTCCAGGTAGAGGATCATAGCTGGGCCTGGCACACAGAAAAAGTCAGTAAACATTTCTTGAATAAGTACCTGCCTGAGATGTCCTGCTGATGTGACCACCAGCTAAGCCATCTTGAGATTAAAAAGGCATCCAGTGTGGCTGGAGGTTGGGAGAGAGCCCCGCTTTGGGTAGAGGGGTCGGAGGACTGAATCCAGCCAGAAGAGGGTGGCTGGTGTCCACAGAGGAAGTATTTTTAGACGGAGGAAGGGCATTAGCCAAGCGGCAGGGGCACAAGGGAACAGAGGGGGATGGACTCTGAGAGGCCAGAGTTGGACAGGACAGGTCATGGCAGGGACTGTGCTTCTCCAACAGCATTGGATGAGGGAGCTCTGCAAGTCATGGGGTCTAAAAAGCCAGATGTTACACTAAAAATAACCAAATATGTAATTTTTGTCCTAAATCAGATAGCATCTTTAGTTGGGTTCCCGGGGCGGGCAAGTTGCAGCAAGCACCACAGACCTAAAAACACGTATGGGGGCTGGAGAGAGACTGAACACGAAGGACATTCCATCCACAGAGGCTCCTGGGCCCTGGGAGTTGGGACAAGGCCACCATTGTGAAGCTCTCTAGGAAGCTTCCCCACCTACCATCTGCTGGCAGGCAGTCTGTGAGGGGACAGAGGCCGTGCCAGCGGGGTCCTGGGAGGGCTGTCCCCCGAGGGAGGGTTCCTTGGGGAACGAGGAGTGGCAGGGGTGGGTGCTGGGTGGAGGCTGCAGGCTGGGGTTGGGCGTTGGCATGGGGGCAGCAGGCAGGAAAGAACCTTCCTGAATGAATGCTGGGGGCAGGAGGAGCAAAGGGCTGGGGATGGGAGGGGAATGCTCATGTGGGGCGGCTCCCTGGGGAGCCCTGGGGGAAGGACAGTGAATCCCTGGTACAGAGTGAGGGTATGGAGAGTGAGAACTGAGGCTCCGGAGCACCAGGGAAATGAGGACAACAGCCACTAAAGGACAGGATGACTTCGTGTACCCCAAAGGATGTTCCTTGGAACACCATCTCAGTGAATTTTCTATTATCTTATTTTTTTGTTTTGTTTTGTTTGGTGCCGGGAATCGAACTCAGGACCTTGCTCTTGCCAGGCAGGCGCTTATACCACTGAGCTAAATCCCTGACCCCCTGAATTTTCTATTAAAAAGGATTCCAGAACAGACAAGTTTGAGAAATACTGACTTGAACACCATCAAGCAGGTTTCCCCAGGGTGCTGCTGGGCACTGCGGCTCTCTGAGCACCTGGCCACTGTGGGCCCCAAGTCTGCTCACCTGGAGCACTGTGGGAGTAGACCAGATGCCTTCCAAGACCGCTACAGTCCCGGCCATTGTTCAGACACCCTGGGAAGGCAGGGTTTCTTTCACCTGGCCAGCTTTGGTGGAGAAAGGACCATGGAAGGAGCAGGCTCTGAGGATTCTTTTCTTCTCACACATTAACAATATCCTGCTAAGCTTGGAGGTTAAGACTTTTCTCCCAAAAACGAGGGAGGGGAAGCAGCAACCCTATATGTGGCCACACTCAGAATCTAAAACAAGCAGCCCAAGAGAGACCACGCAGGCAAACAAGTCAGGTTCTTGCTCCGCCTAGATCCCCAGCCCCCCGCAGCCCACAGCCCAAGGGCCACCTTCTCCCTGCTCCACGGCAACTTACCTTCCTGTCATTGAACTCAATACTGTCCCCCTCGTAGTCTCCCTGTGAACAAGACGAAAGGAGAGCTCTTACCGAGCCACGCAGCTTCTGAAAAGCTTGCATTCACAGCATTTCAAAAAACCTCTGGCTGTCCTCATCGACACAGATCACGGCAATTCCGGGACAAAATTTCATGCAGTGTGTGAAACAGGTGTCTTTCATCAGAAGTGCCACCCAAGTCCTGTTGTTGCCTGTCCACCATCAGGATGGCCTGAGCCACCCTCCCCTTGTGACAGAGAGGGTTCCAGAAGACCCCAGGGGAAGCCACAGCCTTGGGAAGAAAAGGAGCTCTGTGGGACAGGAAGAATTGCACCCATCATGTGAACCTGGATTCTACCCCGTGAGGACAACCTGTGTCTTGCTCCTAGCCCTGCCTGGGTGGTGTTCCCTTCTTTTATCCTCCGGTGTTCTAAGAGGAGTGATCGGTTATGTGACCACTGTATCTCTGGACCACTGCACCCAACCCATAGCTAAGTTTGACTCACGTCCAGGTCTAAGTTCAAAGGAAAAGAAGAATGTGTAAGTTGAAAGTGAGCCCAGATGTCAACCTTTGATAGAAAGAAGTAAGGAGGAGCAGCAAGAGAGCGGTCCTGCGCAGTGTGAATGTGGCCAGGCCAGCTCACTGGTCTTGAGAATCACTTGGCACATAAAGCTCTGGGCCTCTTGGGTTCTCCCTGGGGTCCCCTCCATTCACTAGCAGCCTTCATGGCCTTAATACCCCTTGCAAGGTGGGGAAGACTTGGCCACGTACCCAAACAAGACGCCTAATGCTGCATCTCTGATTCAAGTGCTCTGAAAATAGCATGGCCTGCTCTCCCTAAGTCTTTAGGGTTCTTGCTCCTTTGTTCCCAGGGTTCTCACCCGTGGGGCCCTGCTCCTTTGGGTACATCCCAGCACCTCTTTCCATGAAGGAGACAGCCTCACGAGTCCAGCAGCAACTCCTATACCAGAGGTTGGTTCGCTGGTGACATCGAGGTGGGCATAAGTCAACCAGGAAGAAGCCAGACAGCCACTGAGCAGCCACCAGAAGTATCAAAGTTCTCTCTACAGCTGACACCCTAATTATGAGAGAGCTGCTCAGGGCCTTGCACAGAACGTGGGGTTCTTACAGCACATGTAACCCCAGCAGCTGCTCTTCTGGCTGGCTCCCAGCACCTCACCTGGGAGATGCTCTTGCTGAATGAATGAATGAATGAATGAGTGAATGAACACCATGGGCAAGGGGCTGGGAGATGCCATGCAGACAGCACAGGTGAAGGGCAAGTGGAGGAGCCAGATGTGGAGAACACAGAGGGCGTGCTGGACGGCTCTGCCCCTTGCTCTGTTAAGGGTGCGGGATGCACACGGCTGGGCTCGGAGGGAGCTGCCTCTCCACATGTTTAAACATTAACCTTGGTCCTTAACAGGGCAGGTACCCTTCAGCTATATGAAAACTCATGGATAGAACATGCCTTATTCCCAGGAGAGGTAGGGAGCCACAATCCAGAGTTTCTGGGTTTAACTCTTTGACTACGTTCCTGAGCAAGCTGCCCAAGTGCCCCAAGCCTGTTTCTCCATCTTTAAAGAGGGACCCCATATCGCAGGCTGTCCTGCGCAGGGCCAGCTCCAATGCTGATTGAGAAAGATTCATTTCCCTATGTGATACTGGAGGTCCTTTGTGGGGACTGTGTCAGGCAACAGGCCTAGGGGTTCAGGGAGTATTGTTCAGCGCATTTAAACTGCTGACGGAAGGGATTCCTCAGACAAATGCAGTGGTGAGGGCCGAGGTGACGGTGCATTCGGCTTTTCACAGAGGAGGAAGAGGCGGTGGCCCTTCCAGGGAATGGAGTGGTAGAGTGACAACCAGGAATTGCTTTTGTCTCCAGCTCCCCCTTGGGCAAGTGACTAAACTTCTGAGTCTCCGTGCCTGCATCGGATTGAACAAAATAAAGCTCCTGCTAGACACAGTGCTGCGCACGCACACAGCAGACTCCCGGACACACTGATGTCTCAGCTTTGAGACTCACAGGGCTGACTCCAAGCAGGCAGGAGCCCCTGAGACACACGGCTTCTGTGCCCCCAGCCTCGTACCAGGGATCACAAAACGTGGCTGGATAGTGGTGTCTTTGTGGGCCAGGGGCATCAGAAGCACAGTGGAGGAAGGAGGAAGTCAGCAGAGCCAGGGAAGAAGGAAAAAGAAAAAAGGGAGACCTGGCACGGAAGCTTTTTGTCTGCTGGAGGAGGCAGGGAAAAGCATTGCAGGCAGGTGGTACAGCATATGCACAGGTGCAAAGCCCAGCCTTCCCAAGGGGGAGGTGACAGGGTGATACTGGCAGATCAGCCGCACATCTTTCCCCTGGACCATCTGGGCGGAGTGCCCTGTGCTACCTGGCACTCACGTTGGTCCAACCCAGCCTCTCTTCCTGAGAGCCCTTTTCTTGTCTGTTTGCTCTGACACCACTGCCGCTTTGGCAATCAGTCAGAACAAGACATCCCAACCCACGGAGAGGGACACTGGGGCTCAGGGAGATCAAGGTGCTGACTCTATTCAAGTCCCTTGAGAGTGAGTGGCCAGGCTGGACTCTGGGCCTCCTGATTCTCCCAGACTCATCCTCTCTCCCTCCAGCCTCTGGGTTCCCAGTCTTTGCCATCATTTGGAAAGTTCCAGAGAGCCTCCTTCCGGGATTCCCACAGTGCTCAGGCCCCATGGCCTGATCCCTGATCTTAGTGAACTCCAGCCCCCGTTTCCACAGAAACAGAAGACAGCATCATCGTCTCTCTTTCCACCCCAAGCCATGGCCTCAGGCTATATTTGTCAGGGGGAGACCAGTGGGAGTTGGAGACTCAGCTCAGGAAGCTGGCCGCTTGCTCTGCCGAAATATATACATGTAGAGCCCTGGTCATTGCCAGAGCCCTGGGCTGGACAGGACGAGGCAGGGTGGGGAAGGGCGGGGGCGGGAGCCAGGCCAGGGAAAACACTGTGTGGACCAGCTGGCTGCAAGGTGCCCATACATCCAGCACAGTGTCTGCCCTGGACGCTCTGTCTCGGTGGGACTGTTCTGCCAGCAAAGAGGGGCCTGTGTGTAACTTCTCAGCCCCACACGGGGGAACAGGGCAGGCCTGTGTGCAGTTGACATTTACAGAGAGAGCCAAGCAGGAAGCTGTGACCACAGGATAATTGCAGCTCCCGGGGGGTGTGGCCCATGGGGATCTGGGGAGTCAAGTGACAGAGAGATAAAGGGTATGTCAAGGTTACTCACATCGTGCAATGGGTAGGCGGCTGAGTACACGCCGTTGGCCAGCAGGCTTGTGATGCCTTAAAAACAGAGGCAGAGAGAGATTATGGACTGGCCAAGTCTCCTGTCCCATATCTGCAAGTCAGAGCAGTCGCAGGGTGGTCCCAATCACTAGGAGTTTCTCTACTGCAAACGAACCTGGCTACACAGAGCCCGCCACCTTGCTGGGTCCTTCCCCCGGGATGACGCGGCAGGGCGATTTATCTATCCACTAGGAGATGACAAAAACATGCTCGATTGGCAAGACTAGGAAGACACAGAGGAAACCCCAAGAGGAAATTCCATCTTGGAGGAAGGAGGCGCGGGCAGCCGGTGGCTGAACTCGGTCGCCCCCCCATCCTCCGATTCACCAGCTACCCCCACCTGCCGGAGGGCAAGTCTGCAGATCGGAAAGGTGGGTTTGAAGTGGTTAGAAAAGCTGAATCATGAGGAAATGTATGGATGGGAAAATTGATGGTGTCAGAAAACACACATACAATTTAGAATTAGATTTGAGGTTGATTGGAAAAGCTGAAGAGGAAGCCCCGCACTTACCGTATTTCCCACATTTCCGCCTTTTACTTAGAAGGGCAGAGTCCTTCTTTCTTCCCTCTCCTTGCCCTGTTTATACATCGGCTATTAGTTACATGGAAGGGCCTCGAAGTGTCAAAGCTGCATTGGGGGACAAAGTGCTGGAGGCGAGTGAGGGGCTCCCAGCGGCCCAGGGCTCCTGAGCAGCGGTGAGGGCCAGGCCTCTGCTTGCTGGCCCAGGGCCTGTGCTGGGCACGTTATAAAATGAATTACTTCCGTGCCTGCCAGTAGGTATGGCTGCTGTGCCCAGCCCTGCAGGTGGCTCTGGACGGGGGGGGGGGGGGAGGACAGCTGGGCCAGCACAGCAAGGGGTGCCTCGGAGTCCACTCTTGTTCCAGCACATCCGGGGCCAGCACGATGGAAGAGTTTCTGTGAACCTCTGCCAGGCTGACGCAGCTTTCGAGGCGGTAAGCGTGTCCGATTTTTTTTTACAGCAGCCTGGGCAGCCTTGACACCACCAGAAAAATGATCTCTAGGAACCCCTTAAAAATAGACCATCTCCTCAGCCAGTGATCCAGAATGGCCAGGGGTGCTTAGGAATCGAAACCAGATGAGAGGGGAGCATGTGGCTAAAGCCACACATGAGAGAAAAGTTCATCTGCACAAAATGTGGACATGGGTGGGAGCCAGGCCCATGGGCCTCCTTGCTCTTCCTAGAACGCTTCTAGGGTAGAGCTGCCACAGGGCCTTTGCACAGACTATTTCCAGCAGGCTTACCCTTTACTTTCTTTAAGTCTGCCCAAATGTCCCCTCCCCAGAAAGGCCTTACCTGATCATGCCTCCTCCCGTAGCCCCCTCATCCTACAAAACTATTCTGATTATCTGTTTATTTAATACTTGTTTCCTTCCTCTAGAATATAATCCCCTGAGGGCACAGAGCCCCTGGGACAGAAGTCCAACACTCCTTGGTGCAAGGTGAAGGAATGAATTTAGAGGTCAGCAGAGCTCTAGGATGAGCTGCCAGCACGAAGCAGGATTGTGGGAGGGAGTTTTATCCAACTGCTCTGTCACCAGGTGCTGGGAACCAGTCCTGCCAGGAAACTGGTGGGAACCAGCATAGATCCTCCTCCCCCAGGGAGGACCCGGAGCCCTGTGGATCTCCCCACCCTGGATCCTGCAGATCTTCACAACATCCACACAGGTTCCCACGGAAGGCACTCGACAGGGAGACTGAGGCCTGAGACCCAACCCTGGGAATCAGGTCCTCCCCGCCTCTGTGGGTATAACTTAAAGAAGCATTTTTTTTTTGGTACCGGGAATTGAACTCAGGACCTTGTGTCTGCCAGGCAGGCACTGTGCTGCTGAGCTCCATGCCTAGCAAGAAGCACTTTCAAAATCCCAGCTCTTGAGTTACCTTCCTTTCCCACTGGTGTCTTTGGAGCAGGACCTGCCCATCCTGGAGGTTCTGGCTCTGTCTGAGGTGGGCCAGGGTAACGAGGACAATTTTCCTGGCTCTCTCCGAGCCCTGGGTGGCCTGTACTCTCACTGACACTGCACAGGAGTTTAGAGATTTCAGGCTGCAAGGATATCCCACAGTCAGGGCGCAAGCATCCCAGCCGAATCCTGGAGGGCTGTCTTCTCCCTGCATCCTGGCCGGTCCCTACGGGTGCCTGCATGGAGCTCTGTCCTCTTCTCTGGTGTAGCATCAGCCCCTGCAGGTGGCAGATGGGCCTCCTGCCTGCAGACTGTGGCTCTTCCCAGGCTGCTGTCCCATGACCCCAGCCTGGTCACTGCAGAGGCTTCTATGTGTGATGGATACCTCAACCCTCCTCACAGGAGGAAAGGTGAGGAGGCAGCTCGGGCCTGTAGCTGCAGCCATCAACCTAGCCAGGGTGGATGTCATCCACAGTTTTTTTTTTAGGGGATTCTGTACAGGACTCAAGGAACCTACGGGGAATGGTTTTGCGGCAGCTTCCAGTATGGGGGTATCACCATACGGTATAATCTGGCTAGAGGGTCCTGCTTTGAGCAAGCCCTGGGTGGAGGTTCCACTCTCTACCTGGGCTTGGTTGACTGCTCCTTCTGGCCCCTAGGTGGCCCTGGCTGGAGGGCTGCTAGTTCCCAAAGCGATGATTGGGGTGTAGCCCCTGGCAGGACCCTTGGCTCCTTCCCTTTGGAGTGTGAGGGTCAGGAGAGTCCAGAACCCCAGAGTTACCCCCCGCAGTGGGACCCTGTCCACACAGCTCACAGACATCTCCCACAGAGCAAAGGGCACCTTTGTGTTTAACAGTGCTGGGCCATAAATCTGCCCTGGGCCCGGAATGGCTTTCCTTACAGCCGCCCGGCCCTCCTGTCTGAAACAGTTACAAAGCCTTAAATCAAAATGCTTTTAAGGGCTGCCCACCTCCCACAGAGATGATTCGGAGGCAAGATTACAACTCGGAAACCGCCGCTGATCTCAAGCCCCAAAAATGTCCTTACCCATGCTGTACTTGGCTTTGGTACACGTCGTTCTTTTCAAAATTTCATAGACCTGCAGAGAGACAAGGAGGGGTGAGCAGTGGCTTGCAGCACCTCGGGCCCACAGCAGGCGTCTGGCTGTTCAGATGTGACCCAGGACAGCTACTCACGCTGTCCCAGGGAGGATGCTTCTCAGGAGTGGGCAGTAAGCTTAGGATTCTAGCGGGGTCGAAGGCCTGAGGCGTGCATACACCAGTGAGCCGTGCAGAGTCGGACCCGACCCTTCACTTCCCACAGCAGGACGGAGTGCGGCCAGCCGGGCCATAGCTGGGTGGGCGTCCCCTGGCACTGCACTGGCATGAAGCACCACAGCTGTCCCAGTGCCCTGAGAAGAGGGTCATCATCCTCTTTTGCTGAGAGATGAGCAGGAGCAGGAGCCCCTGGGCTCAGCCCAGGGTGTCCCAGAAGCCTGGGGGACAGGGCGGGGGCGGGTCTTGGGCTTCCATGGGCCACACTATGGTGGAAGATGCTAGGCAGAGCCCTTCTAAGGAAATCTCGCCCCAACACAGGCTCCAAAGTGGAGCCATTATGTTGGTGGCCTCAGGACCCTTGGTGGCAGGGATACTACTTGTTCTGAGTGCCAGTTCCATCACTATAATCTTGGATAAACTGCATTGTCAACTGTGCCTTAGTTTTATCATCTGCAAAATGGGATGTGACTAACCAACTCCCAACTTACAGATACACACTTTAAGGCATGCAACTCCCCACGGAGCTGTCTACTGCTCCCACTCCCTGGGCAAGGCCAGTGCCCTTCTCTTGGCCACCAGGTCCTGCCAGCCTCTGTCCTGCCCTCTTTCTCCCTTCTCCCCACTGTGAGTGGCCCCAGCCACCTCTCTCTCTCTTTGATCCCTCTCCTGCTTCTCAGGGTCTCCACGCTGGCTGTTCCTTCTCTCAGAACCATTTGTCCCCTCCAGATCTACATGTCTCTGAGCCACTGTAACCAACAGGCTATGAAACAGCCCTGTGCCTGTCCGTTGCTGTCTTCTGACCCTGCTCCCTGTCACCACCTGCCCTCTTCCTGCCCACCGGTCTCAAGCACACAGCTGGTGCTCAATAAATACCTTCTTGGTGAAGCAACGAGTCACTCACTCCATTACTCTGACTCTTGGTCACCCTCCAAATCTAACGGGTTGCCCTGTCCCGCCCTGATCTTCCTGTAACTACTACTTCATCCCGCTACGCATTACCGTCCCCAGGCACGACCACCGCTCTTACCCCGCATCTGCTTTTTGTCTGCTCTTTCACAGCCTGTTCCCAGAGTGTTCATTTCAGATCAGATCTGACCACATCCAAAACCTTGCTCCAAAACCTTTTGTGTCAGTGGGCCAACCGTTTAAAACCCAAGACCAGCACACTGGGCCCTCCCCATTATATACTGTGCAACCCCAATGCCAGGAGTGGAGTGGCCTGGGACAGCCCCACATCTGGGCCTAGAAGGGCCTCACCCCAACTCTGGATGCCACCTGATGTTGAACACCATCAGGCCTGGCTACCCAAGGGCAAGACTTTCTCTGGAGCTCATGGTCGCTTACAAAGTGTCCAAAAATGGGACAGCGGGTAACAGTGCCCCCCGAAGGTAAATGGATCTTTCGGTTAATATCTATAGGTCTGGGCAGAATCCATTTCTCTGACTTGGTCACAAAAGCTATCACCTAGAGACCAATTCAGTTTTAGAGATTCCCAAAAAGATGGCATCAGAACTTCCCCTCTGCTTCTGCTTCCGCTTCCCTGCACCCCAGCCATCCCCTACAGCAAGAGGGGATTTACGAACTTGCACCCTGCCTTGGGTGCACTCTAGCAGCCCCAGAGAATGCAGAAAGTCAAAGTGTCAGACATACTGAAACACAGGTGCGTGACCTGGTTCACCAAGTTGGCTACCCAGCTCTCCCCTACGTCGCAGTGACATAGCGGGGACACAGTTCAGGTTAACGCTGTTGTAGTTCTCCCCAGGGGCCAATATGGGGGGGGGGGCTCTTGTGAACATGTTAGCTCCGAGTTAAGCTGTTTTGTCTGAGTTCCTTGTTGCTTATTATCATGCAAATCTAATTGCTAAAATTAGTTACACCATTAATAATAAAGAAAAACCCACAACGGTGACTTGGTACCTGGCACAAGCCCACATGACTAACCCAATGGAGGTACACAGATGCCTTTTGGGGGGCAAGCTAGAACTGTCCTTGTCTTGATACAGGCAGGGGTACTGTCCTGAGGTCACAAGGGTCAAAGGGGCAAAGGGTAGATGGGACTCAGACCTGCCTGTCCTGGCAGTAGCTGGAGCCCCTGATGCCATGGCGCCCTGTACCATCATCCTGCGCTGGCCACCCGCCAGCCTCGGGATGGAGGCGGTGAGGGGCGTTATCTGCACGGGGAGACCTCCTCTGAGCCCTGCACAGCTGCCCAGCCAGGCGGCGCGTTCTGGGCAGGCGGAGAGAATGACAGCGTGGCTTGGCTGCCAGGTTAATTTCTTGTTTAGATAGAAATTGGGTCCTGTGCCCCGCACAGCCCGGCTTGGCTGGTGGACAAGTTGGCAGCGGACGGATAAACATTAAGTCAGTACCTTGAATAGGGTAGGGTGGCCTGGTCGGATTTCAAACCTCGGTTTACTCATCTGGCGAAGGCCTAGAAATAGACCCTCACGCAGCACCTCTGCCTCCACTGCCTGGCCCTCATGCCATGCCTGCTTGCTCAGAAACCTGGCTGGGGATCCAACATGGATGCCCGCGCAGTCTCCTCTGGGAGCCAGCACGAGATGTGCAGGACCCCCAAGGACGCAGCACAAGGCTGCAGGCACTCGGGGGGTGCCGAGTGCCTCCCCTCCTCCCAGCCTTCCTGTGGCTTTGTTCTTTCTCACGCTTCTCCTCTGAGCCGGCTGAGGCCTTGGCTGTCCCCCGGGCTGCTGGCTGCCCTCTCAATTCATTATTCTAATTATTTCTGTCGCAGATAATTAGAGCCAGCTTCTACCCGGAGGAGTTTCACCAAAATGAAATTATCCTCCTCATCCCTGGAGACACTCTGCTTGCTGGTGAGGTGATTCCGACTGTGAAACTTACTATTGTGCTCCGAGTCTTGCTGTCGAAAAAGGAATCCTTATCGGACAGGTCGAATCTGTTGAAACACAGGGGAGGAGACAGGCCGTTCACTGGAGGCATCTCTCTGGGTTTCCAGGCCCTGGGAAGTCACCTGCCCCCATCAGCAGTCAGTGTGCAATAGAAAGAGCTGTGTCCACACACCAGGTGTGACCTGCCCCTCCCCAGCCATGGGGAACGGTCTGTGTCACTAGTCCCTGCACCTGGTGGAGCTGAGACCTATGGTGTGGGAAGAGACCCCACGGTACAAGTGTAGTCTCCCTGATGACATCCCCAGCAGGCAGCTTTTAGAGTTGGCACAGTGGGGGACGGGGACAGGATCATTCCACACCATGACACAGTTCCAGTTCTGAAAATGATTTCCCTGGAACTGCCCAGGGGTTTGGGTCCTGACGTCTTGGGTGTTGCAGAGATTGTCTGAGGTGTCCTGAGGGCAGAGGGAAATCTCCAGAAAAGCCACTTACTCCCCAAGACATTAGGAGAGAGCTGGAGGGTGGCAGGGGCCTGGCCATGCCAGAGGAGGGGCTGTGAAGGTCCAGGTAAAAGCCACAGCTCTCTACCGCCCGGGTCTCTGTTCTAGACAGAGCTGGTGGCAGGAGCTGGGCAGGGGGCCACTTCCTTTTCCCAATGTATCCACCCCCACCAGGACTGGCTGTGCAGTGAGTGAAGCACTCGCTCCCTTGGCAACCACTACACCTATAGGGCAGATGCCCCAGTTGCAAGGCGAGGCCGCTGTGAGTACTTCTGGCCCTTCTCCCACACAGGAGGCTGGCGGTGCCCAGGGGCGCTTGTTCCCCCAGGCTCACCATTCAGACTCCCCCAGGTTTCCTCTGCCCATGCTCCAGCTTTGCTCAGCAAGGCCCATGGGTAGTATGCAGCTACCATTGCCCCATGGGAGCAAGGGAGGATGGAAGGTTCCAGAGCAGGGTTGGCACTGCCAGGCAACGCCACTGCTGGCTGCGGGTCCCTGGGGCTCAGGAGTCCCCGTGGGCACCCTTTTCAGTTCCATCTCCCTGAGTGCTTGGCTGGCTGCTGCCCAGGCTGCAGATGGTGTGGCTGTCAACCAACCCCACAGGGAATGGAGCCGGGCAGGAGGGATGCGGAGATCCCTGCCCATGTGGCTCTTCCTAGGTGTCACCAGGCTGGACAAGACCGCCTCTCTAATTGTTCAGTGACTGGTGACCTTAGAATTCAATCCATGGACTCTCCTAGGTACACCTATAAAGCTCTCACAATACCCACCAAGGGCCAAAGTTTCCTCTTTTTTGGGTGAGGGAGATGGGAGAATTGCCCATGTGGATTTCCTGCTAGAGGGTGAAAACCAGAGAGCAGTGTCTAAAGGCAGTAGGGGGCCCGCTTACAGGTGCTGCTTCTCCCGGGAGAAGGGGTAGTAGAGCCTCTTCGTGGTCTGGGGCCTGTGCTCGGCCACCTTGGGCTGGATGGGGTCCGTGATCTTCTGCAGCACCGAGTTGATGGTTTTCAGGAGGCCTCGGGTCTCACTAATGTGATACATCTGCAGGCGAAAGCCGAGCAGGGGTCTGCATCACTCTTCTGAGCCCTGGCCTTGGGGTTCATTCCTAGACGATCAGGGAGCTCCCACCTCCCAGCAGGGCGCCTGGTGGCTAGGATGCCCCCTCCCTGCTCAGATTTTGGGCTGACCCTGAAAGTTCAGCGTGTTGGGAAAGTCTAGCCAAGAGCTCAATTACGATACATTCCAGAAACCTTTCCCCCCAAATTTTACTGTTGTTTCTAAGGAGAAGCCCAGGGCCAACTCATCGAGGAGCCTGGCTTCAGCCCTCCACAAGCACAAGCAAACGTGGAAGCCAAGCTCAGTTCCACTGTCAAATTCTCCACGGCCATAAAGTTTCCAGAGATTAAAAGGAAAAATCCCAGCAAGCTAGGAAATGTAATTAAGTTGAATCTGATAAATGAGCTGAGACCCCACAAGCATAAAAGCACCAGAGCTCAAAGTTTAACTGGATCTGTATTTATCATAAATTCTGATGGCCCAGAGCTTGGATCTTCTCCTGGTAGGATTTGGTGGGGGGCTGTAAAGGCCACCAAAGCCAGGGTCACAGTCTCCATGATGATAGAACCAAGGAAGCCTCATTCCCTCTGAGCCACACTGCCCTCCCTGGGGTGGCAATAAAGCCCGCTGGCTCTTCAGAAGTCAGAGCTTTGCGTCAAAGACATTCTCCAGCCAAGCGTCTGTGTGACACTCAGACCTGGCGATGTATTTTGTAATAGTAATGTCACCACTAACCTTCTTCGTCGGCATCTTCAGTTTCAAAAACTCAGCCTCTCTGCAGAGCACATTCCAGGGCGCATGGATTTTCACGAACCCAACCCCATGGATTTTAGTCTAGAAGAGAACAGTCTCCAGTCAGAGTGGGCCGGGTGCGTTGAGAACCATGTTTACCTCTTTAGTTCACCCATGGTCTATGGAGCAGCTGCTGTGTGCGGCTGCGCTTGCCTGTCACCAACCACCCTGCCCTGACCATACTCTGAGCATGGCTGGGTCTCTTTCTTGAAGATGGCAGGGGGGAAGGGGACTCCTCCAAGTCACATGGGAACGTTCAAAGCCAGGAGGGCCTAGAGAGGTATCAGGGGCACAGACTCCAAAGCATCTGGGAAGTTTTCAGGGGGATTAGTCAAGGGCCCCCAAAGCAGCCCAGGCCACCAAAGGGAACCTTTCATAACACAGCCCAGGCTCGTTGGCCTTGGCTTTGGCTCCCAAGCAGGGATGTGGAGGTGATGGCTGAGGATGAGTCCCCTCTGTCTTCTCTCCTGAACACTCCACTCACAGGAGTGGCAGCCTGGGGCCAGGGCTTAAGGGTGGGCATAGATTCAAGTTTGGCTTCTCCACCAAACTGCTGTGAGCTCAGAGAAGCCACCTCTCCATTCCAGTGTCATGAACAAACCAGCCAAGGGTCCCTGAGCACTGAGTGGGGAGGACAGGGCTTCATGAGAACTGGCTATAGTGGCTCTCATCCCAAGCTGGAGAAGGACAGCACAGCTCATGCCCCCTTTACAGATGGGAACACTGAGGCCTACAAGGTGGTCACCCTAGCCTAGTGCCTCACAGCTTACAGGTGGGACACAGCTCCCACCCAGGCTGCACTATCCCTAGGGTCTCACTCTCCCCTGGGGGTGAACCCAAAATGCTTCCTGCTCCCGCTGGGTCTGGTGTCAGAGGGCATAGAATCTACGCATTCACAGCACACCTGTCTCCCACACGTGAGCGCTGCCAGACCTTTTGCACCCGAGACCCTCAGCTGCCTCATGGCATCGCTAGAATCGAAACCAAAGCCAGCAAAGAGCACGAGGGACCCTGAGTAAGAGCTGCCCGTGGGCAGTGGGTCCTTGGTTCCCTGAGGCTTGAAGGGAAGGGGAGACTGGGGCCCAAGACTGAGGTCCCAAACTGAGGTCCCACTCACCCCTCCTTCTCTGAGACCTAGAGGGACCTGGCTCACCTGCTCAGGCTACAGGACTAGTAGTTGGGATCCAGAACTGATTGGGGTCTAGGCCACCTCATGCCAGCAGGCCGAGGAGTGGCACAGTGCTGAGGTGCCTGTAGGCTGCTGGTGAAAAGCAACACAGCCAAAGATACTTGGGGATGACGCTCAGGAAGGCAGATCTGAAGAGGGTGAGAGGTGTACCCATCGAACACCGAAGCCATGGCAGCACTGTTCCAGGGGCCCAGGAAATGCCAGCTAGGGAGAAGGGCTGCTAGGTCGGCTGCCTTTGGGGCCAGTCTGAGTTCTACTGAGGAGCAGGACATCCTTGATGCCCCAAGTCCACCTCCTGCTTCTCTCGTCCCTCCTCCAGTGACCCCTGCCACGGGTTACCTGACCTCACCCCACGAAGTCCCTAGCCTTGTTGTATCAGCAACAGCACCGGATCAGCCCCCGATCTTGTTCTGCTTGGGCATTCTTGCCTGCTGCCCCAGTGCCCACAGGTCACAGAGAGCAGGTGCTCCACATGTGACCAAATGAAGGAATGAAGGGCAACTGTAATAATGAGGATGACAGTAATGGAGGCTAATGTCCACGTGCCTTCTCACCTGCCAGATCCTACCTTATGCCTCTGATGTGCACCACCCCATTTGATCCTTACAACAAGCCCGTGAGGTAGGTCCCATCCCTGTGCTCACTTATAGCTGGGGAAAGCGAGGCACAGAGATGCCTACTATGCTGTTGTATTAGTGTCCCGGGGCTGCTATAACAAATGACTGCAGCAGGAAGGCTTCAAACAGTAGGATATATTCTCAGTCCTGAAATGCAGGGGTGGCCAGGACCACACTCCTTCCCCGGGGGAAGGGGGACTCCAGGTGTTGCTGGGCTCACGGCTGCATCTCTCCAACTTGTCTGCCCTCACCCAGCCTCCTTTCCTCTGGGGGTCCCCATGTCTTTCTCTCTCTCTCCTGTTGGGTTTAAGGCTTATCCTAAATCCAGGATGATTTCACCCCAAAATGCTTAACCTAATCCACTTGCTAAGACTCTCTTTCCATGTAAGGCCACACTTGCACATAGCACTCAGGAAGCTGCAGGACAGAGTCCTGTGGGACTTCGTTTGAGGACCTCTGAGCATGTGGGGGGCTTTGCAGAAGCATGGTCCCTCTGCTAGCTGGAGGGGACAGCAGGACAGCAGGACCAGGGCACTCTGGGCATGAGGCTCATAGGCATGCAATGTGGGGCACCCTTGAGTCTGGAGCATGGGAACGGGCTCCCTCTGAACTGACACATCTCAGCAGGAGCTAGAAGAGGCAGCCCCCAGTGGGGGCTCATGTGAGAGCAGCCCAGATCCCCCAAGACCCCTGAGGGGCGGGTGTAGCGGGCAGCCCACATCAGAATCCTGCCTGCCTTTGTGGGGTCTCTGGCAAGTGACTTAATCACTAGCAAGGGGTCTCCGGTGCTCTCAGCAGCCTCATGCAGTCCTCTGGCTGGCTGGAGGTCAGGGCAATGAGGTGAGCTCAGAGTGGGCTCTCCCTTCCCTGCAGGCAGCTGGGACCTCACTTGCATTGTCCAGCTCACCAAAGAGGGTCCCCCAGCCCTGGTGACTCACATGCTGACATCACAGTACATCCCTGAGTCAGGAGGGATGACCGTCCCCAGCCCATGTGTGGTAGAGGGTGTCTTTTCCTGCTACCGACCGAGATTTATTTCCAGGCGCTGCTCACCCACACGCAAAGACTCAAAACACACTCTTCCAAGTCCATGGAGACATCTGTCACTGGTGGTCACGAGCCAGAGCCTACTGCTGGCCTCCCGGGAAAATGTGCACCCCTGTTTACGTGGGCAGCAGGGTCTCTCTTGGGGAAACATCTGGTGGGATTTGAGAAAGAGGTCATGGGACCAGTTCAGCGGAAACACATGTTAGCTGTTTTAGAACATGGTGCCCAGCCTAACCACAGCTCACGGCAGCAGGAGTCCCCAGAGGAGAAAGTCCTGCCTTGCCCTGGTATTTGGAGACCCAGTGGGGCTGAGAGTCACAGCCACGGGGGTGGGGAGGGCACAATCTGGCTAAGCCGCCAGCTCTGCAAGAGGACAGGGTCTCCCAAGCCAGAGGAGGTGGGAGTGGAAAAGCCAGTGATGTCACTTCAGCCCAGAGCATCAAGTACTCCAGTTAAACCTCCATTCTGAGCCCTGATTAGAAGACCTCTGACCTCACTAGAACTGTTTCCAGTACTATGGTCTCAGAAGAAAATCACAAAAACTACAAAAGTCCCCTTGGATGGCTCATGGTGGCCAGGGATGAAAGGGCTCCTGCACACCCCCAATGCTTGCAGAGCCGCACGTCCATCATGGTGGTGGCCCCTGGATACTGCCATGGTCCCTTTGATAGCTTGGCCTCGCCGTCCCTTCTCCATTACTACTGGCTTCAATGTGGACATAAGCTGGGATAGGTCTGTCTGTTCAGTTGTGTGCCTGGCACAGCGGAGAGGACCTGGCAGAGTAGGAGCTCCATGACATGTACTGAGCAGTGACAGAGGAAGAAGGAGGAGCCATCTTCACTGAGCGCCTGCTGTGCAACAGCTGGGGGTGCCCTGGCATTCACAGCCTCCTCCCACCTTCTCCCTGACCCTGGTCATCCACTTCAGAAGCCAGGGATGAAGGCCTGCAGACAGTTGGCCCAGGAGATTTAGCAGTGGGTGTAGCCCAGGACTGTCACCTGTCATGGTTCCAGAGGGCATGGCTAGGGCCCACAGGACAGGGGTGCACTCCACTGGATCCGTGGGGGGAGCATCACATGTTGACTAGTGTTTTCTGGATCTTGCTTACTCTGTGCCATGTCTACACTGTGTGGGGATCGGGGACTGGCTCCAAACTGTGCAGGCACAGGCAGAGCCATGCAGGGCGTTAGGACACTTGCATCAGGGGCAAAGCCAAGTCAGGAGTTAGGGTCCTTCCGTGCTCTCTTGACCCTATCTCTAGGCTTGAGTCTCAGGGTCCCAGGAACCCAATGGACCAGGCACAGTTGCTGTTTGCCAAGAATGTGGCGGAGACAGGCTGTGGACATGTCATCCCCCGCCCTGGGTCTGGGTGTGGCCCCAAGGCCCACTGGAGGATGGCTGTGGTTGCTATAACTAGTATGTGAATCACCAGAGAGGTCTCTTTGCACTCCTGCTCTGGTGAAGGCGGGCAGGTTACCCAGGGCAACCCTCTCATGGAAAACAGTAAGAGATACTGGAATAGAAAAAGGAATGGCTGCCAAGGTGCTGCAGAACTGGGAAAGGAACAGGAAGCTGCCAGGGCCTGCAGCGGGGTGGGGGGAAACACGACCCGGGACTGAGACTACATCTCCCAGAGGTCACTTGGGCTGGCTATGGCGGCGTGCAGAGGAGGGCGTCAGTGCAGGCCCATGAGCTTTTGTGATCGGTGTCAGCCCTCTGTGAGCCTGAGACAGGCAGGGAATGGGGGAACCTACCAGCCAGCCGCCCACCCCCGCCTCCCAGGAGAGTGATTATTGCCGTTATTTGTCTAGAATGGCACGAATAACCCCAGTGAAGGAGTGACACTTCAATGTGAGCGGCCCGGAGAAGCTCTCATCCATCACGCACCAGCCTTTCTGGACATGGGAACCCTGGAGAGGCTCTGTGAGGTCAGCGACCAGAGTGGATGAGAGACGGTGGGGCGGGGCAGGAAGAGCCCATGAGATGCGGCCCGGCCAGAGGCAGGTGTGCTCAGTGGGGATCACGGGCATTTGAAAGGGCATCCACCAGCCCTGCTCACCTGAGTAAGGAAACCAACCCCAAGCAGAGGACAGGCAACCACTAAACAATGAAATGGCAATTTGGAAAAGAACCAACCAGGACTTCTAGAAATAAAAAGATCATAACAAGAACTAAAACCTCGATGGCCATGATGACAAATACTCTGCTTGTCCAGGGACAGCTGGAGGAAGGGGTGCCCGCAAGGACCCCAGGCTGGCCTGTCACATCTGGCCTGTGTCGTGGTGGTGTGGCTCAAACTCCCTAAGGCTTAACACATGGCTTGCAGAATCCCCAGTCTGTGGGTGGACTCTGTCCCTCTTGGAGCTGGACATAGCCAGGGGCTTTGGAAGTGCGGCCAGATGGCACAGATTTCACCCCAAACTGCCAGAGACCCCCCCCCCCGACCCAGGCAAGCTGTGCAACAGTCTTGGGGAAGATTTTAAAGATAGAGCTTTTTAAAAAAAAAAGAAAGAAAGAAAGTCTAGAATTTACTGTCATAGAAGCATGTTTCTATGCGACCAAGCCTGGTTAAAGGGTATCTGCTGGGCAGGGATAAGAGTCTTATGAGGTTTGGGGCTCCGCAGAAGGGCTGAAGAGAGAAACCAGCAGTGGGGGACTACTAGTGGAGAAGTCTCGGTGGGACTGGATAGCTGGGCCCTGCTGCCCCAAGGTGCAAGAGCCCTGTTTTCTGGCGAGGTGGCTTCCTGGAGCTTGGCTGGCCCAGAGCTCCAGGTTTTAGGCAAAGGGGGCAAGGCAGGAGCCCAGATTCCAGGTTAGTGCTGCTGAGGTCTGGGTCACCCAGCTCCATCCCTGTCCCACCTACTCTCATGCAGCAGCAGGGAACCCCGCAGGGCTGGGGAAGATTGCTTCCAAACTCTCCAGTCCCACGCTCCTTTGTTCTAAAGAGCTGGGACTGGACCTGAGACCCTCCCAGCCCAAGACCTCCAGGCCAGTGCTGGTGCCCAGGGTGGTGAGGAGTGCTACCCCACCCTGTGTTGACATTTGCCCTTACCCGTAGGGCCTCAGCAGCAGGGGTGAGGGAATGTGGCCCAGCTAGCCTATGAGCCTCTCTGGTCACTTCCCTGGGCAGGAGCAGGACAGGTGTGGGAGACCCTCGTGTGGAGTGCAGCTTCAGCTCAGCCTTCCTGTGGCCCAGGTCTGGGAGCCATGTGAGCAGCCTATGCTCGAGGCTTCGTGGGGTGCTTACCTCACTGTTGGCCTCAGTGCTGATCTTAGCCCTCAGCCCCCACTCAGGAAGGTCGAACCACCACCTCCATTTACAAATGGAGAATCTGAGGCCCAGAGAGGGGATGCCACTTGCTCGGGGAGATGGCTGAGTTGGGTCTAAACGTGCACTCAGCCCTGGAGGGGCTGCCCTGTGCTCCAGCTCAGAGGCGGAGTCCTCCTCTCTTGCTCCCACATCCCTCAGAGTTGGTTGGCAGCAACATTTGCCTCCTTCCTGCTTTTTAAGAGCGGCATCCTCAGAGATGAGCCACCAGCTCCAGAGAGGCACGCTGAGAGACGAGGGTGCCAGCTGAGCCCCAGAAATCTCTGGACCACAGCAGGGGGGCAGCCGCCTTTGATGAAGTCCTGCGTCCACGGCCTTAGCAGCCTCTGCCAAGCCAGGGTCAAGTTCACTGTCAGGGCAGCATGGGCTCTGGCCACCCGGCGCACATGGCTGGGTTTCAGGGCTGGGTGTCCTCTGCAGTGACCCCAGGGACATAAATAACGCCCAGCAGACTTTGAGGCTCGACTTCAAAAACACTAATGGGTTTTTGTTGCAAAAAAACATGTTGGCCACAAACTGCTCTTGTCCCTCTCAGAGACCCTGGATGCTGACCCCACAGGGAGAGAGAGCGGGGAGGGAGAGTCAGAAAATGGCAGACACAGAAAGCGGGGGGAGAATAGAGAGAGAGGGGGGAGAGATAGGAGAGGAAGGGAGGGAGAAGGGGAGAAGAGAGAGAGGGAGACAGAGACAGACAGACAAGAGAGAGACAGAGACCCTGAGACTTTTCAGCCTGGTCTCCTCCCTCTGGACATTCCCTTCCCGCCACTCCCTTGGTGTGGTGCTGTCCCAGGGCCCTGACCCATCAGGACACCAACTTTCAAGGCCACCTGTGGCTCAGAGCACACAGCCCTTCCCTGTCCACTGGGGCTCTCTTGAAGGCATTTGGGGCTTTTCTTTGGACTTGTCACTCTGCCATCCCTGAGCTCTTGGCCCCCTGGAGCCAGCATGGGCACCTCTGTCTGGATTACCTGTGGGGTGAACAGTGGACAAGAGGCTTTTGTGGAGGTTGGGTGGGGGGCTTCTCTGGGGACACTTCTGCTGACGGTGGGGGACGAGCCTCACCCAAGCTCTTCACACCTCCAAAGTCAGTCTAGGACCCCAGACCTGCAGAACCAGAACCTGTACCTGGGAAAGACCCAGGGATCTCGCATATATCCTGCCCCAAGAAGAGGCTGGCCAGGCCAGGGCCGGACCTGTCACTCTATCAACCATGTGTCCTGCCTGTCCTAGCCATGCACCACCTCCCCACTGCTGGGGCTCAGGCTGATGTCCAAACCCCTCCCACCCCGGAGGCCTCCTCCAGAGCAGCATCTCAGCTAGTGGAGTGGGTGGTTACACAATGTCTCTTAATCAGATGTGCACAAGCCTCAGCCCCAGGACCTGTGAATGTGCTGTTATTTGGAAACAGAGTCTTTGCAGATATGATCAAGCTAAGATAGTCACATGGGCTTAGTGGGGGCCCTAAGGAGAATGACTGTCCTTATAAGAAGAAGACACTCAAGACGCAACAGAGGAGGGGGCATTGTGACGAAGAAGACAGAGACAGGAGGGATGCAGCCTCCAGAGGAACCACAGCCCTTGACTGTGAATTCTGGACCTCCAGAACTGCAGGAGAAGAAACTTATGCTGTTCTAGCTGTCCATCTGTGGGCTTTCATTATGGTGCCGCAGGAGACACACACAGCTGTATCTTGTCCCTAGCAGCCACCCCCACTGCCTCCTTGGCCAGATCTACCTCCCGGCACGTGCGGCTGTCACAAGCCACACAGGTGTCTGGAATAATAACCCTGCCCAGGCAGGAAAGCAAGCAGAGGCCTCCTGTCAGTGTGCGCGCATGGCCACTGTACCTAGAAGCCCCACAGCATGACACAGCCGCTAGTGTTCCAAGGGGAACACAGCCAGGTCACACCTGTGTGTGACCCCTGCAAGGCCACCACAGCCACAGAGGCTGGGCTGGCAGGCAGCTCCGGAGGTGGCTGATGTTCCACCTGGGGGTCATCTTTTCTCCTCCACATCTTTTTTCCCCTCTGCCTCCCTGGCCAGCCTTTGAAGCAGGGCTTCCTCCATGGGGTGTGATAGGGACCGTCAGGGACATGTCTGGGGACATATTTGCTTTCTACCATGAGGGCATGGCAGTTAGCCAGGCAGGGGCTAGGGTGCCGTTAAATATCAAGTGTCAATAGTGCTGAGGTTGAGAAACCAGCTTCACAGCCCAATGAGTCTCAGTGCGCGGGGGTGTGGGGGTGTGGGGGGTGGTCATTTAACGTTTGAGGATCTGATTGATTCTGTGGACTTATTCCATGTACCTAATCTGGGAGTTTTGTTTCAACTTGGGTGAGACTGTGCAACTGGGCTCTCTGGAAGGTTCTTGTTTTTCCAAAACTGCAAACCCTTTGGCTCCATGTAATCCGAGGCACCCTGGGGGACAATTCAGAGCCGCTCTCGGCCCTGAAACAGATCGGGCTGCAGCCGTCTCTGCTAATCTGTCCAACGTGTGCCCAGACAGCCCTTTCCCAGTCCTGGGGCTGTCACCTCTAGGAGGGCAGGGAAGGCAGGCAGTGGAGTAGTTGTTGGCTGAGTGGGTTGCAGAGGAAAGATCTGGGGTCTCTGGGGGGCTCTTGTAAAACACTGGTGATGACTTGAGCCTCTGGAAAGGAGGCAGGAGCAACCTAGCTTCAGCCACTCTGAACCTGAACTGTCTTGCCTTCAGCAAATCACATCTTCCTTCTTTCCTTTTTTTTTTTTTTCCTCCAGTACCGGGACTTGAACCCAGGGCCTCTTATGTGTTAGGCAAGTGCTCTACCATTGAGCTATACCCCAGTCCTTTAATTTTGAAACAGGATCTCACTAAGTTGTCCAGGCTGGTCTTGAACCCTCCTGCCTCAGCCTCCTGAGTAGCTGGAATTACAGTCATTATATTTTCATTTTTAGGAGTCAAATCAACCTTATTTATTTCCAGAGGCAAATTATCCATGAAATTCTGGGGTTAGGTGATCAAGGATTTTTATGTATGGCATTTAATGGGACTTGGAGAGGATCCTCTCCTCACTCTCCTATGCTGATATACCACATAATAATGTACTAACATCAGCCAGTAAGAATGTGCCATGTGCCAGACTCTGCATCAAGCACTTTGCAATGACAACCTGGTGTTGTAAACATTACCGCTGCTTTTATCTCACACATGAGGAGACTGAGGCCTGGCAGGTCAACAAGGACAGGTAGAGATCTGAGGTCTAGGGCAGGCTGTTCTGAATTAGCAGCCTCTGGAGGCTGCTGTCTAGCCTGAGAGTTAAAAGTTGTGGTCAGGGAAGAATGACATGGACAGAGAGCAAATCCCTCGGGAAATAGACAAGGCACAGAGTGCTCAAACCGCTGGCTCTCCCCGCCTCAGCTCCTGGGGAGGGCCCTGATGGAGGCCGTGTGTCCCTCCGGTTATAAAATGACATGCTGAAATTGACTCTCAATAGTAGCCCTATTGTTCCAAAAGCTGCAGGGCGGGCAGGGCGGAACAATGAGAAAAGTCAGCAAGAATCAGAGACCCAGAGGGACCAGCAAATACCTTCCTGCTGCTGTCCCCAAAGCTGTCTTCAAATCTTTGCTTCCCAATTATCCAAACTTTCCAAGGAACTTCCCAGGACTACCTCTTTGAGGAACTCCCACGCCTGTGGCAGCCATCCCTGGGGAAGGTGAGCAGGGTCCCGAGGAGAGAGGAGTGCTGAGCAGGAACCCTGGACCCTCAGGCTTAAGGTCACACGGGGTCAAGGTCAAAAGAGGTTCCGCTCTGGCTGCAGAGACTGAAGGCTTCTTAGCAAGGAACTGAAAGTATTCATTATTTAAGCACACCGTGATTTCAAACTCATGCCAACTTTTCTTTCAAATATTCGCAGTTGATGCAACAGCCTCCTAAGTTAACCTACTGAGGACTTTTCCTGTGCGCTGGAGACTTTTGCTGGTTCTCGATTAGTCTGCTAAGTGACAGCTCTGTAGAGCAGGGGCCTTTCTGTCCATTCAGGTACAGAAGGACGCCGAGGACCGAGAGGTGAAGGCCACGGCCTGGGCACCCTCAGCCATCTGTTGATTAGTCAAAGACAGCTCTTGCTAAAGTCATCCTCCATACTGCTGTGACCTCAGCCACCACAGCAGCCGGGACCCAGAGGCAAGGAGACCCTCGCTTCTCTCCAGAACAGTTGTGAGCAAGACTCTTAAGCTTTGCTGGGGAGGAGGCAGCTGCAGAAAGCATCACAGACTCAGGAGTTCGGAGCAAAGACCCCCAGACCTATTTTGTTTTACAGATTGGAAGGGCCAAGGTCATCCAGGAAAACCCCAGGACAGCCTGCCCTCTGTCTCTGATGGGGCGAGTCTTCCTGGGGCAGGAACGGAGCGAGGCAGGAAGCGCTCTGACCCTGAAGGTCATGGCCACCCAGGTCAGCCCTACCCCGAGCAGATATGGCCAGAGGAGGGTTGGTTTGGGGCTCCCCAAAGCTGCTTGGAAACCCTTTCTGCCCCACCTGCCATCCATCCGACCCTTCCCAAGGAACAGACAAAGTTAAAAGAAAAAGTAGACCCCCAGCTCATGAGCCCCTAGCCCCACACTGCGCCCACCCCCCACCGCAAGCCCGGGAGAAGTGGATAGTTACATCCTGGTCGCGCTCCAGCTCCAGGCCCGCCTCCAGGAGATTGCCCTCGTACTCCTCCCTGCGGAACTGCTTGTCGTCCTCGTAGTAGTCCATGGGGGGCTCGGGGGAGCCCGCCTCCATCTGGACCCCCTTCCCAGGCAGGGGCTGGTCCTGCTTGGCACCTCGAGCCCCAAGGGCAGCGTCATTGTGCAGGACCCTCCTGGGTAGGGCTCTGCCCCCCGAAGGCCTCTTGTGATGGTACACCAGGATATAGTCCACCTTGCGCTTGCCGTCCCTGAAGTACAGGCCATACTTGCACTTGGCGTCGGGGTCCACAGACAAGGAGTTGAGCAACTGTGGAGGACGAGAGAAGAGATCAGGTTGTTCATGAGGGGCTGTGGGCTGCTCCATACTCTCACTCATTCATTCAACAAACATAGCCCACCCCCCCACCAAACCCCCACATAGCCATGGGTTCCAAATCCACTGGTTTGGAACCCGTAGTTTCAAACAACTGGGGACAGAAAACATTCAGAAAAGCCCTGTGTCTGTGCTGAACATGGACAGATCTTTTTCTTGCGCAAACAACGCGATATGACAACTCTGAACATAGCATTTCCATTGTATTAGGTATTGTAAGTTGTCTAGAGATGATTTACAGTGCACAGGAGGATTTGAATAGATACTATGCAAATAGTACACTGTCTTACAGAAGGGGTCTCAGCATCCACAGATTTGGTATATGGAGGGGGTCCCAGAGCCAGTCCCTTGTGGATAGTAAAGGACAGCTATACTCAGTATATGCCTCCTATGAGTCAGGCATGGTCCTAGGGTCTGAGCTCAAAGAAGACAGCCCTGCCTTCACTGACCTGATGTTCTAGAAGGTGGTGTTTTGCTGCTAACCATCCACAAGAATGCCAAGTCACCCAGCAGTCACCCAGCAGGCCTTCTCATCCCCAGAGCCAGAGCAAGCTAAACGAGGGAACATACCTGTTGCTTGCACAATCTACCCTGCAAAACGAACTCTGCAGGCAGAACTTGTCACACACATGGACCTGGCCTTGCCCAGAGCAGAGCCAGGCTCAAGTATCTGCCAGTGCAAGCCTCAACCTCTGAGCAACCTCCAGGGAACATCATGTCAAGGTGGCCACGGGGTCACTGCCCAGCTGTGTGGCCAGAGGTGTGGCTCTCACTCAAGTCTGGGTTCTCCTAAAATCAGGTCCCCACTGAAGAACTGAAGAGCAAATAGTTTATAGGGGCGAGACCTCAAGCATCTATAGGATCGGGAGGGAGGCTGAAAGGTCACTGCTGTGGGCAGCTGGCTCCATCCTGGTGGGGACCTCAGAAGGACCTGGAGGAGCTCGCCCAGGGCTGGTACCTGGAGGTTGCGGAAGCTGCGTGGTTTCCCGGCTGCTCTGAGTCTCCTTGGCCTCACTGCCCTTGCACTTCCACCTGTCTCCCACCTTTTCTGGATGCCTTTGTGCAAAGACTTCCACATGGCCCTCACCCGAGCCAGGAGGAGCAGGGAGCCGGCTTCGTGAACAAGGACCGTTTGCAGGTGCCCTGGGGTTGAGCAGGCAAGGGGATGAGCAGGGCTCGGGCAGAATCTGTCCTGCCTTAGTTTCCTTCTTTACCTGAAGGAATCCAAGGACCTGAATGAGATTTGGAAGTGGAGTGCAGGGATTTAAAAAGCCAAGAGTCCACACAATCACTATGTGGTACAGCTGCTGCTGAAGGTGAACTCTAATTGCTAGGCCTCTTGTGGGATTTTGCTGGTTGTCAAAAGCAGACAGGTCCATCGGCAAGCTGGGCTTTGGTAGTAGGGAAAAATGAATGAGACCCGGCTGGGATGGAGCCTGAGGAGCCACGCAAGCCATCAGTCCTCACACTGGCCTCAGCCTGGCCTGACTACCTGTCTCCCCCAGGCTCCTGCAGCCAAGTCAGATGTCCCCAGTCCCCGCTCAGCCCTGAGATGCCTCTTCATCTGGGACCAAGGTCCATCTAGGCAGAGCTCCAGGCTGGTGCATGGCTGGTGGCAGGCGTCAAATGCCCAAGGTCAGTGGAAGGGGCTGCCGTGCCTCCCTGCACGTCTGCCAAGCCTCTTCCTTCAGGAGCCTTGCCTGACCGTAAGCTCCTGTGTAAGGTCCAACCCACCCCTCCATGCTGAGCACAGCTCTCCCACAGCTTCCCCTGTGCACAACAGGCCTGGAGGAGGAGGGAGACCCTTCACCAGGATGAGCCTGTCAGGCTCTGTGCCCTACTCTGCAACCCCACCGATCACTGCAGCTTCAGCCCTGGGAAGTCCCGTCTCCCTTTATGCCCCACTGTAGCCCTCAGCCACCCTTTACTCTTTTGTCCCACCCCGACCTGTCCCCATTGCACCCAGGCCCAGGTTGCTCTGGGGCAGGGAGCTGAGAAGGGCCCGAATGTCCCTAAACAGCTCCGGCTCTCCCGACTGCTAGGAGGCTGGCCTTGACCTGGTCTTGACCCAGGCTTTATCTGGACATAGAGCAGCCCAGAAACCCTGGTACATGGTCACCTGGAGACGGAACAGCCAGGGCTGTGCATTTGGTGGTGAGAAGCGGCAGGACGATTCCTGTCTGGAGTGGGGGTAATGGAGGGAGCCTGGGGGGCACATGACCCCCCTTATACATTCAAGGGCTGGGGAGCACGGTGGGAGGGAGACATAAAGTGACACTGCTGTCCGTAGCTCAGCTGCAGGGGAGGGAGGGGAAGAAGGGCTCTGGGGCAGGGCCCCGTGGCCAGGTCTGCCCGCCTTTCCCAGGCGTCAATGGCACGGGCCTGGGATCCTTCCACCTGGTTAGGGAAAAGGGGTTTTATAGCTGGCAGCTCAGCATCTCTGGCCCCAGGATGCTGCCCCCGGAGACAGCACGGCCCACAGCCTGGCAGGGTCTGGTTAGCACCTGAAGCCAGCAGGAGACCAGAACTGGTCCATCACCTTTGATCTGCAGTAACTCAGGGTCCAGCCCTTGGTGACCTCCAGGGGACCTGGACATAATGTGGGGACCGATAACCCTTCTTCCCTCTGCTCTCTGTGACCCAGCCTTCCAGGTACTTATGAGCTGGATCACACCCGTGCGGGCAGGTGCCGGGGGCGGGGGCAGACCTGGGACAAGGTAGGAAAGGGCTGGCTTTCAAGCACAGCAGGAACTGCACCCCAATAAAGGTCTGAGTTCATGAGGACCCGAGTCTCACGACTCTTATCTATAGTCAACAAGATGCGTGTGTGTTCATATAGGGGGACACTGAGGACCAGCAAGGCGAAGAGGTCCTGAGGCTGTGGAGCAGATGGGAGGCTGAGTCCAGGCTCAATCCTGCCTGCACAGCAGGGCACTCCTGTCCTCACACACAGCAACTCGGGTGCTGCTCTTTCTGCACACGAGCACGGCATCTCTCTGAATGCTGCCCCTTGGAGGGGACACCGTCACTGGGTCCATTCGACCTGGAGGAAGCGAAGACTCACATGAGAGAGGCGTGTGTCCCAGCTGCCTACTAGTGGCCCTGACTACCAAATTTCTAACAGCTGGCTTGGGTGCGAAAGGGCTCTGTGAGAGCGTGGGCTCAGTCCTGCTCTGCTGCTTCTGAAGCCAGCAGGGGCAGTGGGTAAGCAGGCTGGGTACACACAGCAGGTAGCACAGCACAGAGGGTCCTCTGGGTGACGGTGGCTGGTTCACAGCAGGCAAGGGCTGGGCTGGGTGGGGCAGCAGGGACCAGTAGGAGTCTGGCCTCTGTCTCTTGCAACTCAGCCGGGGGAGTAGGTGGGGGGATCCTCTGAGTCGCAGGCTTGGTTCTCTAGGACAAAGAGCATGGCTCACACTGCCTCCTGGGCCAGAGGATTAGCTGAGTAGATGACCGCGCTGCTGGGCTCAGCAGCAGGTCCAAAACGTGCCTGGGCCAGGCGCCTGCGGGCCATCTTGTCACCCTGCTTTCTGTCCCCTGACCAAGGGCAGATGCTCCTGTCCTCGGTATCCCAGCAAGGTCAGAGAAATGCAGAGTCACAGTGAGCTGGTGCTGAGGTGCTGCTCACTCCAAAGGCCAACCCTGGAAGATGGGCCATGCATGGACAATGCGGTCAGGTCCAGTAAGGCCAGAAGGGGTACGAGGTGGTCAGACCAAGGGACATGCAGCCTCCAGGAACCAGGGCTCTGTGGCTGGCTGCCACAATCCTGGGCACTCATGGTGCTCAGTGTCCTACACAGGGCTTAGGGACCAGGGTCCCATGATGCTAAGCCAGGGCTGGGGGCAGCTCCTCCCTGCACCTCCACCCAGTCTTCCACAGCCATCCCCATGGCGTCTGTGAGGGAGGGGCACATCCTTTCTCCTTGCTCCCTCCTCTCTGCTGCCAGGGCCCCCTTTGTTATTCAACCTGGTCTTCAGGACCTCAAGGCTCCTGGTCACTCTGGCTGATCGGGCGTCCTGTGCTGGGCTGCCCTGAGCCATATCTTGTAAGGCCTTAACTCCTAGTAGCCCTCACCTGATGCCAAGACTGGGTGTCCACCCAGTACCCAGTAGCAGGAGGTCCCAAGAATGCTCCTGGATGCCAAGGACAAGACTTAATATTGAATAAGGTGGGTAAACAGCCCTTGAAGAAAGGGAAGGAAATTCGGGAGGGTCCTATCCTGGAAGGAGTAGAGAAGATATCCTAGGCTGTTCAAGGTGAATCTGCCCTCTGGGGCTCTCCAGGAATATACCTGCCCTCAGGACCCAAGTTTTGGGAAGGTAGAAACCTCCCCCATCTTCCTAGCACCAGGAGGCAGATGCAGCCCGAGGCCTGACCGAGATGGACATAGTCTGCCTGTGCTCAGAGACCAGCTCTGCCTCCAAGCCAGAGCTCAGCACCTCTGTACTCTGCCTTTCCAAGACCTCCTTCATTTTGTGACTTCTTCCAGAGGGTTTTGGGGTGAATTTTAACTTTAGAGTTTACAACAGGCCCTGGCAGATAGTGCACCCTCAAGAGGAGTTTTACGTCACCAGGGAATGAGGCACACGCGAATAAAGAATCAGAGAAGAGTGGAAGAATAATCCCATGGTCAGAGTGGACTGCAAGTGAAAGGTGTCACAAGGCTAAGTACAGATTTTTAAAGTGACAAAAGGAGTTGGATGGGGCACTGGACCCAGCAGGAGGCAGCACCAAGCACCATATGGGAGTCGCAAGGCCCAGCCCCATGGCAGGGCTGTTGCGTGGTCTTGGGTAAGCTGCTTTGTCTGCTAAGGTTTCCGTTTTATCAGTCTGGACCAAGTCCACCTGAATAAGTGTTAGAGTAGCAACCTAGTGACAGAAAAAGACCCACTCCTAGGCTGGGAGGCCCCATAGCCTGCAGGGCAATTCTGAGCTAGGCAGGAGAGCAAAGGCTGCAGAAGCTGCTGAGGTGCCAGGGGACTCTATAGGGCCCTTGCGTGGAGCCCTGGGTGCTTTACTTGTACAGAACAGGTCAAAAGGGCAAAGATGCAAGCATGATGGGAGGGACGTGGGTTAGACTTTTTACATAACTTCCCGATTCAAAGTTTGCAGAAGACTCAGAATGTTCTCTTTTCTGTGTCCTCACTGGGGGTGGGGAACCTCTCTGTGCCCCTGTTGGGGACGAGGGACTTTTCCTTCCTCCTGTAGGTGGTTGGTCTTGAACATGCAGCTGTGGATGAGTAGATGCTGCGTGCATGAATGAGTGGGAACCTGGGTCTGGGTACCGCAACAGGCAGGGGCCACCAGAGCCAAGGACACAAGCTGAGACGCAGGCTAGTGACTGAGACACGATACCTCCCACACTGAGCCTCAGTTTCCCCTCAGTGGTACAGAGACCTCCATGATTTCAGCACAAGATGCTCATGGGATAAAAGGGACAGGAGCCCTGAGGCGCTCTGAACATCAAGTCCTGGCATTTGGGCGAGAGGAGCTCCTGAAAAGGGCCTTGGCAAGAAAGACAGGAAAACGGCGGAGGAGACGCACTCTCTGAGGTCACATGGGCAGATGCTGGAGGACAGAGGTCCCCTCCAGAGCAGGAGTGTGCTGGCAGCTCTGTTCCAGCACCTCAGACATCGACAGCAGGGCTGACATCTGGCCCAGACCCCGGGAAGGGCCCACGGCATAGACGCTGCTGGAACCCAATGGCTTCATTTCATAGCTCCTCCCTGGAGTCGGAGCTCCAGGAACTGAACACACACATCCCATGAGAAATCACGATCATCCTGAGGCAGTGGTGGTGAAACTTCTGGCATGTGTGCTACACTGGGCTATTTGTTATCAGCGAAAGCTCTAAAAGGTTTGCCATTACTGTCCTAAGGGCTTCTACTATGTTCAAGGCGTAGGAAAGTGGGAGAAATAAGAGACTACTAAACTAACTTTCTGTCTTTTTGTAGTGGAGATTGAATCCAGGGCTTTTTCTCTGAGTGAGAGCCCTATTTTTTATTTTGAGGCAGGGTCTTGCTAAATGGTGCAGGCTGGGCTCAAACTTGCCATCCTCCTGCCTCTGCTTCCCAGAAGTGCTGAAATTACAGGTATGCAATGTCATATCTGGCAAAAGACCTACAAACTTGCTCTTGGTTATAAGATTCTTTGAATTTCAGATCTGAGAGGAACATCAATTTGAAACTTCATTTTTATTTCTCTCCCCCTCATAGTTGGATTAAACCACAAGTACTACAAATCTATTTATGATTATCAGGCATAACTGGTAATCTATAAACAGACTGTTCCCCATGGCAGATAAGCAGGAAGTGCCCTTATCTTAGCAATAGGTAGATACTAGCCAATCAGGTATTTCTGGGGTATCACGGCTCCTTGGAGTACACAAATCCCAGGCCATGGGTGGGCATCAGTTTGAAGGTAGAAACACTCAAAAGTGAGCATGAAGAGAATTTAATGAAATCAACCACATTCGCTTGGCATCTGGATTTTTGAATTCTTTCTTCTTATACCTACCTCAGTCATTTTGATCCTTGAACTTGGCTATGACAGGCAGAGGGGCAGGCAGAGGGGCAGGCAGAGGGACCCAGGATAGGAACTACAGCCTGGAGGGGAGCAGCTTATTCTGAGGTCAATGTGCACATTTGAGATACATATCTATATGTCTACCTAGAAATAGGAGGATTTTTTTTTCAGTATAGGGGACTGAATCCAGGGCCTTTGCACCGAGCTATATCCCCAGCCTTTTTATTTATTTATTTATTTAGACAGAGTTTTGCTAAGTTGCTAAATTGCCAGGTTGGGTTTGAACCTGTGATACTCCTGCTTCAGCTTCCCAGAGTGCATATGGCATACGGCACCACGCCCAGCTTGGAATGGGAACTGTTTGCAGCCTACACCCAGGGGTCTCTGTGGTACACAGCCACCTTTGCTGAGTGACTCAGTAATGACTGAGTGACAGCTGATGGACTGAGTGTGCCGGAGATGCTCTGGAAGGCTCCTATCATCCTGCCTGCCCTGTGCCTATGGGCCCCAGGCCCTGGAGCTGCTGCTTCCTGTCATCTGTGGCCATGTCACTGGCAGCATATGGCTGGGTAACCTCTCTTTCCTGCAGTCAGGGCCCTGGCCTACACCCCTACAGACCGACGAAAGAAAGCTCAGTGGAGAAAAAGCTGTGGGCAAAGTAAGAATCAGTGGTCACACCTGGGCTCACCCATATTTTTGCAGACCGTGAAGACCTTGGACATGGGGCTGAGCCACCTCTTTGCAGATGTTGTGGCCTCCCCTGGGGTTGGGGGAGACAGATAGTTGTTGAGTCTGGACAAGCCAACAGGTCCCTGATCCGCAATGCCAGAGCCCGGTGGCTGTTCCTTCAGAGCTCCCTTTCTAATCTTATACCCAAGGGACTGCCAAATCTAAGGGGGTTACTTCCATCTTCCCATTATCTTGTGCTTCTTAACTGGAGTCCCCATTTCTGAGTTCCCCATTATGGGAATAACCAGCTCCTTCTCCCCCACAACGTTCCCACTGTCAGGCAGACTTTCCTTGCCACCTGCCTGTGTCTGGGGCCCTCCCTAGCTGTCTTCCTGGCAGCAAGCCGCCCCTCTGGGCCTCAATTTCCTCCTCCATAATAATAGCTCCTACCCTACACAGTTGTTAGTTAAACAAGCTAAGACACAGTGCTGGCCCAGTGTTATGGAATTGTCCCTTGTCACTGTCCTGGGTAACATTCCATCACCACTCTGTAAGCCTGGAAGGGCAGAGCCCTCCCTGTCTCCTTTGTGGGTGCTGGGGTGGGGGTGGGGAGCACGCCTGGCATACAGCTCTGTCCTAATGCGACCCCTCAGTGCTAAAACCAATCCTGTTCATCCCTGGCTAAGGGAGGCTCCGCCCACACCTGTTCTTCAGCCCCCTGCAGCTCTGCATAAGCTCAATTCCTGGGCAGCCCCCAGCAGAGACCCCAAGGGTGAAAGATCTGACCAAAGCCAGAGGCCGCGGGAGCTCTGCAGCACCCCCACCCCAGCTTTCCAGCCTGAAGGCCAGGGCACCACACCCCATCTTGGAGCAGCCACGAGGGGGCCTGGAAAAGCCTGGGAAGGAGCCTTGCAGGGGGCTTTAGGGGAAGGGGAGGGCTGGGAGGAAAGGTAGGAAGGGGATTCAGTTCTAAGGTCCCAGTACCAGTCCTGGTTTTGAGGGCCTGCACCCCCACCGCACCAGCTACAGTTCTCTCCTCTCCGGACAAACTTTGTCCTTAAGCCAAGCTCCTCATGGGCAAATTCTGTCTCCACTGATCTCTCGACGTGCTGGGTCCGGCCCTCATGCAAGTGGTAGTTATGAAGGACCTTGGGAGAGGGGTCCCCGAATCCTGTGACTGGTTCCACTCCAGAGCCCACCCCCGACCCCCACCGCGACTCACGCGCGTGGGCGGCCGGACACCCGGTCCAGCTCTAAAAGCAATCTCGACCGACCAGCACCCACCACTGCCTGGGCGTTGAGAGTTCCGTCGTGAGTGGCCCTGCGCCCACAGCAGGACGCACGCCCTACCAGGTGGGGTCCGGGGCTAGATCCCTATGGGGTGGCGGCGCGCTGGGGCCTGGCGGGCTGCCTGTCACCCTTTCCCAGTGTGGTCGCCAACGCCCTTGACCCCTCACCCCAGCCGGCTGCCCCACCCGGTAGCCCCGGCCCCGGGCCTGGGAGGGAGGGACCTGCCTGGGACCCAGTAGTGCGCCGTCGCTCGGGAACCGGGACTGGGTGCAGACCAGCGCTGTTTCGCGGGTTGGGCGCCTGCCCCGGGCGTTTGGAGCCCGGGCTGCGCGCGCGCTCGTGGTCCGGTCCCGCGGGCTGTGCCGGGTCGCACGTGCGCGGGTGGGCGCCCAGGGAGGCCACGCCGCCGCCCGATCCCGCCCTTCCGGCGCGGCGCAGGTGCGCGGCCTCCCCGCACTCACCGTGCCCTCGGACGGCAGGTAACCAATGTCTTCGATGGCGCAGATGTTAATGATGTGAACGCTGCGGTCCTCGGCCGGGAGCGTCGAGTACTTCTCGTGGACCCTCATCTTGGCCGCCTGTTCGCTGGGACCGCCGGGCGGCGCGCCCTCCCCATCCACGGCCCCGGCGGCCTCTGTAAGCGGAGATGGCAGCGTTCGCGGCGCGCTCGCTGGGAGCCGGGCCTTCCCGCGCCCTGGCCCCGCAGGGGACGTGGCCGCCTCCCGCTCCGCTCCGCCCGCCCACTGCCCTCGACCCGCCCGGCCAGAACACCGTGCGGGTGCGCTCGACGCTCCCCCGGGGCCGACCGCGCCTCCACCTGGCTGCGAGTCCCGAGGGCGGCCCGCGCGCCTGGTCGGGAACTTGGACGCCGGCCTGCCTCCTTTCCTTAAAGATATAAGCGCACTCCGCCCGCTTATGGCAGGGGCGGCGGCCACGCGGGTCAGATTTTCCGTAGAAATTTAAACACAGGAAGAAAGTATTTCATTCCTGCGGCCCCTCCAAGTTTTATTTTTATCCGGGGTAAGTGCCCCTTAGGGTTTTCGTTGAGGGCGGAAAGGGTTTTTACAGTAGGGGGGAAACTTCCAGTGCCCCCCCACTAAATAAAAAATGGTAGAGCTAGCTAGGATGTGGGGTTCACCTAGGTAAGGGAGAGGAGGTTCTACACTGAAGCCAAGAAGGTTCTTATTGCCCCTTTCCCCTCTACCCCTGGCACACTCCTGCCGGCATCCCCACCTGCTCAGAGTCCCTGGCCACTCCCATCTCTCTGGGGGCCCTGATGTGTTTGTGGCCCTACCTAAGCAGGGAGCGTTTGTACTAGGCGGCCAGGCATGCGCAGTCCCTTCCACAGGGTGGACTGGTACATTATCTCAACAGTCTGCACCAGCAGAACGATGCTTCTTTTACAGAGTGTGCCTGAGGTGGAAAGAATCTGAGGCCCAGAAGCAGTTTCTCGCCCTCCAGGCAGGGTGGTGGCTTTTGCAGAGTTGAGTAAGCTCTACTGTCTCCCAGAGGAAGGGACCATAGCTTTGATCTCTATCATCCCAGGATAGAGTAGGGCCGTGTGCACACAATAGGTATTCCTTGGCAGGTCTTCAAGCCTCCCTCCCTGCAGAAGGAGGAGGAGGCAGGTCTCAGGGGCAGCCAGGCTCAGGCTGAGGCCCCAGGGGCCACACTGGCAACCCCACCCATGGGAGTACAGTCTTCTTTTCCTCTGCCTCCCAACGTCCTGTTAGCTCTTGGTGTGTGTCAAATCTGCCTCCTGCAGGAAGCCATCCTGGATCCCCTGCCCCAAGGATTCACAGGAACCCAACTGCTGTACTTCCTCAATAATTGCTTGTCATATGGCCTTTGAGGAACACTCAGGTTTATAGTAGTTAACTGTAAAGTTGCCGTCTAAGGTCACATGGTCATCACCATGCCATGGTCCCCAGAGTAGAATCAGGAGTGAGCTGGTTGGGGTGGGAGGTATGGGGTGTGTCTGTCTCTAGGTCTGGCTGTGGTGCTTTCTGGCCTCATAGCCCTTCTTGAACCTCCTCAGCCTCATGGACCCCCGTTCTTCTCGAGTGAGCCCTGAACTTGCAGCACAGTTATACAGAGTTGTGTTTGGCCATGGTGGCTGCTGTTCCTACCGTTACCCTTGTCCCACATCACCTCCCCTTTCCTGCTACTGAGGCTGCCCCATTTAGGGACAAGCGGGTGAATTCCTTGAAGGGGGGCACGCAGAAAGGCTGCTTGGCCCGCCAGCTGGCCAAGCCAATGGGCACCCAGTGGCTTAAAGGACCCTTTGTCTGCATCATGGACAGCAAGAACAGGATTGGAGAAATGCCCTGAGCTGTCCACATCCCCGCCCGAAATATCCTCCATGTCCTCTGCCATGCCAGGGAGACTGATCCCTAAGAATTCAAGTTTTTAGGTCTAGGAAGATTACACACACACACACACACACACACACACACACACACACACACAGAGGATTATGTAACTTCATCCTCCTTCCCTTGTTAGTAAGTAACTGACATTGTGTAACCCTAATATGCCATCTTTCCAAATGTATGTTCATGTGGCAGAGAATCTCCTAGAGGGCTCTGAGGTGTCATTTTCAAAAGAGTAAAAATATAGTTGATGAGGGCTGGGGGTGTGGCTCAGTGGTAGAACACTTGCCTAGCATGTTTGAGGGTTCAATGCCAACACTGTTAAAAAAAAAAGGTATGCATGATTGTGTGCACACACATACTTAGTCAATCCTGGATATGTTGATTTTACCAAATGTTTGGGGAGTGACACTAGACTGCTTTGACAAGGCTTGGACTGGCATGATCCACACGGCTTCATTCCCAAGACCCCTGGGGGCTGCAAGGGGGGGAAAGTCTCTTAGATGTGGCAGCTCCCTCCCTC
Source organism: Chinchilla lanigera (assembly GCF_000276665.1). Taxonomy (NCBI): domain Eukaryota; kingdom Metazoa; phylum Chordata; class Mammalia; order Rodentia; family Chinchillidae; genus Chinchilla; species Chinchilla lanigera. Next base: position 16,151,625 of record NW_004955422.1, read on the forward strand.
CTTCCCAGACAGGGCTGTGTTTAACCTCTTGTTTCTGTGACTCATGCCTCAACCAGGTTTGATATTTACATGTTGATAGGACAGGTTCTTTGTCCCCTGGCCAGGAAGTTTCCTCTTTTTCATTCCTATCCCTGCCTTCTGCTCCTCCTACCCCACCACCAAGTTGCTAAGTGGACAGTGTGGCGATACTTCTGCAGATGCAACCAAGGAAGGCAGACCGCCCTCTGTACAGTCAGGGCTAGAAAGGACCAGTTCTATCCCTGGAACATCTGTCTTAGGTCTTAAGATTTCAGAGATTAACCAAAAGTAAATTTAGTTCCCCTAAATCAGGAAGGGAGAAGAGCATTCTTCCAAGTTGAGCTGTCTCCCACGTCAGGATGGGTTTCCAGGGTCCCTTTTGTTCTGAGATGAGTCACTCGCCAGCTCACTGCCCCTGTGTCTTCCTGGGCACTGTTCTTGGGCGCTGTCCTCGGAGTCACTGGCTGCTGATAAAATGGCCCTTTCCATAAACTATGGCATTCATCTCACGTTTTCTGCTGTTGGACTCTGTAATTTTCATCCCTAATAACCCAAAGGGACAGATTTTGCCAGCAGGATTAATTTCCTGTGCATGACTTAGTTAATAAAAAAAAAAAGTCAAGGCCAAGATGCCTGCCTAGTGCTGAAGGCAGCTTGATCCTGGTCCAGCCTGGCCCCAAGAGTCACCTGAACTGTCTGGTGGGTTCCCGAGCCAATCCAAGTGAGGTGGAGCCACTATGATAATGAATTCAAGGAGCCTCCAATTGATAAAGAACGTTACGGCAAGCCCATGGCCCAGCTCACCAAGGAGGAAAAATACGACCCGAAGCCCAAGAAAACTCAGCTCATCAAAGCGGCCCCAACATGCTCTGTGTTTGCAGACCCAACATGATGATGAAAGGAGGAAACAAAATACTGGCTAGATCCCTCATAACCTAGGCCTAGAAGCTATGAAAAGGAAGCAGCTCGAGAAGCACCATGCTGCTTCTGCAGAGGAACAGCCAACCATCGAACACAACCCTGACATCATCTTCCACCAAGCACTGAAAAGCTGTGAGCCTGTGACTGGCCTCGAACCCACCCTCAAGGATGGCTGTGTCCACCATGTCCCCGTGCCCCCACCTGACCCACATTGCCTGCTGCTTCCTGGCCACGAAGTGGATGATCACTGAGTGCCAAGAGAATAAGCATAGGCGGACCCTGATGCCAGAGAAGTTGCCACCTGAGCTGCTGCAGCCTTTTCACAATCAGGGCCCCATGATCAAGAGAAAGAGGGACATGCAGGGCACGCACAAGATGGCTGAAGCCAACTGTGCCTTGGCCCACTACAGCTGGGAAAGCAGAGGTGCTGGGAGGAGCGCAAGGCCCCCTGCCCCATGAAAAGTACCTGTGTGTTAAGGGTGTACAGTGGTTCCTTTTTGAGAAAAACAGGGTGTCCATTAACCCTTCCTCACTGGGGCTGAAATTGGCTCTCTGTGCCCTATCTCCTTGTAAGGAGGAAACACTGACTTGGGAATTTCCTCTGAGAAACTTGGGGCCCAGGTTCCTCTTTTCTCAGCTCAAGACAGACCTCTGGATGCAATAGGAAGAAGCTGTGGTACTAGAAGATTTATTAGAAAATCTTCTCCCTGATACAGAAGTATCACTGATTAAAACTCATGGAGGAAAAAAAAAATTCTAAGCCAGGTGTGGTAGTGCACACCTGTAATCCCAGCACTCTGGGAAGTTGAGGCAGAAGGACTGCAAGCGCAAGCCCAGGCTCAGCAATTTAAGAACTTAATGAGATTCGGTCTCAAAATAAATGAAAAAAGGTTGGGGAAATAGCTCAGTGCCAAGGCCTCGGGTTTAATCTCTGGTACCACAAACAAATAAACCAAACAGTCTCGTTTAGTCTAAGTGGTGCATTTTATCTTGAGAAGTTCTGGCCCTCACTGTTGACCCTATTTTGCCAGGTTGCCTTTTAGATTGTTTGAAGCCATGCACTAACGGACACACATACCTCTGCTGACATTTTAGCCGTCCCGAGGGGTACAAAGTGACAAGGGTTCATTCAGGAGATGAGACTGCCTTCTAAGAGGCTTTTCACAGGCAGGCTTCCCAAGAGCGTTTTCATCTCCTCCCTGGGCACTGCCCACACGGAAGGCTTACCTGCCTTGTGGCACACGTTTGTACTCACCTAACCATCTGTGACTCTGAGAGAAGTTGAACAGACCAAACTTTGCAAAGTGAGACAGAAGGAGGTGCTCTGAATGATGGGATACAGGGCCTGGTGATCATGCTCAGGAACCGAAACAAGAATCCAGCTCCCCTGTTAATTGGCTGTGAGGTCTTGGCATACCCATTTCCTCTTTTAAAATGAGACATGTAGTGCCTCACTTTGTGGGAGCTGTGGAACTGAATGGGACCATGCATGTTTTGCCCCTGCTCTGATGCCCCTGGGTTAGAGACTGTTCCAGCAATGATATCTTCCAATAGGGTACTCTAGGGCGCCCTCTGAGCCTCGGCACTGTTGACATTTGTGCTGGGAACATTCTTTGACAAATGACCTGTCCTGTGTACTGTGGTTGTTCAGCCTTCTCCTTGGTGACATTTACCCGCTAGGTACTGGTAGTACCTTCTTCCCCAACCAGTGTCTCTGGAGCTTGTCAGATGTCCCCTGGGGGCAAAGCCCCGCCCCTTGAGAACTGCCCTCAGTGGGCACTCACAGAAGACCTAGGAGGCTGATTTTATCACTGCAGGTTTCACAGGTGATCACAGCTGGCCTGAGACAGCTGAAAGGTAAGGCAGGAAGGGGGACCTGACCCCTGAGACCACAGATCATTCCAGGAATCCAAAGTGCAGGAGCACGTACACACACACACACACACACACACACACACACAGGGAATTGGGAAGGGAGAAGGAAGGACAGTCTTTTCATAAAGTGACACCAAGCAGGTGAGTAGGTGGCCCCCATGCAGTGGAGGTGAGGGTGCCGCACAGCAAGCTGCCCTGTTCCTATGGTGCCGATCCCATACAAAATAGTTTCCTACCCTGTTCAGCCCTCTGCATCCAGAGGGGCTCAAGCGGCAACTGAAGGGTAGGGACAGCAGCATGGGAGAAATGAGCTGCCCAAGACTCAGGGCTATTATGAATGTCAGTCTGTCCCTGCTCCCACGCTGGTTCTGCACTGGAGGGCATCCCAAGCAGGGACGGAACGGGTGCCAACAGGTAGATGACATAACCTGCTAAAAGTGACTAGGGTTGTAATGATCCCCAGGGAAAGATATGCCTGGGGGAATCCATCACTGGGATACTATGGCCTGGAGACTGGACCACTGTCATTTCCTTCCTTTAATGACATCAGCGCCCAGCAGAGGCTGCCCAGCTGCAGCTTGCCAGGCGACTCCAGGCTCGGAAACCGCCAGTCTAAGTTCTGGAGTGCAGCCAAAGCATGAAGTTCTGTCTGGGAGTATTTTTTTCCTCCTACAGAATCCATGCAAAGTTTCAGTTTCCAGAGGAGGGTTCAGCTCTTGGGGTATTTTGTTACCCAAGGCCTGCTCGCTGAGAATTCCTAAGAAGTTTAAAGACACACCCAGGCTAGGTCGGAACCTCACCAGCTACCCGCCACCTCCTCCGGGAAGCCTTTCTTCTAGGGCTCAGCCTCTGACTCATCTCTGTCCTGCCCAGCCTGGCTGGGGCTCCTGGCTCTGTCTAGGCGGCTGGGCTTGCTTCTGCCAAACCTGCTCATTATTTCTGCACTCTTCACCTTCCTTTCCATCTGAGGCACCCTATGCATTTTCTCTGTTTATGTTTGTTATTTAACAAGCAATTGTAGTGTGCTTACTATGAATCAGCGCAGTGCTAAGCTCTTTACAAATATTAACTTGGTCTTACAGTGATTCCAGCCCTCTGAGAATGGCTTTGCACGTGGGGCTTCTCCTGGGTCTTTCTTTGGAGGATCTAGGAGAGATTCAGCTCAAATCTCACACCACTGACCCTGCAGATATGGCAGATGCTCTGGCATCAGAAACCCTGCTTGGAGTACCGGGGTGACCTCCCTGCAGAAGGATACACCCGAACACAGCGCCCTCGCAGACTGTGGAAACTCTTCATCCCAGTGGCAGCAATGCCTCCCTTCTCGGGCACCTTCTGAGCAAGGCTTGAAAGAATAAAAGATTTCCAGCTCTCCTTTCAGGGGTCTCACCATGGCTCTCAGGACAATGAAGGCCTCCCCTTGAATACAGGATGCCTTGATCACACAGGAAGCCTTTCCAGTCAGGTGACACACACCAGTTCTGTGTCACTGAGCCTCTCTGGCTGTGAACAGTCTCCCCAGGTCTGATGCAGCTGCTATAGACACAGCATGGTCATGGTCCCTGAGGGGTGCAAGGTGACCAGGCCCCAAGGCCATGGAGCTGGGAGGGGACTTAGGGCTCCTGAACACATTGAAAGCAACCTGTCTCAGCTTTCTCCATGGAGTATGGGCATGAGATCCCTGACCCTACATGGCTCCCTGGGACCCATGGCTAGGCAACCCCTTAACTTCCCTACAGACCCAGATGGGTCCAGCATTGGGTCTCAGTGTCATTGGTGCTTGCTGCAGTTTCAGTCTCCCTCCAGAATGAATCCCCTCACAGTGCCACCAAGATCAAGAGGACCAAAGGCCTCCTGGTCCCACTGGGAGCTTAGGATCTCTATGGGGGACTCTGACACTTTCCTATGAGCCTCAGTGAGGCAAGTAAAAGAACTTCCAGGTGCTTGATGGCCCATGCATGGCCTTTCCATTTCACTGGGCATTCAAGTATGAATCGCTGGATGCCGAGCTTCCGTGCTGTCTCAGAGCCCCTGCCAGGTCTGGGGTCTCTGTCCTGCAACTGAGCTTCATTCAGCGGGACGCTATGCCTGATGACGGCTGCCTCATGATGGGAATGAATGATCAAGTAAACCAGTTGCACAGACAAATCAGTGGTCCACCTGACTCAGCGCTGGGGAATCAGAACCTTGAAGCCTCTGGGTGTGGTACCAGAGACTCCATCCTGATGGGACATTGCTGCACACAGAGAGAAAGGTGGTGGGCCTGCAGAGCAGCACTGCCGGCAAGAACACAATGCAGGTCGGTCCGAGTTACACAGTGTAGTAGCTGCCACATTAGCAAGAGTGAAAAAAGCCAGGCCAAAGTAATAATGTAGTCTATGCAATCCATTATATAACAATTTCATTTCAACATGTCCTCAATCTAACAATTATTAATAGAATATTTTACATTCTCTTTTTTGCCCAAGTGTTTGAAATCCACTGTGTATTCTACTTCTCCAGCACATCTTATTTCAGACAAACCACATTTCCAGGGCTCAAAGCCACATGTGGTCAGAAACAGCTGTCCTGAACAGCTCAGCTACAGAGACTCTGATTATTATTTCAGGAAAACTACTTTGGATGGTTTTTATTTTGTGCTTTATAGCTTTATGGGTTTTCTAAGGTTTTTGCAATGAACACGAATTAGGTTGATTATCAGGGAAAGGGTGACTATGCTTTAAAAATCTGATCTACTATGTTGCCGGGGGGTTATATTAGACCCTTTTATTACTAAAGGAAAAATGGCCAATTTATCCGATTTTCATCTGCACTGCACAAATGCAAGGAAAGCCACCTTTGTGTAGAGGCCCGTTGGAGGCACATTCCTAAAATATTTTGACAGAGTAGCCCTTAATTACAAAGCGGATCCGAGGGCACAGCTATCGCTCGGGGCAGTGTGGGGGGCTGTTGGGTGGAAGGGAGCTCAGCACATCACACCAGAGGAGACTGGGCATCAGGGGTGCCCTTCAGCCACCCTGAGGTGAGGGACTGACAGGCACAGACTGCCCACTTCGTGATAGTGGAAATGATGACACTGTTGGACTTGAGTAACCTGGGATCGAGCCAATGCATGTCGGGTGATGTCTCACCAGGATACAGCCCCTTGGACAGGGGAGAAGTGCCAGACACGTCAGGGCCAGGTGGGCCCAGGAGAAGAGGCTATGGCGTGCTCATTCCTCCAGCTTTCTCATAGATTGGCAGTTCATTCTGTCAACATGGGTTCATTCACAAATTTTTCATTCCAATCTCTCTCTCATTCACTCCCGCCCACCCTCCTATCCCTTCCCAGCATAGTTTTCTATCTTCTACATGCTTCTCAGTGCTCTTCATCATCTCTGCTTTTATCTGCCTCCCCTCACCCTCCCTCAGCTGCAGTGACAGCCCCAGGCTATTTTGTTATACTTTGATGGCTCCAGATTATCATGCCCAAAAATGATGGCGGAAGAGAGCCTCAGGGTCAAGGAAAAACACACAGATTGAGCCAATTTTCTGCACCCTGTGGCACGGGCTAGTACATTCCCATGTGTGTGTGTGTACCCTAACTCATCCTTCAAGGGTTAAAAATAGACTCAAGCTTGTGACTTCCTCCCTCCCTGTGGTTCCCACCCCCTCCACTACCAAAGCCCCCTGGATGCCAGAGTTGAAGGTACTAAGGCTCATAGTGGTCTGGGTGCTCTCAGCTCCCTGGTCATATGGAACTGAGAGCCACAGGGTGTCCCTGAATGTCCCATGCAGACCCACCCCTAATAGACCCTGGCCTCCTCCAGCTCCTCGGAGATGAGGCTCCCTGTTTCCAAAGTGTGAACCTCTACGTCTGACGTCAGACTTTCTGGAAGCCCAAATGTCTCCCAGGCTTTTATCCCAAGGGATTTCCACCAGCACCTCAGCCCTTAAGACAGCCCCTTGGGGAGGTTTATTTGGTTATGTTCCATTCCAGATGGGACCCTCTGGCTGCAACATCTTCAGGGCTCTGGATCGCTCCTGATTCTCTCCCCAGGATGGAGTAGCCTCCACAAGCTCAGCCACACCCTCACACAGCCTGGGCCTTCTCTGTCCCTCTGCAGATGCTCTCCCGGCCCTTTCAGCCCATTTCAGAAGAGCAAGCCAATGGGCCTGGGTCAGAGAAGCGCCAATCATCTCCACAAGGAAACAAGGGCAGAGAAACTGTGAAGGTCAGGATGGAGCTGGCCCTGTGTGGTTGACTTGTGCAGACCCTTTCCAGAGTGGAGCTCAGCTGAGTGTGGAGGGTCAGGGTGGTTCCGATACCAAGGGGTCCTGAGTCACAAAGAGAAACAATAACAGGCCTCTCCCAGCCTTTGTAAATGGACTCATGCTGGCTCTGCACTCTGACCCCGGGGGCCAGTTGGTGTCTGCCAAGCAAAGGGCGGGCAGGCAGCTGCCTTCCCTCCCTAATGCTACCCAGTGCAGTGTGGTTCACCACATGGACCAAACAGAGGTCTGTGTCCCCTTAAATGACCACAGGGACACCCCCGCCCTGCCCCTGGTTCAGATGGAACAGGGAAGGGGTCAAATGATCTGAGGGTGCCAGGGCTGAGGTTCCCTGAACCCTCTTTTGCCGCAGTCAAAGACCTCTGGAGTGGGAATCCCCTTCCCACTTGTGCCTGAGGCTTCTGTTCCAATGCCACCTGTGTATGGTCTTCCCTGGCCCAGTTCTAGGTGCCTTTGCTACCTATGATCTGCCTATTTGTTCTTTCTCTGCCCCAGGAAGGTAGAGACCTCAGTCTGCTCCTGTCCTTGCCTTCTAGCAAGCAGGAGGGATGCACATTGTTGCTTAAAAGGATGAATAAATGAATCAGTGATGCATGCCGCTGTTGGTATCCACAGATCCAAGCACAGAACTATTGTATGATAAGCACTTTGTCACTACAGATGAGCTTCTGTCACTCGAGCAGCCCTGCAGCCTGAGGGAGGCCATATAACCTCTACAAACGGGCTTTCCCCAGCACGCAGTCTTGTTGTCTTAATATTTGCAAACTGTTGGTGAAACTGTGAGACCACTGATGGCAGCTGCCACAAAGGTCCCATTGAAGCCAGGCCTGAGAGGTCTTAGGGCTCTGCCCGGGGAGGATGCGTCCCCAGGAGGGCAGTCAGCATGCTTAGCAAGGTCCTCCTGTACACAGAACTGAAGGAATTATAGACAGTGTGGAGCTGATGGTCAACCAGGAAGTCAGAAACCAACCCCAGCCTCCAGAAAAGGGCAGAGAAAAGAAGGAAAGGTCATAGTAAGCCGGAGTGGCTGGCTTCTCAGGGGAGCCCTGAAGAGCCTTTGGGAACCAGGAAGATGAAGATGGGGATGGGGATGCTACCCACAGGTGGGCAGGCCTGGAAGAGGCTGGGTGCAGGGTAGAGAGATGTGGTAGTGGAGACAAAGGTGGGTAGGCTGGGGATCCTGCATCCACACTTGCATCTGTGGGGTGGGACGGAGCATCTTCTATGCGCCTCCAGGTGTTGGGAAGAGTGGTGAGCAGACCACTCACAATGCCTGTCCTGCAGAGCTAATGGTGCACGGGACAGGCAAACCAGCCACAAAAACGTAAGCAAGCCACATGGCACCAGGGGCATTGGGTCCAGTCAACCCTACCATGGTAGGTGGGTCAGAGGTGGCCAGAAGGAAGGGGTAGCAATTTCCCACAGTGACTTGCTGCCAAGGGCACATTCACAGCCTCTTAGGATGGAGGGTTGGGAGAGGGCAGTTGGGACTCCCTTTTTTATGCAAAAAGATGATTAGCAAGTGAGGCAGTGCCTTCTTTTTAATGGCAAAGAGTATCTTGGATGGGAGCAGCTTGAGCACAGCAGAGACATGAACATAGTAGCAGTGCCCATCACTCCCTCTGGGCGCCAGTTGGCACCTGACCTCCGCACTTTCTTGCTTGGGCCTGTAAGGTTGGGAGGCATCTCCCTGGCTGTACTAGTAGCATCCATGGGCCTGGCTGGTAACGCAGTGGTCATCCTCCTGCCTGACCACAAAGGTTGTGCTGGGGTGGCCTCCAGGGTCTTTCTGTCCTCTGTGGAGTGGCATGTCACAATGAGCAAGGCTGGCCAGACCTCTGCAGCTGGGCCTGCCTGAACCCCATTGCAGAGCAGGCTTTACCATGCTACTCCTGGGAGAGATCATGGTCAGAGGTGCTTCTGTCATCTCCCTCCTTATCAATCACCAAAAAGAGGAGGACACTACTGTGCTTAGGCCTGCACATAGTAGGTGCTCAGCAAAGGTAGATGGAAGAGATTGGTCCAGAGGACAGTTAAACACTTTCCACTCACCTTTGGGCATGGAATTTTCCAGAGACTCCAGTGATCAGGGCCAGACACAGACCACCTCCCTCTGACTCCTGCATCCCCACAGGGTGACTGGATGAGGCAGGTAGGTTCTGGGACTCACTTCAGACGCAGTCTCAATGGTGGGACAGGCTGTGTGCAGTGCAGCTCAGCAGGAACATGGGGCTGGAGCAAATGGCCAAGGGGGCTGGAAGGGATGTGGTCAGAGAGAAAGGCGGGCAGACCGGCAGGGCCTTGGGGCTGGGAGGAGCTGGGCTCTGACCCCCAGGGTGGGGAGAGGCCTCTGCAAGTGGTTCCCATGGGCCCTGATGCAGTCAGAGCTCTGTGGCTGACCGATAACAGGTCTGTGCCTGGTTGCATGGGCTGGGTGCGGCTCAGGATCTGCATTTTTGCAGAGGACCTCAAGTAAGCGTCACATCAGGCACAGCGTGGCAATGAGCAAGGTTCTTCCAATGAGGGCCTAAGCTGGAGGAGCCCCGGACGCCTGTGACCACCTCTGGAAGCAGCTGCTCCGTCCTGGGGTAGCCCTCGCTCTTTCAAAGGAAGTCAAAAGAAGCCTGCTCTAAAGAACCCGTCCCACTTCTCGGCTGGAGTCACACAGACTCCTTCACTAGAAAGAGATAACACAGAGGTTTAGTCAGCTGTGATAGAGCTCCTTCCTCTCCAGCCCAGCAGGCCCAGCTCCCTCCCTGGCCTTGGCCAAGCTCCAGAACCAACCATGTATTTTCAAAATCCTTCATGCCAGAACACAGCCAGTATGCAAACTAAGCAAGGACTCAGGGTTAGCGGCGTGCACGTGTGATTTCCAGGACTCTGGAGAGTCCCTTCGAAGATCAACCTCCTCCAGCCCTCCCCCATTCTTCTGTCATTTCCTCATATGTCTATAAAGCAGCCCTAAGCGTTTTGTTCCCCAGTGAGAATTAGCAAATATTCAGAGAAAAGGCTAACCATTGGTCTAATTCATACTAAAGTATAAACTACTTTCTTCTTCCAGCAATGCAATGACCTTCAGGCCCAGGGATATCTGGGAATGGGGAAATGGGAGAAAGGGAAGAACTTCCCATAGCAAAGGCAAAGGAAAGAAGGAAGAGGTTTGAAGGAAGAGGAACAAAGAAAACCTTTATTTGCTGCTGATCTGTCCCGGACTAACCCAGCCCTGCCCTGCCCACTGCCCCGACCTCCATGGAGGCCAGCACAACCAGATCTGTTTGATCTGGGAAGCAATTTTAAAGTTCACCCAGGTCCAGGATGTCCATTTGAACAATCTCTCCAGAGCAAAACCAGGACTAAGAACAAAGGAGAAAAAGTTTAAGGCCCACAAGAGGCCACACAGGGGCTGAGCAACCTGTTTTTCAGATAAGCATCTGGTCTTAGGAGAAGTTTTTCTTCTCATCTGTGCTGCTGGGGCCAGAGAATGTGGGGTGGGAGGTAGAGGCCAGACCCGGGCTTTTCCTGAAACATGCGCTGGGTGCAGAGGCAGAGCTAGCTGAGGGCTTGACATTTCCAGCTCCAGGGCAGAGGCCCTGGGACCTCACCCACTGCACAGATCCACCCCTCCATGCTGGATGCACAGAGCCTGGAGAGGGAGGAAGAACCCTTGATGTCTCACCCGCTTCCTTCCCTTGCCAAGCCATAAATCCACAGCAGGGCCAGAGAATCCTCTTGCTTGAGCCCAGTTGTGAAAACAACCTCTGTGTGCTGGGAAAGAAATGGTCCACACATCCCCCACGCTCACTCCCCAGTCCGTTCCCAAAGTTTTAAGATCTTTTTCCCAGATAAAGAAAAACGAATCAAAGAAAAGAAGGTGAAGGAAGAAAGAAAAAGAAAACCAAGGAGAAAGGAAACCAAGAAAGCAAGATTCAGAGAGAGTAAAGACTGAACCACTGAGAAAGGAGTAAGAGTATGCCCTGGGGGCTGAGGTGAAGCCCTCCCAAGTCACTTCTGGGTGCTGCCAGGGACCTGATACTGATTTGTCCAAAAATGATGCAAAAGGATATAGAGAGTCTTGGCTTGAGGGACTGGATTGTATTTCTCCAGGACAAACGGAGGTCGGAAGAAGTGGGTGGGATTCGGAATCCCCATTCTGTGAAGAATCACAATTGCGCTCTTAGGAGCGGAGACTTTCCTTATTACGGGTAATGAGATACCAAGAAAATAGCAGGTTAGACACTTGGGGATAACAGCTCCACTTGCCAGCAAAGGGGAACAACCATATGGCAAAAGTTAACATAAATTAACATAAATTTATTAACATAAATTAACATAAATTTATCTTTAAGAAATGCAAAGATTGCCATGCCAAAAAGCACAGTCTGGGCCCTGGCCACAGAGGGGCTCAGATTGTTCTGATAGCATCATAAGTCTGGGCCCGAGGAGCTGGAGTCCTGACTGTCCTAGGGAATGCGCTCTGTCCCTCTGTTTCACACGTCAGGTGCACACTGGCCCAGGGCAGGCCGCTCTGCTTTTATTCTGTCTTCAAAGAAATGCAAGTTCACCCCCAAAAAAGCAAGTCTCACTGGGAGCTATGACAGCTGAAATCCAATTAAAATTACTTTGCATGTCAGAAAACAGAACCAAGTAAGTGAGAATCAAGAAAAAGAAGCAAACAGAAGGGCAACAGAGACAGACTGAAAGCAGGCTCAGATGTCGGTGTGGGCACATCTAGTAAAATGCTGGAGAAAGTAAAGGAGAAGATGGGGAATTTCATCATAGAACTGGAATCTACAAATAAAATCAGACAGGAATTCTAATGCTGAAAATAGTATGCAAAAGATAGACCCAACAGCAGATAAGACAGAGTGGATGAGATCAGGAAAAGGAAAGATATGTTGGTAGAAAATATTAACATTGCAGCACAGACAGAAAAAACCTACGCAGCACATAGAAAAGTCCACGAGGGCAGACAAGTCACGTGAACATTTACGTCTACAGCTGGAGCTCTGGAGAAAGGGAAGGGTGAGAAGAGGGCAGGAGCAGTGTCTGAAAAAATCTGACCCAGAATTTCCCAAAGCTGATTAAAGACCTGAGGCCGTGTTGAGTTATGGACAGGAGTAGCTCTGTGAAACCCAGGCAGGCACATACAGGAAACCATGGGGAAGTACATCAGAGTCACAAGGGTGAAAAAGAAAGGCAGGAAAAGAATCTTCACCACAGCCAGAGAAAAAAGACATTTACTTGCAACAGATCAGCAGTGAGGTGATTGGCTGGCTCTTTGACAGAAACACTTAAGTGGAAGTTTAATAAGGTAAAAAGGGATAAAGATCTCCAGGAAGAGAAGGTGCAGCAACTCTAGGAAGAGAGAAGGTGCAGGAAAGTCTAAATAAATTCTGATTGTGTGTGTGTGTGCATGCATGTGTGTGTACATGCGTGTGCGTGCACGTGTGTGTGTGTGTGTGTGTGTGTGTGTGTGTGTGTGTGTGTGTTAGTCATGGGGAATTAAAACCAGGGTCTTCACACTGAGCTACAACCCCAGCCCTGCTCCCTTTAACTTTTCTTTTTTTCATTTTTGAGACAGGAGCTTGTTAAATTACTAAGTTGTGCAATCCTCTTGCTTCAGCCTCCAAGAGTGCTAGTATTACAGGTAGGCACTGTGATGCCTGGATTGATATTTTGAATTGAATATAATGAAAATGTGAGGTCTCATATCATTTTATCAGATCATCACACGTAGCTGAATCTGTACTTGAAGATCAGAGTGTGGCCCTAAGCATATTTTAGCCTCCAAAACAAGGAGGCTAAAAATCTACCATCTAAGTTTGCATCTTTCAAACTGCCAAAGGGCAGCAAGTCACACCCAGAGTAGAAGGAAGTAAATATTAAAGACAAAAATGGTAGCAAATTATTCAGAAAACAAACATATAAGGGTGTAATTAACAAAACTAAAAGTCAGTTTTTTGAAGAGACTAATAAAATCAATGAAACTCAATGAAAAATCATGAAACAAAGACACAGGCCTACACACCTAACAAGACTGGAGGTTGAATCCATCTGTCTAAATATTGAAGTTATAAATCAAGGTAATAAGCTATCAAATTAAAATATTTTCTATCCTTCCATTTTGATGAATACACTTCCATACAACAGAGAAGAATGGGTTCAAGTTTATAGCTCTCAGATACCCTGGAAGTTTGTACCTGAAGATAGGGTGATGGTGCCTATCCCCCAATCTGGCCATTCTGCACCAACCTGGTCACAAGAAGCCCAGTTTTGACTATAGCTCCCCACATCCTTGGCTGCCCCTTCGCTCCCTGCTGAGCCTGAACCATGTGCCCATGGCCAGCTTTGGAGAGGACAGACTCAGGCGGGAGATGAGTAGCCAGGGGCCATTGGGCAGAGATGCTAGAGCCCTGAGTTTTCAGGCATGGTGTCAAAGAAGAAAGGTAGGCTCTGGTGGGTTGTGTCCTTGGCCCACAGACTTCACACCTGGGAGGAAGAGGAAAGGGCCAGAGCAGGGTTGGGACACCTCTCATCTCGGCCAATGTGCAACACTGACAAGAACAAAGAAAATAATCAATAGCAAGAACAAACAGGCAGACATTACTACAGACCCTATAGACACAAACAAGACAACAGAGGACATTAGGACGACTGCATACAGATATAATAGAAAATTCAGATGAATGGACTGTGTTCTAGGAAACCACAACTGCCCCAAGTTTTCATAAAAGGAGATAATGAACCCACTAGTCCGTCCTGTATCTAAAAAGTAAATCTGATTCCTAATTAAAATCTTTTTCACAAAGAGAGAAGGCTACATAGGTAAAATTTTCTAAACATTTCAAGAAGAAACAGCAATAATCTTTTACAGGCTCTTCCAGGAATAGATCAGGACCATTTCCCAATCAATTTTAACTTGAAAAGAACATTTCAATAAGGAACAATATTTACTTTATTTAAGTCACACATAAAAACACCTTTAAAAAGTATCAGCAAGCTAGTTCCATTAACAAGGAAATATAATATAATATTATGACCAACATGAATTTATCTCCGGAATATAAAGTTGGTTTGTTATTTAAAAAATAACAGAATAATGGAAATAGCAAACGATCATTTCAGTAGATGCTGCAAAGGTATTTGCTATCTCCTGGGGTACAGCTCAGTGGTAGAGCACTTCCTAGCACATGTAGGCCCTGCGTTCCATTCCCTATAAAAATGGCAACACTTAACTCCCATTTATGATAAAGCCTTAGCAAAGTTATAAGAAATGGCTAAATCTACAACAAATAGCACAATGAGTAGTAAGCTGATGACAGCTTTCTCCTGAGGCTGTGGTTGGAACACAGCTGTCTGCCATCTCTGCTCCTATTCAACATTGAGCTGGAGGCTCTAGGGACCAAGAAAGCAAAGAAAATAAACAAAGAGCTGTGGATTGTAAAGGAAGGAAAAAACTGACATCTAATAAATAACATAATTCTGAGTGGAGAAAACTCAGATAAATTATCAGAATTAATAAGGTAGGCAAGATCACCAACTACAGGATTTATGTTTACAAGTCAATTGTTCTTCTGCGTACTAGAAATAAACAAAATCCTAAAAAACATATGCTTTTTAAAAAAGCATCAGCCAGGCGTGGCGGCACACTCCTGTAATCCTAGCACTTGGGAAGCTGAGGCAGGAGGATCGCGGCAAGTTCAAAGCCACCCTGGACTACTATATAGTGAGCTCAAGGTCAGCCTGAACTACATAGTAAGACCCTGTCTAAAAAAAAAAAACCTAAATAAATAAATAAATAGCATCAAAAATTAATTACTTAAGAACAAACAAAAGATATACATGACTTCAACAAAGAAGGCTACCAAACATCACCAAGAAATTCTCAACAAACAGAGGACCATTCTAGGTTACTGCGTTAGAAGACTCAATCAGTATAGGATGTCTGTCAATGCTCCCTAGACTGGTCCCCATCTATAGATTCAATGTAGCCCCAGAAGGGGTGTGAGTGTGTGTGTGTGTGTGTGTGTGTGTGTGTGTACAGAAGGAAGTTTAGCAACCTGATCCTAAAACTTATATGAATACGTAAAAGACCAACAATAGTAAAGACAATCTCAGTGGAAGGGCTAGAGGATTTGTATTATCTGATATGAGGAGCTACAAAGCTATAATAATTAAGACAGTGTGAATTAGTGCAAAATAGATACATAGACAAATGGAATAAAGAAGAAGGTTTAGAGACAAATGTTCACGTAAACTGTTATTCAACTTACTATCAAGATCCTGGTGCAATGCAAGAGGAAAAGGGAGTGCCTTTGACAAGCAGTGTGGCATCAGTAAGCAGAAAGCTGAACCAGGGCCCCTTACCTAATAGCACAGTCAATTCCAAATGCATGAAGTCCAGAAACAAGGCTCCTAAAAGAGATGATAGGACACTATCTTCATGACCTCAGGATAGACAAGCATTTCTTAAACAGGACATAGAAACAGAAACCACAAAGGGAAAATTGGTAAACTATCCTCTGTTAAGGTCAGAAACCTCTGTTGGTCAAGGAGAACACTAAGTATAGGAAGAGGTGAGTCACAGAGCGGGGGAAGATATTTAAAATACATAGGAGCCTCAGACGACTTGATCAACAACATATGTCACTCTTACAGAGGAATAGAAAAAGGTAAACAGTCCAATTAAAACAATATGGACAGGGGGCTGGAGATTTAGCTCAGTGGCACAGCGCCTGCCTGGCAAGCGCAAGGTCATGAGTTTGATTCCCGGTACTGGAAAAAAAAAACAAAAAACAGAAAACAAAAAAAAATATGGGCAAGTGCATCCTCTGAAGAGGCCATCATCAGTCCTCAGAGAAATGCAAATTACAACCAGGAGGAGAAACCCCTCTCCACTCTTCAGGGGGCTCAAAGCAAACCCAAACCAGTCCCAAAATGAACACTGACAGTACAGGTGCCAGGATGTTGGGGGTTACCCAACCCTTCCTGCAGTGTGGACCCAGTTTTCTGCTGGTACAACCACTGGGGAAAACTGTCAGATGATACCTGCCCCAGCCAGAAGTGAGCATAGTGACCTTTCAATCCAGCTCCTGGGGATGAACCTTTTGGAGGACATGAGAGTGCTTACTAGTAGACCAGTTCAGGAGGGCTCTGTGGCTCCATTCATCACACCCCTCACACCAGAAACAACTCATAAGCCCATACATGGGAGAACTGCATTCTGTCACATAGTGGAACTCATCACAGCAAGCAGGGTGAGCCACTGTTATATGAAGCCATGTGGACGAATCTCAATGCTGAGCAAAAGCCTCATGCCACTGAGCCCAAGAGGCAGACCCTGGGGTATGTGGTGATGGGTGGGCAGGTGGTGACTAGGGTCCTCGTGGAGGGGCTTTGGAAAGCTGAAAATGTCCATTGTGATCTGAATGACGATCATCAGATGCATCAAGCTATGAAATTATGATCTGTGCTCTTTTGTCCATTTCTGCTTTCAATAAAAATATTCCTCCCCCAGTTAAAAAAGAAGTGCCTAAGATGATGATAGGTTACTCTAGAAGTAAATGCTGGCTTTGGTTATCAATGTGTTATGTGACTTAAGAACATCCTTTCTCGGGGCTGGGGATTTAGCTCAGCGGCAAAGCGCCTGCCTGGCAAGCACAAGGTCGTGAGTTCGGTTCCCGGTACCGGAGAAAAACCAAAAAAAAAAAAAAAAAGAACATCCTTTCTCTTTATTTTCCTCTAGCCCTGCTAGTATCCCCATTTGACAAATGAGGAAACGGAGGTCAGAGATGCGATGCTGAGAGGGTGGCTGCATTTGGAGATGCCCCCTTGTGGGAAGGAGGGTCCCAGGCAAAGCCCCTGTCAGCTGCCATCAGAATTTCAGCCTCATCAGTCCTGGGACCAGAAGCAGCTTTGTTGTCACTGAGGATTTGAATCTTATCATTATGTCACTTACAGCCTGAGCAGGATACTGGAGTTTGCTGGTGAAGAGGCCTTGCCAGGCAACATTCCATCAGGCAACATTCAAGTGAGTTTCCCAGAATGCAGTTTGTCCTCTCCAGGGATGGAGGAATTGTTTCTACCTGCTTGCAACACAAGAGGACCTGGGGGTTTATGGGAGACCATAACTGGTTCATTCCTTCCTTCACTCCCTAGAATGGTTATCCCTGCCATCATCTTTTAGCATTTATCTAGGGAGCTAAATGCAAGACTAACATTTTAAAAATCCATCCACAGTGTCTATAACCTTTCTTGGAACAGCTCAAATCACCACTTGCTGAATCAGTGCACCAACTATCATTTATTCCTTGCCAGCTTTGTGACAGCACTGCCCTTTACACCGGTTCTTTGGGTTGTTTTCAGAACAGCCTTGGAAGCAGAGATGATCATTATCTCCATTTGACAGAGGAAGAAACTGAGGCTCAGAAAGAGGAAGTCACCTTGCACAAGGTCACATGGTTGCCCACAGCCAATCAGAGTTTGGCATCTAGTCTGTTGATTGCAAAGCTAGAGAACCTTGGGTCCTGTGAGCAGGACTTCTGGTGTTCTGCTGGGTGACAGGAAGTGGTGACAAGGTGCTGGCAGCAAGAGCTGAGATCCTGATTCCAGTTTGTGCCCAGTGGTGGCTTACCAGCTGAACCGGGTGACTGGCACCTTTGTGAACCTCAGATTTCCACCCCCAGGTGTCATAGCCAATTCCCCACAGACACTACCAGAAATCAGTCACAGGCTGTCACGGGTGGCATCAGCCGTGAAAAACAGTTGCGGTTCAGGAAGAAAACACACGAGGCTCACCTGTCTGGGAAGAGTGTGCCCATTTGTCCACAGGGCACATGCACAAAGACCAAGACAGCAGAGACCTCGACAATCAAGAAGAACCTGTTTCTACTGGCAAATACAGTGGTCAGGATCCTGTCTGTCCACTTTCTGGTGTGGCCCTGAGGCCTCCTATATAACTTCCTGCCTGATGAGCAGAAAGCAACCAAGATTTGGTGAGGTCCCCTGCGCGCTCAGAACAGCGCCTAGTGGCTGGACGGGGAATTGCATATCATAACCCTGGGGGTTAGGGTGAGGTTGGGGGATGGAGAGAGACACAGGACATAGTGACAAAGTTTATTTCAAGACCTGGATTTCCTAAGTTTCAGTCTTACATCTATTCAATAAGCCACAGACCTCCCATTGCCCAACCTCAAAATCTTGATTAAATATAAGCAGAGGTGACTTCCATACCATTTATGAAGCAAAATTGTGAGGAATATAAACTGATCTTAAAAAAAAAAATCTTACATGAACCTTAAACTTTATTCAACCTTCAACGAAGCTAAAACATCTAATAAATCGATACAGTTTATAGAAATGAGATAGATTATTAAATAGGCAAATGTTTACTATGTTTCAAAAATTCAAATCCACCAGTTCATCCATTGGGTAAATGTTTATCTAAAAGTTCAGGGGCAAAGTTAAACTGTTGAAATGAAATGGAATTAAGCCTTAATATTCTGTTTTATTTTGCGATACATATGGAGGACAAAAATAATACCTCATAAAATGGAAAGTTTCTATTTTCACTAAAATATTTGGAAAGTTCTTTTTTCTTTTTCTTTTGGGTACCTAGATTCAATGTAAGTTCAGCAAGGGAGAATTCTGCAACTGAAGGCATTTGGAAAGTGGCTTTGGTTAGTATTTAAAACATTCATTCTACAAAGATAAAATTTGTTTCAAAAAGTGTCAGGACAACTAGAACTGCATATAAATGCAACACTTGTAAAATCTGCTGTTCTTTTCTTTGATCTGATCAAATCTCGGATAAGAAGCTCTATCTTACTTCCTTAACCCTGTGGGACCACCCTCATCTATGCAGATTCCTTCATTCCTCAGATTATTCTGGGTCCTTTTTATGATGATGATTTTATTATGTAATCATCAAAATGATTTCAAAGAGTGTCACGGAAGGCTGCATGGGAAAAGGAAGTCATTGTAATCTAGATGATTGTACAGAAAAATTTACCTTCTTTTTCAGTTCTGGGAAAATCTTCAGAGGGTCAAAATAAAAACAGAAGTTATTCTTGCCAGAGAATCCCTCTTTGGTCTCTCTCTTTCTCTTCTTTCAACAATTTGTGTTCTGCAACATGTTTGAATCTAATGCAGCTATGATTGCTTTGACATAAAATTAAAGATTTTGTTTTTAGAATAGTTTTTTTTTTTTTTTGGTTTTTTTGAGACAGGGTCTCACTAAGCAGTTCAGGCTGGCCTTGAGCTCACTTTGTAGCCCAGGCTGGTCTTGAACTTGTGACGATCCTCCTGCCTCAGCCTTCTGAGTGCTAGGATTACAAGCGTGTGCCACCACGCCTAGCCTAGAATAGTTTTACATGTACAGAAAAGCAGGCAAATGGTACAGAACTTCTCCGTGTCCCTGTTCCTAATACCTTACAATACTGCGACATAGTTGTTACATTAATGAACCAATACTGACACATTCGTATGGAAGTTCCAGACTTCATTCAGATTTTCTTAGTTTTTACTTAATGACGTTTCTCTCTTCTAGGATCCCCACATTATATCATTCTTTCTGATGCTCACATTGCCTCCTTCTTGGCCAGTGGGAGCCCCTGAGTCTTCTGATTCATCAATTCATCAAACTTTGGGACGTCTTTGTCCGCTGCCGCAGCAAAATACTCCAGGCTTATTTTGATCTTTTCTTGCGCTGGGCCCGGGAACCAGCCCTTTCTTGCAATGTCCCAGATGGTCTCATTCACCTTAAATTGCCGC
Source organism: Chinchilla lanigera (assembly GCF_000276665.1). Lineage (NCBI taxonomy): Eukaryota > Metazoa > Chordata > Mammalia > Rodentia > Chinchillidae > Chinchilla > Chinchilla lanigera. The sequence goes on from NW_004955422.1 coordinate 16,171,482, forward strand.
ATTCCTGGAAACGCTTGGAATAACAAGCTCTGTTGTATATATTTCCTCCAAACACTCGACCTACCTTGGTGATATTCTTAGCATTTTCTTTTGCCCAGATAAATTCTGTTAAGCTCTCCCTGGAGTCTGCCTCAGCGGAAGTACAGAGATCCCAGAGCTGTATTCATTGCTCAATGCAACCCGCCCCAGCTCCCTGAGACGGAGCTCAGGCTATGGCAGTGATGACCTCTGATACTCTGTGCACCTTTGTGCTGGCATGCTGATGACTGAACAAACTGTAAGAAAACTTGGTGGTTCTGCAGGAACCACACGTTTTCACTGAAAAGAACAGTGGCAGAGACCAGTACTGGGCACTTCTGCTGAACCCAGGGAGTTCAACCTCTTTCTATGGCAACTTGCACGCCCTTCTTGTGCATTCAGGGTCTGTTTGTTCATCCCTGTGTGGCCCAGGTTACCTGCATCGTGGCCACACTCGCCCATGGATGGGTCCCAGTGATTGCACCTGGTTTCTAGACAGTCTAAGTTGACCTAATTTAGAGGGTCCACATAGAGCAAGACAAGACTAGGTAGAGAGGAGAGGTAAGTTTCTTTTTCTATAAAGGTCGGGCCCCCACATGAACAAAAATCTCACCATCTTATGTTCTAATTTGTGCAGATTTCTGTAAGTTGAGAGGAGTCCTTTTTTCTGCCTGCAGCTACTGGTACTCTGGCTGTGGTGCAAGACTCTGTCTAGAAGGCTTTACACAGAAGTACTGGGGAACCAGAATATTGGGAAGCAAAGACCTTCCCCTAAAACCACCCTAGGATAGCGAAGGCAATATTAGCTGTACAAAGCCCTCCCAGTCTCACATCCAGATGAGTTACATCTTCCGTTGCTTGCTAGATTGATCGGTATTGCCCTCGCGGCTCAGCCTGCTAGACTGATCGGTACTGCCCTTGCAGCTCAGCCTGGACAGTTTCCTGGGTCTTCACTGATGTCTTTCAATGTCACTAATCATGGAATTTTAGGGCCACGTGGAGAACTGAGTGTGATCTTTCCCCCTCTTTACTTCCACTTTCTTTCTGCACAAATTTCCTAACACACAGGGAGTCCTTGTGAGTGAGCTTCTAGAGCACATTCAAATTGGCCTCCACCAGTGAAAAGGGGGGTTGCTTCCTGGGACTAGATTTTTTTTATAATTATGTGTCAGGTCTTGGTGGGGTAATTTTTATGTAGGTAGAATTTCAAGTTATAGAAAACTTGCAAAGATGGAACAGGGAAAGCCTGTGTGCCTCAGCAAGGTTGCTGCCCTACTCTACTTCCTTGACTGCCTCTGTGATCGTTCTTATCCTATCTTCTTCCTGTCTTATCTTTATTTCTGTCTCCACAAACCCCGCTTCCCCTCTCTGCCTTGACATTTGTATCCACCTATCCATTATTCTTCTGTGAACCATATGAACCATATAGTCTTCATAAATTGAAGACTAAGTACTTCATTGTGTATTTTGCTACACTTAGAGACATTTTCTTAGTCATAATCAAGTGATCAAAATCAGGAAATGTGTATTAATACATTGTTATCTATCTACAGTCATATTTACATTTAATTGCCAGTTGCAATAAGGTCCTTCAGAGAGTTGTCTTTCCTTGTCCAAGATCCTTGCTAAGGCCCAGCATCTCATCCTATTGTCACGTGCACTAGGTTCCAGCTTTTCTTTGTCATTTATGACCTTCATGGTTTTCAAGAATACAGGTCTCTCATCAGTTCTGGACTTGGAAGTTAATAAATTCATGGGGAGATACTTTATAACTATGCAAGTATCCTGTTCAAACACTGTCAAGACTAGATTTAAAATCATTAAAGATCCCTTCCTTTAGTTGGCATTCTATTGTAAGGAAGCTTCCTTTTTCTTTGCTTTACTTTTTTTTTTTTTCATTTTGTTTTGTTTTCAGAGACAGGGTCTTACTATATAGCTCACGGTGGCCTTGACTTCACCATCTTCCTGCCTCAGTCTCTTCAATGCTGGGATTACAGGTGCGCACCCCCATGTCTAGCATTCTCATTTATTTCCATTCATATTCATGGATTGCTATTTTAATTAATGGGTTACAATCTCTTATTATCATTATTTTTTGTGTGTACTTAAGTTGTTTTAGACTTGGCCTCTAGTAGAACCTTCAAGCTGACTTCTCTGTCCCTTTTGCAAATAGTGTACAATTGGGTCTTGATTTTTGATTCAAATAAATAATCTCTGCCTTTTAGGGCTGTGTAGACTATTCGCATTTAATGTAATTGCTACTAAAGTTGAACATACGTCTACCACATATATGCATATATATAAATGCATACGTATCTTTTCTTTCTATTGAATGAATTTTTTTGATTTTTCCATTTTATCTTCATTGTTGGATTATTTTTATCTTTTTATTTTACTTGTATTTAGTGGTTGCTCTTGAGTTTATAGTATGAACGTTTAACTTATCACCATTTACTTTCAAATACTATTATACCACTTCACATAGAGTTTAAGAACATTTCAGCACTCGCATGTCTTCCTCTTAGCCTTTGCTTTGTTACACATTTTCTTTCTTTCTTTCTTTGCTTTTTTAGGCAGAGTTTCACTATGTAGTTCAGGCTGCCCTGAACTCATTTATGTAGTTTAGGCTGGTCTTGAATTCACAGCAATCCTCCTGCCTCAGCCTCCCAAGTGCTAGGATTACAGGTGTGTGCCACTGTGCCTGACTTTACCTTAACATTTTTATTTATTTATTTATTTATTTTTTGGTTTTTGGTTTTTTGGTTTTTCTTCCAGTACCAGGAATCGAACTCATGACCTTGAGCTTACCAGGCAGGTGCTTTGCCACTGAGCTAAATCCCCAGCCCCTACCTAACATTTGAAACACATTTTACTGTAGAATATAGGCTGGCAGTTTGTCTCCTTGAGTACTTCATTGAAAGGTTGTCTGTTGCTCTATTGCCTTCTGGCCTACATAAATCAATGGGAAGTATGCTGTACTACTTTGACTCCTCTTTAGACAAATGTCCTTTTACTCTGATTGCTTTTAAGATTTTTTTATTGCTTGATTTCAGCATTGGTGCGTTTTCTTCACATTTCTTGTGTGACTGAGATGTGTGAAAGCTTTTTAGATCTGCAGGCTTATAGTTCTCATTAACAATAGACAATTAAAAAAAAAAAAAAAACAACACCGGGAATTGAATCCTTGCCTTTACACAGAGCTACATCCCCAGTCTTTTTCATTTTGAGACAGGGTCTCTCTAAGTTTCTATGTTGCCTCAGCTTGAACTTGTGATCCTCCTGCCTCAGCCTCCTAGAGTCCTGGGATCACAGGGTGACTCCTGGCTGCTGGTTCTTCAAACTTTTTCTGCTCTCCTTCCATTTCTTGGCCATCTTTGAGGTGCTCACCAGTACACCCAATTGCTACTCTACGTGTTTTCCCTAGTGTTTTCTCTCTGTGCACTATTTTGAAGCGTTTCTATAGCTAACTCTTCAACTTCATTGATCTTTAGTTCTGTAGTATCTTATCTATTGTTAATCCCAGTCTGTGCCTTTTTCAGCTGTAGGGGTTCCATCTGCATCTGTTCTTGAAGACCTTTCGTTCTTTTCCTTGCCTGCTCAGGACTCCTCTACTTTCCTCACTTTGTGGAGTACATTGCAATCATTTCAACATTCTTTCTCTCTGATTCCATCATTTGTTTCATCGCTGGGTCTGTTTATTGCTTTTTTTTCCCCCCCTAGTTGTAGGTTTTACTTTCTGGCTTCTTTGCTTGTGCACTAAGTTTTGAATAGATGCCAGACATTGTGATCTTCCATGGCCGGGTGCTGGATTTTATTGTTTGTTGTTTAATTAGTGTGCAGCTCTGTGCTGGTGTGCGGTTATGTAGCGCAGAACCGTCTGAATGGTTGCTTCTGCACTGTGATGCCCAGGTCCAAGTGATATCCCCCGGGACACTCATTTGACTGTGTGTCTTACAGAATCTTTTCACTTCCCCGAGGAGACTGTGAGCTGGTCCCAGCCCTCTGTGAGCCCTGAGCAATGCCGGATTTGCTGCTTTCTGGTGGTTCTTGCCCCAGTCTTTCTTTTCGTCCCGGTGTAGCTCAGTATTCTGCCACAGACTCCAACGCGCCTTTTTGTAGGAGCTTTCCGCACAACATCCTTTTTCAGGAACTTGGCTTCGCAAACTTTAACTATCCTGGCTCTTCAAACTCTGATCTTTGTCCCCTGCAGTTGGCAAGACTGCCAGGCTGTCTGGATCTCCTTCCTGCACTGCAGTCTGAAAGCTGCCTGTAGCAGTGAAGATGGGATGGTTACCCTGCATTATCCCTTCGGCTCAGATGTGCATTGGAACCCCAGTCACAAGCTGCCTTCACAGCACTGTGAACCCACAGCATGGCATAGAGCTTATCTTTCCAAGGGTCTAGGGCAGGAGAGCCCCATCGCTGTTGCCCCATCCACTGTGGTCAGAATCAGGGGCCCCTCTGGCTCCCTTGCTGTGTTCCCACCGCCTCAGAGCCTGCCATCTCGTTCTGGTGTGACAGGGTGCTCCAGCCTCATCCTGCCTTGCCATCAGCCATGTCTCTGAGGAGCACTGGAGCGGAGAATGAGATTCAGAAGCCAAGACCTAGGCAGCTAGGTGCGTTCATTGCCTCTGGTATGATGGCAACTTTTTTAAAAAATGAAAATTCAAGATCTATTGATTTAACCTACATTGAGGAAACATCCGGGAACTTAAGTTCCGCATTCTCTGTTGTTGTTGAAATGACAACACTGCAGGGTTAAAAAGAAAATTCCTTCAGTGTCTTCCCCAAAAAAGGAAGGAAGAACAGGAACATTACTGTATATTTGATATATTTGCATGGAAAACTTTCTACCCACAGGGTTTGCTCTATCTTCCTGGGGATACAATAGTGATGGAAGCAGACAGGAATCCCTGCGCCGGTGGAGCGAACACACGTTCCTCCTCCTGCTGCAGTCCTGCTCTGGGCTGTTACCCGAGTTTACACCTTCTTTTCATGAGTCGGTGTGGTCCTTTCTCCACAGTTCAATGTCTGGATACAACACGGCTTTTCTTTTTTTTTTTAATGCCGTACTGGAGATTGAATCCAGGCCTTCGCACTGCCTTTCATCCCCAGCCCTTATTAAAATTTTCTGTTTTGAGACAGGGTCTCATTAAGTTTCTAAGTTGCCCAGGCAGGGCTTGAAGTTGTGCTCCTCTTCCTTCAGCCTCCCAGAGTGCTGGGATAACAGGTACGCACCGCTCTGCCCAACACAGCCCAGCGATTTTACGTTTTATGTGGTACTTCTATGTGGCTGCAGATTGACAGACTGGCTTTCACTGGAATAAAAACTGGGACGTGTGAGTATAAATTTCAAGCCTCAGTATTACCTGTGTCAATGCCCCACCGGAAAATCAATTACATAAACGCCGCTGTCAAATATTGAGTGAGAAGAGCACACATCGTAAAGCACTCGCACGGAACCTGGCATCCGGAAACTCTCAGCAGCCACTGAGGTCACCGCTCTTCCGGGTGACTGCTTTTGCCCAGCTCGTTGGGCACAGTGCTTCCAGGTTGTGAGGAACATTTTCGGAGGTCAAGGCCAAGGGCAGGCAGCCCCTCTCCCAGGGTTCCCCAGCCAGCACGTGGCAGAGATGGTTTTCTCCACACTGCTTGACCTTTTGAGGACACGCCGTTCCCATGAGGTCCCTTCTGTGACACCGCCTCTTGCCTTTTGGCTCCTGCCTGGCCCAGCAGTCCTCTCTCTCTCTCTCTCTCTCACTCTCTTGTCTCCTGCCTCCTGCTGAATATGGGTGTCCCAGCTTGAGAGCTCAGTCCTCCTGCTCTCCTTCATTACCTTCATCCTGGTCATCACATCTCCCTGGTTGTTCCAATCCACCCATATGTGCCAATTACTCCCAAACTCACTTCTTCCCTTTCTGTACAGCACACAACCGTTACTTCCAAAAATGCCTGCAGGGCAGCACCTGAGTGCTCCAAATGGGCTTCTCCCATCTGCCCTCTCCCTCTTGCACTTTGGTGTCCCGCCCACTAGTACCTGAGATGGGGTCACAAAGCTACCTCCCATCCTTCTCTGGACACTGTGATGGTCTGAGCCTTCTGCACCAGGGAGAGGGGTAGCGCAGAGTGATGAGGAGGCAGAGTGGGACCCATAAGCTGCCCTCAGCTCACTGAGCACATACTTATCATCTGCCAGAGGAGCCTCGCATGCTGAGTGGGTAGACACACCTGCCATGTGTCCTGGCCTCTGGAGAAAGGCAGGGCATTAAAGGGACATGCAGACAAGTGTCAGAGCTGGGTCCAGCAGAGGGTCCCCAGCCCTTTCATTCCCCAGAAAAAGGAAGAAGAGTTTCCCACTGGCCCTTGTTTACCAGTGAGCTGAGTGGTGAACTCCTAAAATGCTGTGACCACATCCCAACCTGGGGACCTGAGGATGTGGTCTTATTGGGAATTAGGGTCGCTGATGATATGTTAAGGATTTCTAGATGAGATCATCCTGGATTCTCTGAGCGTGTCCTGTATCAAATGACAATTGTCCCTATAGAAGACATAAGCAGAGATGCAGGGCAAAGAGGAGAACACTAGGCCACATGAAAACAGGGCAAAGATTGGGGTGACATGGCCAGAAGCCAAGGGTACATGAAACCCTCAGAGTTGGAAGGGGCAGGAAAGACCTTTCTTAGGGCCTTCGGAGGGGGTGCAGTGTGGCCTTGCAGGTGCTTGGTCCCCACTGGGACAGAACAGGCTTCTGCTGGCTCAGGCTCCTGAGTTTGTGGTACCCGAGCCCCAGGAACCTCCCACAGCAGGCAGGACCCACCCTGGTTCTTCTGATACTTAAGGCATGGGGTGTTGTCCTAATGGGAAAGATCTGCATGGATAGACACAAGCCTCTTGCAGACCAGGACCAGGGATCCTACCTCCTGTGCAGTGGCCAGGCTGCTCTACAGCCTCAGCTGGCTAGAGGTAGCATCTGCTTCCCCTTGCTGCTGTCTCTTTGTGCTTGGGAGCTCCCAGAGAGAGGGGCTGGGGCCTTGGTCAAGAAGCATTCCAGCCCACTGGACCCCTGGCTGTCAATGTCTAACAGCCCCCAGTGACGGGGGGTGGCTACCTGGCTGCAGAGAGAAAGGTATGACCACCAGGTCCTGCCCTGCCCCTCCTTGGTCTGGGATGTGGCAAGAGCCTTACGTTTGTCAATTCGGCAAATATTTACTGAGCAGACAGGTCTGCTGGACTGGGCTCTGCCTGCTGCTGGGGTTTTTCTGGCTTGGGTTGCATCTGTGTCTTCGCATTTATCCTCTTGCATCAGATGCAAAAACCCTGGTGTTCTAAACAATTACTAGTGCAGAAACTGGAACTTCATTCTGTGAACAGTCTGGGAAGATCGTCTCAGCTCCCTGTGCATCCTCTCAGGACCTTCCCTTCTGATGAATGTCCTTGAGCCACTCTGTCAGCATAAGAAGCACCTTCAGCCTTACGCTAGCCCCCTTCCTGTGGTGGAGATAGATCCAACTTGTGGCTTTGAAGGCAAAATAAACTCCAGGAGGTGGACAGAAATCAATGCGTAATTGTTCCCTTTCTCTTTTGCACTGAATAATTTATGTTGGTTTTGGACATACTTTGCCTCGATCAGGGCAGAAGGAAAGTTGGTTCCTCCTTTGGCACGGTGGCAGCCAAGCTGAGCTCATAGTCTGTGCACATCTGCACCCCACCCTCCAGCCTCTGGATGACTCCAGGTGCCAAAGCTACCACTAGACTCATGTCTGCGACTTATCCTGGGTCCCCCAGATCTGAGAGATTTCTCTGTCCTCTGAGCCCCTGGGACACCATACCCGCCTTTGCCAGATGGCATATGACACTGTCACCTTCAAATTTTCCTGAGTCAGGTGCTTGTCTTATTTTCCAGACCAGGCACTGGCCAGCATTTTTTGTCAAGGACCGCCTAGGTCACAAATAGCGAAGTATCTGTAGTAAACACTCAACTCAACTGCAAAAGCACCCATTGAGAATATGTAAATGAATGAGAATGAATACATTTCAATAAAACTTTATATAAAAAATAGATCCATGGTTGGGAGTTTGCCAATCCCTGCTCTATACAACTGTGAGTTCCTGGAAGGCAGAGTATCCCCACAACCATCGATTCATCCATCCATCTCTCTATTCATCTATCCATTCTCTACACGTCCATATATCTTTCTAACCATCCATTTATCCTTCTTTCTGTCTACCTAACCACCCATGCATCCTTCCATCTATCCATCTTTCCATCTATCTGTCCATCCATCCATCCATCCATCTACCCATCTTTCCATCCATCCATCTGTCCATCCACCCATTTATCTATCCATCCATCCATCCATCCATCCATCCATTTGCCCATACGTCCATTCATCTAGCCATCCATCCATGCACTCACCTACCCACAACCCATCTGTCTTGGTTAGTTTTGCCTCATTACTGGGACAAAATACCTGATGCCCAAAATTAAGGAAGAAAAGGTTTATTTAGCTCACAGTTTGAGGAGGTTTCAGTCCATACTTGGCTGGCTCCAAGGCAGAGTGGCACATGGCAGACAGCAATAGTTCATGACAGCACAGCAACAGCAACAGAGCAAAAGGGAAGAGCAGGAAGAGCAAACCTCTTTCCCTCCCTTACAGTGTATGCAGACTGTTCACCCCAGGGTGGGTGTAGCACTCACATGCATAATCCCAACAACTGGACAATGAATCAGTCAAACACTCTAGAAGCCCACCCCATGACTGCATGAGGCTTTGGGGGGACATCTAGATACAAACCATAGCACCACCTCTCCACTCACTCATCCATCCATCCATCCATTCAGTCACATACCCGTCATCCCATTCATCTCTGCATTCATCCATCCATGCAAGCACTACTAACTACTAACTATCCACTATTCACCAGGCACTGGGATAAACATGAGGCTACAGAGAGAAGGAAAAGCTATTCTCTGCCCTTACAGTTATTTCAGGGTCAATTAGACACATAAGCATCTCAGTGCAACACTGTGTCAGAGACACCTGGCAGGAATAGGGAGGAAGAAGTCATCTTCATGCACCCTCCAGTCTCATGGGCATGACAGGAATAAGCACCAAGGACTAAGAAAGAATGAATGAAGGCTCATAGCTGATGTAGACTCTTGGTGTTGAAGAAACCACAAGCATGAGCTGAGTTCAATCCTGTCTGTACTTTCTACAGCATTGGGCAGCTATCTTAATCTCTCTAAGACACAGAGCCTGACACCTGGATGTGCGTCACCTGGTTCCCTTGGCCCAGCAGGCCCTGAGGAAACCGCTGGGCTGGAGGGTTGGGGCTGTCAGGGGATGCTTTTAATGGGACATGCACAGAAGAGTCCGGAAGGGGACCACGCTGTGCACATGGTCTCACTGGGGGACATTTTCACTTGTTCTGTGACATTGGAATTGCTTTTTCTTGCTCTCTCCTTACTTCCTCCTCTACCCTTCTTTCCATCTTTTCTTTTATTCCTCTTCCTTCCATGCCTGCTCCACCACCCATCACCCTAACTGGAAGAGCAGGAGGCATCCTCCTCCCACCCGGACAAACTGCCTGAGTCTGCCTGACTCCATGCTTAAGGACCCGGGCTGCTCCTGGTTTCCCCAGGGGCCCTCATCTCTGTAAAGGGTCCCCCCACTACTATGGACGGATGCCTCACTCTGCCCCATCTTGGTGGTTCTGCAGCTTGCACTTCTCAAACACTTTCCTCTTCTATCCACCAGCCTGGCACCCATCTGCCTTGGACACGCCTCTCCTCCCGACTCGACCCCCACCTCCTTGCTCCCTCTCCCAGTTGTCCACTTCCCAGTGACCTTCCAAAGCAGAGCCAGACCAGACCCTTCTGCAACTTTCAAAGCCATCCTTGGTCTCCTGAAGCCTCAGAAGTAGACACCCAGCTTATGACAATCACCCATGCTAGTACCCACCTCATCCTTTGCCTTCTCCCCTCTCTTGTGCTCTCTTCCATCACAGAGCCCTGTTTTCTGGTCCTCAAACTTGCCAAGCCTTTTCTCAGCCCTGGAACTGTAGCTGCACTGCCTAGCAGATCCTTTTCCCTCCTCTGCACGGCTGCCTCCTTTCCTGGAAGGAGCAGGGGCCAGAGCAGAGGCCACTGGAGACTGCTCTAGCTACCTGGGTCCTTCCCTCATCTCCCACACGGGACTTTGGGCTCTGTTCCTCGAGCATCTGCAGACTAGAAAGCACATGCTACATAGTAAACATACAATAAACATGGATGGATGCATGAGTGAATGGGGGAGCAGGGTGTGTGGGGTGAGCTGACAGTGCCAGGCAGCATGCACTTGAGTCAGAGGCATCCCACGGGGACATCCAGAGAGCAGTGAGTTCCACGAGGAAGCCAACATTTGGGTGTGTCCTGGATGCTGCATCAGCATCTGCGGTGACCATGGCTGTGATGGTCACAGCGATCCAGGACACCGGTGGAATCTCTGAAGAGGATCCCGCCTGGCTTGTCACTTGGGCGCTTTCGAACTGCTTCCTGCCCTCCAGTCCTCGATGTCCCCTCTCCCCATCTGGCTCTCAATAGTCTCCTCAGAAGGAGCTTTCTCCCCAGTCTTCTCCCCTCTGCTCCTGTGGGCCCTTCTAGTTATGGTACTGGCTCTGGACCGCTAGATAAGGGCCCTCCAAGATGTCCACAGCCTAAGCCCCAGAACCTGTCGCTATGTGACCTTAGGTGGCAAAGAGACTTTGCAGAAATGATGACATTAAGGGTCTCAGGATGTGAGAAATCCTGGATTACCTGGATAGCGCCCCTAAAACCACAAGACTCCTCACCAGAGAGAGGTGGGGGGATTTGACTACAGAAGAAATGCAGGCAGAGACTGGACAGATGTGGCCAGGAACCCAGGGACAAGAGGACCCCAGGAGCTAGAGGAGGCAGGAAGGAGCCTCCCTGGAGCTTTTGGAGGGGCCAGCCCTGCAGCATCTGGGTTTGCACTGCTGCACGGCAGACTGGAATCATTTCTACAGTCAGAAGCCATGCATTTGTGGCTATTTGTTCTGGAGTTGCCAGAAGTCAATTCTCTGTCCAGTAGGTGCACTCGGACACCCTCAGAAGCCAGCTCACGACCCGTGACCTTCACAGCTTTGACTCTGGCAGTTAGAACCATGAGTGGCTGCTGTGGTCAGGGCGGCTTGTGGGAAACTTGCCTGTGACAGCGTAGACCTCAAGCCACCAGGAGCCATGGCCCACAGAGGCCCAGCTGAGGGCTGAGGCTGAGACTGGCTGGGTCTCTCCTGGGGTGGGTCATGGGGGTCTGTCCCTCCACAGGCAGGCAGATGCCCGCAGCAGGGGCTCAGCTCATATTGGGGAGCCTCGTCCCTGTCCCCTGCGCAGGTCAGTCAGCCTGCCTGACCCTGTGTACTGCAGGCTCTCCTCCCATTTCATGGACTCACCCACCAGCCAGGGACAGGAGCTGTGGGGAGGCCCAGCCCAGTGCCACCTCCAAGGACCTTAGTGTCTGTTGAGACAGCACGGTGGGCCCATCCCAGGGCTGCTCAGCATGGACTGCTGAGCCCCACACCTCCCTGTGCCCCACATTCAGGTTTCAAGACTTAGAGAGGTCCCTGTTCTAGCTTTGGGGTGCACTGGGGTGGGAAGCTGGGAGGCTGGAGCTGGAGCTGAAGAATTTTCCCCATGAAGACAGTGGGGCAAGGCATCTTGGAGTCCCGGCAGTCGGGGCTGGGCACCAGACCACCAGGAGCCACCAGCTGGGGAATGAATTTAGCACTTTGTCCCTGAGGAGACCAAATGTGGCCTTAGGAGCTGGCCATCTGGGCATGGCATCTGGACCCACTTCTTAGGAGCTGTGGTGCCCTGGGCAAGTCTCTCCACTTTTCTGGCCTTTGGTTTTTCTCATCTCTAAGTGGTGCCACATCAGCACCCCATCGTCACCACCACCAGCCCTGCCTCCCTGGATAAGACCAGCGTCTGGGCTTCTCAGTGTTTGTCAGATGCGGACAAGCTGTTGTCACTGCCCCCACTGAGGACTTGCAACTTAACCACATTTTGTCTCCCAGTTAAGGGAGCGGTGGGGGCAGGGGTTGACGGGCTCCAGCTGCTCTGGGACATGGAGCCTTTGCACGGCATGCGCACTGAACATACATGCACACGTACTCACACACACACCTGCCCTCAGCTCAGCTCAGCATTCTGGAAAAGACAAAAGAGGAAGCTCCCAAGCAGCATGCGTGTGTGTGCACGCGCAAGGAAACGGAAACGGGAACCCCAAACATAAACACTAAGACCCCAGCACCATCTGCTGATTATCTAGTGTCACAAGAGCTTCAATGTGGGGCTGGGGATTTAGCTCAGCGGCAAAGCTCCTGCCTGGCAAGCGCAAGGTCGTGAGTTCGGTTCCCGGTACCGGAGAAAAACCAAAAAAA
>NW_004955422.1:16184212-16224949 GCF_000276665.1 Chinchilla lanigera
GCCAGGCAGGCGCTTTTGCCGCTGAGCTAAATCCCCAGCCCCTGAAATGATCTATTTTTAAGAAAACAAAAAGAAAATGCTTTTTAAAAGAAATCACATGAGTGTATTTAGCTTAATTATTTTAAATATAAATGAAAAACACAGAGGTTCAAACTCCAGATGACTTAAAATTATACAAAGGCCCATGTGACACTACCCAGAGCAGGGTTCTCAGAGAGCTAATCTGTGCTTACAGAGCCGCAGAGTGGAGTGAGTTAACCCCCTTGCCACCCAGGTGAGCGCCCACCACTTGTGCTTCCCAGAAGGGAGGCGCTGTCCTGAGTCCAAAGCCTCCCCAGGGCATCCGTCCCTGGCTGACACCCACAACAGCGCTTGTCACCCAGGCATGACCTGGCCGGCATTTCCGGGATACAGAAATAACTACCACTGTTGACCAGCCACGGACTGTGGGCCCACTGTGTGCCAGCATCTCAGAAAGCAGTCCCTACCCCTTGTTTTTTTTTTTTTTTTTTCCAGTACCAGGAATCGAACTCAAGATGTTGCGCTTGCCAGGCAGGCGCTGTGCCGCTGAGCTAAATCCCCAGCCCAGTCCCTACCCCTTGTTAATGGGAAGATAGATGATAAGCCACTCACTACATGCCTGTCTGGGAGGATGAGTTCCAAGGAGCTAAAGCAAGCAGAAGTGATTCAGGTGTGCTGCCACACCCACAGAATCAGGGGATATCTCGCTGAGAAGCTGACAGCTGAGCAGTCATCTCCCTTTTTTTTGGTATCAGGAATTGAACTCAGGACCTTGTGCTTGCCAGGCAGGCGCTTCTACCACTGAGCTACATCCCCGGCCCCTGAGCAGTCATCTCAGTAAGGAAGAACCATGAGTCACATGGATCCTTGGGGAAGGACATTCCCAGCAGAGGAAATAGGAAGTACAAAGGCCCTGGGGTAGAAACCTGCCTGCTGTGTTTGAAGACCAGTAAGGCAGCCAGTGTGGCTGAGTGGTGTGAATGAGGGGGGGGGGTCTGGGCATGAGGACAGTGCTGTGGGCAGGGCCAGGCCAGGCATGGGCTTTGGAGGGCAGAGAGCCACAGAGAAGCAGGGTCTGCAGCTCAGGAGAGCTCAGCAACTTGGTGAGGACCAGGAGCAGAACTCTGATCTATCGTCTGTCACTGCAACCGCTGATGATCAGCTTGAGAAGGTGACCCTGGCCTCCTGAGCAGCAGCAGCAGGAGGGATATTGTCCCTCCCACCACCACCATCATAACCACTGTCTACATCATTGTTGCTATTATTTGCATCATTGTCATCATTGCCACTGTTACTGTTAATTTCTTCTTTACAGCCACTGTCCTCACTACCAATAGCGTCTCCACCGTCACCATCATCAGTACCACCATTATTGTCATTTCTGTCATTGCCATCACAACTGCAGCAGACACCAAGCCCCTCCTACACGCCTGAGAATGGGGTTAAGATTTTGGATGTTGCTATTTAGTCCCCACAAGAACCTTACAGGCTAGATATCCCCTCATATGCCTGGCATAGAGGGGAAGCTGAGGCTCAGAAAGGTCCAGTGACCTGCCCAAAGCCATAGCTGGGAGGAGAAGAGCTGGCACGGAGCTCAGTGCTGGTTCAGCAACACCACTCCAGCCGGCAGCTCCCTGGATGGTCAGGGAGCCTTATTTTTTTTTATTTGTCCATCTTTTCCCCTCCAGCTGAGACCCTTGGGTGCTCAGATGTCGTGGGAACCCAGCATTCCAGCACCGAGTCCTTGCAGCACCTGTCCTCTCCCACTGTCCTTTGAGGATGCCTGTTGAGTCTCTGGGGTTCTCTACGGTTCTTGACTCACCAGCTCACACCCCTTGGGAACAGATGTCTGTCCCTGTGCAAGCTACAGGGCTCCAGCTAGGGCTCAGCTCCTCTCTCAAGGGGTGGAACTCCCCCCTGCTGGGGGTGCGGGACTCCAGCCCTGTCCTTCTGCCAGCTGAGCCTGGGCTTCTGTGTGTTGCGACTGTCCAGAGCAGACACAGCTCAGTCAGGCAAGCTGCTGGCAGAGACAGAGCTTAAAAACTTGGGCTGCTGCTGAATGCCCCCTACTACCCACTCCGAATATTCCTAGGGGAACCACCACTGCCCCTTTCTGCCCTGGCATTCAGAACCGTGGATCCTTCAGGTTCCAGGAGAGGCCATTTGGTCTACTTCTGGCCAGTGACAGCTAAACATCCCCCAGGCCACTGTGACTCATTCAGGGATGGACACAGATGTGAGTTAAGATTATCAGCGCTGATCTTGGAACATCCGGGAGGAGGGTCCAGGGACAAGCACTCCTTGTCCATAAGGCTGCACACAGCGGAGGTTGGATACTTGGCTGTTCATCTGACCACAGAGAGTCTTTCTCAGGATGGTCCCAACCCAAAGAACAGCTGAGACAAGAGATGGAGACAGATAGAGCTTTGGAGATATTGGCTCCCTGGATGCAGCCATACCTAAAGCCAATCTTGGGTTTTCTGTCATATACAACCTGAATGCTCCTGATCATCAGCAGTGGGCTGCACTGAATCTACACTGTCTTGAATCTCAGTTTGGTGGAAACCACCCCAGATAAACTTGAAGCAGAAATTTTCACTACAGGCCAGTCTTCCTCATCCCACTCTGGAAAGCCCTTTTCTTTCTTTCTTTGACTCTCAGCCTGCAGATGCCTGGGACAGAGACACACACTCCTCTGAAGATTCTGGGAAGGAAAATTCTACACGAATTCATTAACAGTGCCTTTATTTTTAAGCCCTCTAGTGATGGTTTAAATATTTGACATTTCTTAAAATAAACTGAGATCTTCCCAGATGGGTAGTCTTGCAGTCTGAGCACAAGGCTATGACTCCAAAACCAGAACAGGACAAAAGCCAACCTCCCCCAGCCGTGATGTCAGGAGCAACGGAGCCATCTCAGTATTAGGCCGGCCCAGCCCTGGAGGAAATGAAACTGACCACTGTCCCACCTTAAGGTCTGGGTCACCTGGGTTTGGGGAAGCTGAACTCTGACCTTCCTCTTAGACACTCATCTGAGAAACCTCTGGCTACACACGCTGCAAAGAATTCTGGTCAGCTTGGTTTAATCTGGGCTCCCCCTGGCTGGTAGGCTGTGAAGGACAGGGCCTGCGTCTGGTGTATGCAGAGCTGTACTCCTGGGAAGCTCCACGGGCAAAGACAGCAGATGCTCTATGAATGCCGGCTCAGCCTCAGAGGGCCATGCAACCTCAGTCGCCTTTCCCTCTGCTTCCAGTGCTGTGCTGCGTAAGTCACCAGGCACTCAGGGGCTTACAGCAACACAAGGCTATCTGGCAGCAGCTCTGGAGGTCGGACATCTGAAACAGGGCTCACTGGGCTGCAGCTGGGGAATGGGTGGGGCTGGCTCGTTCTTGGGGGTCCAGGGAGAATCTGTTTCCTTGATTTCTCCAGCTTCTAGAGGTGCCCCTACTCCTTCCTCCATTGCAAAGCGAAAAGCATCCTTCCATCACTGCTTCCACTCTTGCCTCTCTGATCCTGGCCCTCCCTGCCTCCTCTTCCTCTTGTCAGGATGTGGGATTACACAGAGCGGACCTGGATGTCCAGCTTGCTTCCCATCTCTAGGTTAGTGAATTAGCAGCTGTAACTCTGCGTGTGACCTCCATCCTCCATATAAGTCAATGGTCCCATGGCTAGGGAATCCGGGGGGAAGCTGCCCTTTCTTGACCTGTGTTTGATGAGCACAAACAGAAGCACACCGTCAGCTTGGTGTCATCCATCCCCTTTTGCTGGCGTTTGGGTCTTTTGGGGGAAGGAACCCTCCCATAGCAGCAACTCAGTTTTGAAGTCCTCCGTGCATGCTTCTGGATTCAGTTCACACGCTCCTGGCTTTCGGTGTCAAGGGCACTGGGAAGGAGCTGGGGCTGGGGCCCAGCGTGTGTGCTCCAGGGATGGCTTCCCTGGATCTGGCGTCCATCTCTAGGGCCCTCTGGGGCAAGAGATGGCTCCAGGGCCTCGCCCACTGAAGGGCCGATGTTTAATAAGCCTCACTACTGGGATTTCTCAGACGATTAACATGGGAAAAACTGAAGAAGAGTGCGCTGAGGAAGTAGATGCATTACAAATAATGAGGCTGCTCTAAATGGACGCAGGTTCTGGGGAAGAATGCAAACCAAGTCTTTGGTTTATTTAAAAATACACTTTATTTTCCATTCTGCCTCTGTTTATCTCTTTTAATAGAGCTAAAAATAATCCTCCTCATTCTAAAAATTGAAATTTATATATAGCTTACAAAAGAAAAGGCAGAAGGAAGGGCTAAAATATAGGTCAAAACAGCACCCTGTGACTGCTGTGGTCCCTTGTGCAAGGTAGGGTCTAACAAAGACTCCTTAGATCAATGAGATTAACCATTAAAATTTATAAGGAAGTGCAAGTTTCAGCCCTAAATGGGAAGCACAGCCCTATGCTTGAAAGTTACATCATTTTTCTTGATCTTTCTACAGATCAATATTTGTTCTTTGCTGGAGAATTGTATAGGGACAGGATGATAAAGAGCAATCAGGGGAGCTGGGAAGTTGAGGGTTCAAACCTCTGTTCTCCTTAGCAGCTGTTTGGGTAAGTCATTTGACTGCTCTGGGAAATCTGCACCAGTTCCCACGGGCATGTCCTGGTGTGTCCATAAAGGAAGTGCTCAGCACTCCGCCTGGAAATAACCAAGTAGTTCGTGATGAGGGACAGTAAAAGAAACAGTGACCATGAATGGTGACGTGAGAGAGCAGTCTTAAGAACCCAGCCTGCTTTGCTAGTAAAGTTAGCTCTTGTCTTCTTTGTCATGCATGGAGGATCATAATTTGTTTCTGTCTCTCTGCTCAGATGTGGCTTCCTCGGATCCCTCCCAAACGTCTGGCGCTATACCCTGCACCCAGCACTGTACCCCACCAGGCTCTGAGGGAGTCACGCTGACTGAGGTCTCCAAGGGGGCTGCTGGACCCCCAGCAGGATGCCAGGGCAGTGGGGACCAGAAGGCTGGTGACACAGCTTGGTGCGTCAGAGAACAGCAAGGGAGCTTCTTGGGAGACAGCGAGTGAGGGCTATTGCCTTCCCTCCTGTCCTCCTCATGGAAGGCTGGAGAGAAAGGTGAGGGGTTTTTGCCTTATGCCTCAGTCATCTCTGGCAAGCAGCAGGCTGGAGCCTTCTGCGCTGTAAAACGTGGTCTGAGGATTTCCTGTGGGTCTGAAGTGGGCCACTGGGAGGGAGCTGGCCAGGAAGGAAGGGACCCTGGAGTCTATCGGTTGAGTTTGCAGGAAGGCCCAGATTGGACGTTTTTATTACTCCAGGATCTAAAAAAAAAAAAGAACCCATGAAAGTCCCTCAGAAGAGTTAGCATTAGGCTGGGCTCAGTGGTGTACACCTGTAATCCCAGAACTCTGCGAGGCAGAGGCAAGAGCATTGCAAGTTTGAGCCCATCCTGGACAAGTTGGTGACTTAGCCAGATCCCGTCTCAAAATGAAAAATTAAAAAAGTGGGCTGGGGATATAGCTCAGTGCAAAGACTCTGGGTTCAATTCACAGTACGGGGGTGGGGGTGGGAAAAAGAGCTTTGAGGATCTGCCCCAGCTGGGAGCTACCAGCCCAGCCCCAGCCACTCCCATGGGGCCTGTCCTGACAGACTCCCGCCTCTCAGGCCTCCACCCCACCCTACCCTGGTGGAAAGGAGCTGGCCTTGAAGGCAGGCACAGCCGCACCCCTCTCTACCAGCCTCTAACAGGCAGCTGGCGGGGCTGGAGGAAGGGAGAAAATGATGCTTTTCTAGAATCTCACAAGGGACTGGGCAGTTTATTATCCACATGAGACATGTTTTTGTGATTAAAAGTGGCTGGGAAAGCTTTTGTTATGAGATGACCAGAAGTCATGGGCCTGCCCTTGAGTAACCCCAGGGGCCTGGAACACCCAGCTTCCAGAGTGGTGGGTGGGGGCCAGGCCTCTGGGAGACAAAACAGATCAAGCCTGATTTACTGGGCTTGCTGAGTTGCCTGGTGTAAATTCTCCTGCCATTCTCCACGGGGATTTGACTGGATAGAGCATCTAGAAGATACACACTTGGCTCATGTGAGTTGGTGTGACCCAGCTCCTACACACCCAGACAGCAGATGTGGGTAATGTTTCCTTGAGTTATCTTCCTTTGGGACACCCCTCCTGGCTCACATTCTATTCATATGTGTGTGTGTATGTGTGTGCATGTGTGTGCATGTGCGTGTGTGTGTGTATGTGTGTGGTGGAGTTGTGCATCTACACATGGGGGAATGAATGTATAAGAGGTCTTCTCTCTCCTCTGCCTTCCAAGATACTTAGATCACTGGTAACTCCCTTCCACTGTCTAAGTCTTACTATTGAATAAATGAATGGGGTACCTTCTCCAAGAAGCCCTCCCCAGCCATATGCCTGCCCAGCACCAAGGACTTTGAAGCCTTATTACAACAGCATTTTATAATCCCCTGACTCTCTGTGTGCCATGCTGGCAGAAGCTCCCTCAAGGTAGAGACTGCAGGGCCTATTTATAGATGCATTCCCAAGGCCATGCTCCAGGCTCAGCACTTAGCAGACCCTCAATAAATATCATACTCCTAAACAGATGCATAATTAATGCATGGTGTCTTGTTGGTGCAGACCCAGGGGACAGCCTTCAGCCTTGGCCCCAGACATGCTCTTCAATCTTCCTGTCACCCACAGGGATTGACTGGATGGGCCAGGTTCTGCTGCAATAACAAACAAGTTGGCTCTCAATACGGCACTTTACTTCCTGCTTGTGCTATCAATGTCCAAGCCAGGTTGGCAGGGTTCTGCTCAATGACATCTGGCAAGATCAAGGTGCAGGGAACCATCACCATCCTGAACACTGCCAGGCATGGTGCCAGAAGAAAAAGCATGCAGTGACAATCTAGAAACAGCAAGGAAGTATCCAGCCTGGGAATGACCCATCATCGCCTCCGCTCATGGTCAGAGAGCCAGGGCCAGGCCCCAGCTGCTAGAATCCAAGAAGTATCTCAAAACTCTTCATAACTTTAGAGCAGGGCCTCATTTGAATTTAGGATGGGCTCCCCATTTTCTGTTGCTGCCCCTGATGGTATGCAGTGGTTGTAAGAAAAAAATCTCTTGTGACAAGAACAAAGGTACATGCTTCAAGATCGACTGGGAAAGGGCAGAGCTGCTGGCAGTAGGGAGGAAGTGACATCAGAAACCAATGCCCTGCCTGCTTTTACATGGCTTTATTTTGAAACAGATTTATTGAAAATGGGAAATGTGCTCAGAGTTTAAAAGAATCTTTGATTCACAGTGTTTGCTTTTGTGATTCATTGTGTAGATGTTGTTCTTTTCTGTTAGGGCAAAGGGAGAAAGAAATGGTCCTGCTAACATTTGCAAGGAAAAGCATGGGGGTATTTGGGCTTCACACAGTCTGAAATGCCCATCTCTGCAGCTTAGGGCCTCAGACGCACCGGTGTAAGTTCACTCATCCATCACACATGTATTTGAGGAGCTCTACCTTGTGCCAGGTATCTTTTAAGGGAAAAAAGCACTGAACATTGAAGACCAAATCCTTGCACCTTGTAGAGCTTGCACTCTAGTGGGGAAGAAAAATGGAGAAAACTAAAAAAGGGAGATAAATAAAACCTCTAGTGGGACAGGCAGCCATCCCTGCTCGATAGAGAAATAAAGTAGGACAGGATGCTTGGAAGCCAGCCACCATGGCCATGGGTGGCTGGCCAGGACACAGCCTGACACTGTTAGAAGATGCTACCTCATGGTCTAGTTTATTGGTAGAACTGTAAAACTCAAAGTCTCCCTTTTGCTTTTGCCCATTGCCCACTCTGGGTGAGCCTCATAGCCCTGCAGGGGCATCCTGGCTGGGGCCTTGACTCCCTTCAACTCTTCTAGGCAGAAAAACCATGCAGCAAGACAAATGAGTCTGTGGTGATGGCCCCCTGCCCTTCTGGAGCCCCCGAGGGAGAGTAAAGCTCTATTCTTTACTCTCTAGGTGGAATTTCCTGTCCTTGGCATCCCTGGCCTGCCTTGGACCACTGACCATGATCATGAGGGCTAGGCTTGGACTACTTTATACTCTCTGCCTCAAAATCCAGTATCAAAGGAATAGAAGAGCCAGCACAGTGTCTGATTGCTCTTTTCACTCCTTGCAAGACACTTGGCAAACTTTACTTTTGTTCAAACACAAAATGAAAATGCAGGAAGCAGAGCGTCTACTCCATGATCTTCTGAGGTCTGTTTGAGTGGATGGCTTAGTAGGGACAGTCACTACCCTCCTGCTATCTCACGGAAAGGGAGAGGGTAGGAAGTGAGAACAGAAGGGTCCTCACAGCTGTGTGGCCATGGACGCGTTCCATACCTCTCTGAGTAGGGTTGCAGAGACTCTGCCTGGCACTTGTCCCAGATCCTCCCGGCCTGGTCCTCACAAGGCTCCATACTGATGCATGCTCCGGGGAAATGCAAGCACCGTCTTTCCCAGTGACGAGCCAGGGGCGGAGGTAGTGAGCTCTGACTGCACTAACTGGGCAGAACCCAGAAAACTGAGCTTGTGCATAAACAGCAAAGTGAGTTGACACATGGGAGGTTGTGGCGAGGTGTCACCGGAAGCCCAGGGAACAGGGGTCTTACCCCTCCATTCCGGGCTCATGTTCCCTACCAGTTGGCAATCAGGCACACAGCACACAGTCTGGGCCATGGTGCTGAGCTCTGGCACTCTAGGCAGTACAACCACCAAGAAGTCAGGGAGCAAACTTTAGTGACTGGGATTATCCCCAAACTGCCCTGCACATAGTAGGTCTGCACTACTAGGAATTGGTCCACAAGAAGACAGAAGGACATTTCCAAGGAAATGACTCATATAAGTTTGACCTGCCTTTTTCTCTTGCCTGAGGATTTTAAGACTTTTCAGAAGACAATGACAACAAAAACACTCAGCGGTGGCTCTCAAGGATGGAGTAAGGAAAGGACAAAAGAGATGGGGAAAAAAGCACAAAAACCTTCGTAAACAAAATGAGAGAGCTCTGCCTCTGTGAAACAAGGTATGCCGTGGTCCAGACACAGCGTTTCAAAATCACTACAGGTTCATTTGTCTCCATTCCTTGACCACCACCCCAGGCATGACCACTGCTTTCCCTTGGATCCTAGAACAGCCCCCCACCTGGCCACATAGCCCTCCACGCATTGTTCAGGCTGTGACCACAGCCTATGGGTATAGAGGTTATGGAGCCTCCAGAAGCCCCAGGCATGCTCTGTCCAGTGCAAAATCTACTTTGGAAAGTGGAGAGGTGTCACTCCCAGAGCTTAAACTACATCCCCATGATGTGCAAGACCATTTCACACAAGGTGCCAGTGGGTGCGTCAGTCAGCTTTGCATCCCTGTGATCAGTACCCAAGGAAGTCCACTTTAGAGGAGGAAAGACTACTTCAGCTCATGGTTTCAGAGGATTCAGTCCATGGTTAGCTGCCTCCATTGCTGTGGGCTTGACATAGGCAGAAGGGCATGGTGGAGCTGCTTATATCATGGCAGCCAGAAAGCAAAGAGAGAGGGAAAGAGCAGGAAGGGAAGGGGCTGGGATTTAGATATGGTCTCCAAGGTCGTACCTTGTAACTCCCTCCCTTAGCTAGGCTCCACATCCTATTTCCATCACTTCCTAATAATGCAGTCAAATCATGACCTCATGTATGGGTTAATCCACTCAATTAAGTTAGAGCCCTCAGGACTTAATCACTTCCCAAAGGCCCATCAACAAGTAAGCCTTAAACACAATGAACCTCTTGGGTGACATTGTAGATGTCAATGGTTGGATCTCTACAGTCTCACCTAAAGACACACATAAGAACCACCAAGGCAATTCTGTCCTGCTGGCTGGACCCAACACCTGCCTGCCCATAAGCAGCGAGCTGGATCACATATCAAAGGTCTACAAATGCAATACTATGTGACAGTGACCATGATGGACCACAGTGGCACTAACCACTACTGATTATCTCACAGCATTATGTTTCCTGAAAGAAGACAGCCATGCAAAAGCCTATCCTGCCTGATTCCATTGATATGGAGCTCAAATAGGCAACACTTAGGGTTAGCAGGCAGGGTGTCTGTCTGGAAGGTGGGATGGGGTGGATGGAAGAGGTCAGGAAGGTGGGGCACCACATTCCTTGTGCAAAGAAGCCATGTGAAGACACAGGGAGAAGGCTGCCAGGACACCACCTAGAAGCCAAGGACAGAGGCCTCACCAGAAACAACCCACAAGCACCTTGATCTTGCACTTCCAGCCTCCAGAGCTTTAAGACAATTGTTGTCTGTAGTTTCATTGGCCCAGCCTGTGGCACTTTGTCATAGCAGCCTGAGGTGACTTATACAGGGCTGCTTAGGATATGTGTACTTTTCTCTGTGTCTTGTCCATTGAGTAAAGATTAGAACTTCATTACATAGGGCAAGATTGGTCGTGGCCCTCTTGTTTGCTATTCTTTCCTGGCCTCTTGCCTTAAGATCAAGTTCAAATATGTAATGTGGTTATGAAGACCTGGTACAACCCACCCCTTGTGGCCTAGTCTCCAGCCTTGGGCCACTCTGCTGAAGCTACTAGACTTTGTTTTGGTTGCCTGAACTTTCCTGCCTCAGGGTCTTTGTATCTGTTAGTCCCTCTGCCTAAAACATGTTTTCCATGTTGTCACCTGGCAAGCTCCTACCTGTCCTCAGGTCCCAGTCAAAACATGTCCTCTCAAACCTCTGAATGCCTTTCTGATACCAATTGAGTCATTCTTCTGGTGTAAATTCTCAGAACACCCACCCTTTCCCTTCCTTGTATCCATCACCATTGGAAAGAAATAAAATATGGCAGCCTACTGCCTGCCTCCCCTCCCTGCTAGACTGAGTTCCCTTAGGGCAGGGCTGGTTTTTTTTTTTTTTAGTGGGATCACTGTGCTCATTTCAAATAGAAGGATGAGTGGAGGGGTGGTTATATATGTGGATAAAGAGGTGAGTGAATAAATAAATGAATGAATGAATGATTGGAAAAATAAATGAATGGATAGATGAATACATGTGTGAATGGGTGGATGCATGCAAGAACAGAAAATGAGTTGATGGGTAGAATGAATGAGTGGATGGATGGATAGATAGATGAATAGATGGATGGGTAGATGGATAGATAAAAAATAAACAGATGGACGGATGAATAGATGGACAAATGGATGAATGGATGGACAAAAGGATGAATAGATGGACAAATGGATGAATGCATGAATGGAAAAATGGATGAGTAGATGGAAAAGTAATAGAAAATTAAATGGATATATGGAAGAATGGATGAATTTAGGGACAAAATGATAGAAGGGTCAATCTCAATTTCTAGTAAATATACCTTCAACAAGCAACAATTCTGCAAATAGCTGTGTCACTGTGATCATCTTTGGGCCTCTGAGGTGTGGGAACACTGCAGGAATTAGTCAGCACTCCGTACGCTGCTTAACTTTAGGAAAGGATCGAAGAATACACTTTTGAGGCTTTCATCGAGGAGGTAATGGTGCACTTCTTTAAATATTTATGTTTTTAAAGTGCTAAGGTTTGGAAACACCTAGAAATCCTCCTGCCTGTGACACACTGCCTTGGAAGGCTTACCTGAGGCCTTCCAGCCATCTAACCAGGGGAAAGTAACCACTGAAAGTGGATGAGGGACTCGTCCCCAGCACCAGAGTGGGGGATGTGAACAGACTCTGGTTCCTTGCACCCCCAGGTGGGCAGCCAGCACAGACCAGGACAGGGGCTACCGTGAGCACCAGAAGCCCAGGGGTGCTCCTCAATAAACTGCACAGTCAGACTGGAGGGTGAGTGACTTCCCACTCCTCAGCCAGCTCAGAGACACCGTATGTCTCACACTTGCATACTCCCGAAGGCCACTTTCCACCCACTGCTCCACCATGCCGCACCCAAGCTCAAGTCTTCGTTCTTCCTTCCTGCTCGCTAATCCTCCCCAGGCCTTGGGCATGTTGGTCCCTTTGTCCTCAACACCCTTCCTGCAGCTTTC
Source organism: Chinchilla lanigera (assembly GCF_000276665.1). Taxonomy (NCBI): domain Eukaryota; kingdom Metazoa; phylum Chordata; class Mammalia; order Rodentia; family Chinchillidae; genus Chinchilla; species Chinchilla lanigera. The sequence continues at coordinate 16,196,276 of NW_004955422.1, forward strand.
AGCCTATATTTTACTCATCCAAGGTGATGACCACTCCCTCCAGGAGGTCCTCTGAGCTCCGCCCACACATTCATCAGGGTTTCCTGGCACCCAGCCCCGTCCCCCCAGTCTGCACACAGAGGGGGCTTGCTCGGTGCAGACACCTGTCTCGGTGCTGGAGGGCAGTAGTGAGCAAAGCGCACAGTTCCTGCCCAGGGAGCTCCCATCCTAGTGGAGGAAATAACAATGGCTGTGGTAAGCATGCCGTGTGGGAGAGTGAGGCCCTGCAGACACTAATGGAACCCCGTGGGGACCCTAGAAAGGGGGGAGTTCCCAGGCTGTGCAGCTCTGTAGGGGGGGATGACCAGGCAGGGGGCACAGGAAGGACAAGGATGTGGGCCCTCCCACTGGCTTCCAGGGCTGCCTCATGACACCACCCTCTCCTGGAGGCTGTGACTGTCCCAGGCCCCTCCGGAGACTCTGCCCTCAGCTCCCCACAGAGGAGTGATATTCAGTGTCCCCTCACCAGCAGACAAGCCCTGCAGACCTTCCAAAGAAGGGCCGTACTCCCTGTGTTCCGGGTGGCTCCAGGTAAGGATGGATAATCTAGGCCCAGAGCAAGACAAAGGCCATGGTCCATTAGACAACTATCAGCAGCATCTGAGGGAGGACACAAGTGGCACCGCAGCCCCACACACACACACACACATCAGGCGTCTCTTGGGTCTCCGCTAGTGTCCTGCAGATCCCTCCCACTGTCCCCACCTCCCACTGCCATATCCACAGAGGCTCCCAGATCACTCCCACGTGATCCTAGCCCTGAGGGCCTCAGCAAGCTCACAGTCTCCCTGACCACTGGGGTCTCAGCGTGTCACAGCTCATGCTCGGTCACCCAGGGAGGCCACTCCACCATGCTCTTTGTCCTTTGCTTTCCCAGTTGGCAGGAATCCTGCTGGGTGTTAAGAAAAGGAAATCAGACTGAACTGCCAAGAATGTGCCTTCATTTCCAGATGTCAGGGCATGAAGGGAGCAAATGCTTGTGTTGTTTGTCCCCTAGGCCTGTCGGGGACCACGCTGATCTCCTGCACCTCTCGCTTCCTGGAGAACATGTTGCTGAGCCGCACTGACCCTCCCACTCCTTGTTGTCCCGCCGCCCCGTGGATGCAGGCTGGTGAGTGGCACAGCCACATGGGCCTCTAGGACTTGTCTCTGCTCCGGAGAGCCCCGTCGCAGTGAGATGCAGGGAGGACTTCTAACCCACCATGAATGGCAGTCGGGATGGCATACATCTCCCCTTGCAAGGTCTCCACGTCACGGGGCACCACTGAAGCTAAAGGTCTTATGCTCCATTTGATGTTGGATGGAGCAGGGTGGGGTGGCATAATCCCAGTCTGGGAGACTGAGGCAGGAAGAGTGTTAAGTTCCAGCCTCAACCAGGCAGTTAGCAAGACTCTGTCTCAATTTTAAAATAAAAGGGCTGGGACTATAGCTCAGTGTGAAGACCCTGGGTTCAATACCCAGTACTACACACACAAAAGAAGTGGGATGGGTTAAACATCTACATGAAGACCATAAAGTAAAAAACTTTTAGAAGAAAATAGCATGGACGTGCCAGAACCCACCTTGGAAATAATTTTTAGGGCATCACACTAAGAGGACAGAAAACCAAAGCAAATGTAGACAAGAGGGACTCCATCAAATGTCAAAATGTCTGCACAGCAGGGGAAAGAATCACCAGAGTGAAAGGGCAACTTATAGAAAGAGGAATATACTTGCAAGCCATACATCTGATAAGAGGCAAACATCTAGAATATGCAAATAACTCCCGCAACACAAGAATAACAAAATCAAATAACCTTATTTTTTTTAAAAAATGGGCAAAGGACTTGAATAGACTTTCTCCAAAGATGATACGCACATGACTCACAAGTTCAACATCACGACCATCAGAGAAATGCTGGTGTAAACCACAATAAAAAAAAGAAAGAAAGGAAACTACAGGGAGAAACCCATTGACCCCCCACTGGGACGGTAACTATTAAAAGAACAAAATAACAAGTCTTGGTGAGAATGTGGAGACATTGGAGCCTGGTGCTCTGTCGATGGGAATGAAAAGCGATGTAACTGCCATGGAGAACAGTATGGAGGTTCCTTAAATAACTAGAAATAGAATTATCACATGATCCAGCAATTCCATGTCCAGCTCTATACCTGCTTAGTTGCTAGGACAAAATTCCCAACACCCACAGCTCAAAAAGGACAGTTTTATTTTGCTTTTAGTCCATCGTCTGCTGGTGGAAGGGCCTGGGCAGAGGACAGCTGCTCATCTCAGAGCAGCTAGGAAGCAGAGAGGAAAGGGAGGACCCAGGAAGGAGATACCACCTTCCAGTCTCTCCTCTCTTCTATTTTTTTTTTTTTTTCGGTACCAGGAATCGAACTCATGACCTTGCACTTGCCAGGCAGGCTCTGTACCACTGAGCTAAATTCCCAGCCCGCTCCCCTCTCTTCTAACCAGACACCACCTCCTCACAGCAGGTCAAGCACATCACCCCCATATTCAATCACCTTCCAAAAGCCCCACCTATGAGTGCAGGAGGCTCTTGATGGACATCTAGATATAAATCATAACAATCCTCAAAAGACTTGAAAGCAGGATTCTGAAGAGATATTTGTACACTCATGTTCACAGTGGCATTATTTATAATAGCCAAGAGGAGGAAGTATCTCAAGTATCTACTGACAGATGATCAGACAAACAAAATGTGGTCTCTGTAATCTGGGGAATACTATTCAGCCTTAAAAGAGAAGGCAGTTCTGTGATACATAGACAATGTGGATGGGTCTTCAGTTAGGCTGATGTGAAATAAGCCAGCCACAGAAAGAAAGATATTGGAGGATTCTAAAGGTTTCTGCTAAGAGATCTCTACAGTCATCAAGCCCATAGAGACAGGAAGGAGGATTTGTGTGGACAGGGTGGAGAGTCAGTGTCCAATGGGGACAGAGCTTCAGTGTGGGGAGAGGAAAAAGTTTTGGGAATGGAAGGTGCTGATTGTAAGCATCATTGCATGGGGGTCAGGGAGGTGGGGACGGGGCCAAACACCTTGCCAGGCAGGGCGGGGTTGTGGGCATTGTCCACCTAGCTGTTCCTGGACCTGGCAGGTTGAAGCCTGGAGCTGGAGGAGTTCAGACAAGGAGAGACGGGGGCAGATGGGGAAGAGTCCGCGAGGGAGACTGTGATAGTGCAGGGAGAGAGCGAGGTTGGCGGCAGGACACCTGCTGAGCAGGCAGAAGTTTCGGGGTGCAATCCCAGGTGGGGTACAGGGCACAGGCAGAGCAGCCTGCAGGTGGAGACAGACGTCTGATCTCTGCGATGGCTCAGGCCACAGCCAGTGAGCCACGCGTGGGGACCGACGGCAGCGTTGGTGTGAGTCATCCTGAGAGAGGGCTTTTCCCATGGCTGAATCTGACCTGTGCCTGATCAACAGCCCCGCCAGCCCAGAGCCTGCAGATCCTCGGGTGCGCTGGCGCTCTGTGACCCCAGGCTGGGGCAAACCGTCTCACAGACAGAACAGTGGGAATGGACCTATCACTTGGTCTTCATTTGTTTTCAACTCAGCTCTACAAGTGGGTTGCATTCAGTTAAGAGTGAATCCATTGGCAGCCTCTGGCCCAGATCATCCCCAAGAGGGGAGGAGTCCACCCTGGGAAAGGACGGGTGGCTGCTCCTAGCACAAGACTAAAGCCTACACTTGGGCATTGTGGTGCTGCAGTACTGAAGCCCAGACCTTCCTCTGTGGTCACTCCCAGGAACTTTCCATTTTGAATTCTCCCGAACTGTCAAAGTAACTCGATTGGTCAGTTACTTGTGAATTGTGCACAGGAAATAAAATGAGAAGGGGTAAAAGCCATGGCTTTATTTATAGAAACCTCATTTTGCTATTCATTAAAAAAATAAACACAACCCACCTCACACTAAAAATATGCATCTGAAGATCAACAATGAGGCCATGTTTGGCTGAATCCACAGAGATTTCAAACTGGAGGAATTTCTCACAGATGTGCCCTAGAATAATTTGGGACAGTGTGCCAACCAACCTTTTTTTCATTGACATTTTAAGAAACATGTCACCTCCTCCTGATTGTGATGTTGGCAAAAGAAAGCCTTATGCTTTGATATGTTATTACAAGCTGTGTGATCTTGGCCACATTACTTAACCTCTCTGAACTGCACTGGCTTCCCCTGTGGAATGGTGGAAATGATATCTACCTTTCAGGGAAGGAATAAATGAAACAGCTCCCGCGCCTGCATTGAATGATCATTTGCTGAGTATTAAGGATATAAAGGGGAGCCTCACAAAGGGTACTGTTGTTGTTCCCTGATGTTTTTAAAGGGAAGAATGTGGTCACAAGCCTTGAGAGGCAGAGGTGTCACACGACACCTGGACATGCTTTATTCTTTTTTTTTTTTTTTTTTTGGTTTTTCTCCGGTACCGGGAACCGAACTCACAACCTTGCGCTTGCCAGGCAGGCGCTTTGCCGCTGAGCTAAATCCCCAGCCCCCATGCTTTATTCTTATTGTGTCATCTGAGAGTTGGTTCAGCATATTGCAAGGCATTGGTGCAACTGCCTGAACTTGAACCTTGACTCCCCTACTTCCCAGCCATTTGACCTTGGATGCTTCCCATTGGTAAGCAGTAGCAACTCCCTTGTAGGGGTCAATGACGAGTAATGATATGATCTTTACAAAGGATGCCAATAAGCACTTGGCATAAAGTTCCATGCAATAAATAGTAGCTGCTATAATTATTAATAGGGTTGCATCCGTATCTGTCCTATTTGTTTGAGAGAGTGCTTCCCATGATTCTCACAAAATACCAGAGAGAATCAATTTAAAAGGCTCACGGTTTTGGAGATCTCAGTCCATGGTTGGTCCCAGAGTTTTTGGGCCTGTGATGAGGCAGAACCTCACAGTGGGAAATGTGTGGTAAAGCAAAGCTGCTCAGATTATGGAAGTTGGGAAGAAAAGACTGAGAGAAGAAGTGGTGTGGGTCTCAATATCTCCTTCAAGGACACGCCCCCAGTAACCTCACTTTCCTCTGCCATGCTCTTTTGCCACGATGTTTCTCCCTTTCAGCCAGCTGATCACAGACTAAAACCATGAACCAAAATAAACCTTTTCTCCTTGAAATTGTTTTTCTTAGATATTTGGTCACAGTGATGGAAAATTAGCACAGAAAACTGGTACCAAGAAGTACAGTCCTTGCTGTGACTATACCTGACCATGTCATTCATAAGCCTTTGGAACTAATTTGGAGGATGACTAGAAAAATTTGGAGAATTGAGCTGGAGAAATCCTAGAAGGCTGTAAGCAGAGCTTAATGGACAGTTCTAATATGGATGAAGAGACCAGAATGTTGATAGGAATTCAGATGGTAAAGACTATGCTCATAAGGTTTCATATAGCAATGAGGGCTCTATTGGTACTGGACTAGAAGGTGTTCATGGTACATTCTGGTAAAGAACTTGTAAACATTTTGTCCATTCTCCTAAGACTTTGAGACTGAATTTAAAGGTGTCAGATGAATTAATTTGATAGAAGAAATTTCAAGGTGACACAATGTTCAGGCTATGGTATGGGTACTGCTGGAGGCTTTTAGGCAGATTTACAATGATAATTAGGAGCAAAGAAAAGAAAGATTTGGAAAATGTGCAGGGTGGCTTTCCAAGAAGCACTTGTAAAGCTTGGATCTAGGAAGATGTGGATGAAGAGATGGGTGCCATTTAAAAGACAAAAAACAAGTACTTTGCACCAGGACCATAAGAAAGATGCTTTGAATATATCTCAGGAATCGGCGAGACCCTACCCACTGCACAATCAAGTGTATAAAAGTACAAAGTCCTTTGAAAGACTTTGATTTGAGAAAAGAACTCCAGGGTGCCTCACTTGCTAGGGGATGCCTAGAGAAGTGTTTTCCAAAGTGCAACTGGAGTCCAAGAGGGCCCCAGCCACTGCTCAAGCTGGCAGCAGACCTTCACGTCATTCACATGATGCTGCTTTTTCAGGCATAGAGAATACAAGAATTATGGGGTTATGGAGGTTTCCATCTAGATTTCAAAGGAAAATCTGAGAAGCCAGGCAATGTATGACAGGGTTGGAGTCCCTGCCAGGAGCTGCTGAGAGGGCGACACATGAAGCTATGGATGTGAAACTACAACAGAGACTCCAGAGATGCCAAGAACAAGGAAATCCAGCCCCAAAGAGAAGCCACGTGGGCTGCAACTGGCAAAGCCATAGGGGCAGGGCTACCCTAGCCCTCTGGAACTTACATCATACCATCAAGTGTCCTAAGTGCTGGACACAGAGTTACAGGACTTAATGTTTGCCCTGCTGAGTTTTAATCTTGCTTCAGTCCAATTCTTTTCTATCTCCATTTCTGTCATTTGGCATGGGAATGTTTATCCTGTGCCATTTTATCTTGGAATTATGTAACATGTTTTTTTGTTTTTATGGGGGCTCATAGCTAAGAGTCTCATTTGCTCTGAGTCTCAGAGGAGACTTTGGACGTTTTTTGTTTTTTTTTTTTGCAGTACTGGGGATTGAACCCAGAGCCTTTGCACTGAGCAGCATACACAGCCCCCACTCCTTTGTGAGACAGGGTCCTGTTAAGTAGTTAAGCTGGTGTCTTAGTTACTTTTCTTGTTGCGGAGTCATAATACTCAACACCCAAAGTTAAAGGAGGAAAGGTTTATCCTAGCTCACAGTTTGTACAGGTTTTAGTCCATAGTCAGCTTGTTCCCAGGTAGGGTGGCATGGCAGAGGGGCATGGCAGAGGAGAAACATTTCATGGTATGGCAGGCAGGAGGCAGGAAGTGGCAAACAGCAGGGATCCAGCATGCCTTCCATCTTTCCCTTTATATTCTATTTGGGTTACAAACCTATTGGCTGGTGCCAGTCATATCCAAGATGGGGCTTCCCATTACCCACACCCAGAAAAACATCAAACCAATCATAGACAAATTTAGTTATTGTACCCTTAATCCATATTCACACACCCTAGATCCAGTCATCTCTGAAAAGCCCCACCTATGAGTGCATGAAGAAGCTTTGGGAAGACAGCTAGATACAAGCCATAACAGTTGCCCAGGTTGGGCTTGAACTTGCATTCCTCTTGTCCCAGCTTCCTAGAGTGTTGGGATTAAAGGCATTCACTATCAGCAATATTGGAACTGTTGAGACTCTACAGACTCTTGCAGATAGACTAAGTGCATTTTGCAAATAAAGAAATGGATATGAATCTTCAGGACTCAGGAGTAAAATGCTATGGCTTGATCTAGAATGTGGGACTTTTGGAAAAGTGATTGGGTCACAAGGGCATTAACTTCATCAATGGATGAATCCATTGATGAGTTCATATCTCAATGGGCTGTAGGAGGCAGGGCCAGCTGGAAGAAATAGGTCAATAAGGCTATCACTTTGTAAGGTATATCCTGCCCCCAACCACTTTGTCTTTCTCTGGTCTTCCTGACTTCTCTGTTTCCTGGCTGCCACAAGGTGAGGAGCCTTCCTCCACCATGCCTTTTTGCCATGCTGCTCCCACTTTGGAGCCAGCTGATCATGGACTGAACTTTCTGAAACCATAAGCCAAAATCAACCTTTTATCCTTCAAGCTGTATATGTCAGGTACTTTGTCCCAGTGATAGAAAGATGACTGATACAAGGGCTGCTATGGATGGTGTTGCTTGGAGTACTTTCACATACATGTCTTCCTAAGGACACGTGTATATGATTCTATTCCATATCTGCCTAAAGCAGCTTTGCTGGGCCACAGAGCATGCATTTGTTCAAAAGTAAGCACATCTATCAGTTTTCCAAAGGATCAATTTACAGTCCCCTGAGTAGCGTTCGAGGATTCCAGCTGCTCCCTGTTCTTGTCAAAGCTTGGTATCTTCTGGCTTTTGCATTTTTAGTGCTCTGGTGGGTATGTGATGGTATCATAAGGCGGTTTCACTTTGCATCTCTTGGTGGCTAATGAACTTGAGTGCTTTTTCATATGTTAACTAGGTCCATTCTTTTAAATTACCCCAGGTGACTGCTGATTTGACAGAGAAGCTCTCCCCTATGAATCAGGTGGCTCATTCCACTAGGACCAACACATGAATGAAACATTCTCAGAAGAAAGACCTAATGATCAATTTTTCCCCAGGGCTTACTGTGGGTAGCTATGTCCCCACTTTAGTATCCCTGTCCAACAAGTAAATCTCACAGAGTTACAGTTACAAAAATTTTCCCATGGAAGTCCTCTGGGAGTTCCTCGTCAATCCCTTTCTGAGATGCTTGCCTTGGGAGAAGCCAGCATCTGGTTACATCTGGCTCTGAACCTTTTCAGAGTCAAATAATGCAGCCCAGCATTGGCAGAGGATACTCTGGGCCTCTCCAGCCTTATTCTCCCTATGCTAGGGAAGCCCCTAGGGCTGTTATCAGACACTCTGATAGTAGCAGGAACAGCCCTAACTCCCACTCTCCCAGGTCCCACCCCAGCAGGTCCCACGGGTCCCTGGCCACTTGCATCAGGAAATCTCACAGCGCAGACTCACCACTCACCTGGCCTGTGCTTACTGAGCGTCTACTATGTGCTGCTCACTGTGGGAGGTGCTGCTCACTGTGGGAGGTGCTGCTCTCTGAAGATTCGGCAATCAACAAAAGGGACCCGGTCCCTGGCATTGCCATTAACAGGCGAGGAGGAGGGGTACAGAGCAAATAAGGCCATTAATTTAAAACCCATTATGATTCTCAGACTGCTGTAACACAGGAAAGCACTCAAGCAAATTGCCTGGCAATGTCTTAGTTACACACACTTCTATCCTGTGACCCAGTCATTCGGTTAGAGGAGTCTATCAGAGAAATGAACTTGCATGGCTATAGAAGCTTTGATCTTGCAGCTTTGCTCCCCAAAAACCCCAAACCGGAAACAGCCCCAGTATCTTTTGAGGGCAGTGGATGCCCAAACTGATGTGTCTACACGGTGGGGTACTGATCAGTAAACAGGAAGACATCACCAGCAGGCACAGAAACAGGCAGTGGACCACATGTTTTCATGAGTATGAAGTTCCAGAATGGGCAGAGTTATGTCACTGTGTGTGTGTGTGTGTGTGTGTGTGTGTAGGAAAAGGTAGGAGGCCACTTTCTGGGGCGATGGAAATACCCTATATTCTAATGGGGTGTAGGTTACACAGATGCATGAACTTGATCAAACCATGCACCAGGCATCTGGCTGTATGTAATCACATGTCATCATAGAACACACAGTCACAAAGTGTGGTCAGTGTTGAAGGAGAGGGACAGACATCAGGTAGTGGCTAGCGGGTCCTCCCAGATGGATGGCATGCCCTGGATGGTCTCTGTTCCAGTGATTGTTTTTTTCCGGTCCTGGGAATCAAACTCAAGACCTTGGCTTGCCAGGCAAGCACTGTACCACTGAGCTAAATCCCTAGCCCCAAAGCCTATCCTTTTTTTGTTTTTCCAGTACCAGGAATCGAACTCATGCCCTCAAGCTTGCCAGGCAGGCGCTGTGCTGCTGAGCTACATCCCAGCCCCTGTTCCAGTGATATTTAAACCAAGAGAATGAGACACAGGGAAACAGTACTCTGGGGAGGAGAGTGTTCATGCAAAGGCCCTGGCGCCACTGTGTGGAGAATGGTTGAAGGAGAGCCTTCTGTGGCCCTAGGGACCGGCAGGTCTAGCCTCTCAGAGCTCTGTGGCAGCTCTGCTTGCTCTTGCCTGGGGCTCACTCCTCAGCCCCATCCTGCTCTGTGGCTTTCTTAATATTTTCTTTCATCTTGATGGCAATCTATGCTATTTTCTTTTATTTTACCCACATGTATAAACTGACTATAATCTTTTATTTAGGAACTGGGAGGACACAGCAAGGAAATTTTTAAGATCCAGAATTCAGTCTGAAATGCAAACCTGGGCTTTGCTTGGGGCCACCCCCATTTTCCTCCGGGAATCCTGGACTCACAGATGCAACTAAAATGCCTCCTCCTCCCACACCAGGAATAAGGACCAAAGCACCAAAGTAAACAATGCAGATGGTCACCCCCTGACACCACAGGCACACACAGAGGAGACTCCCCCAGGACACCTGAGGCCGGGGAGGGGACCCAGGCTCCTTATTAAGATCTCAGTCTCAGCACCTTTTAGCAGGTAGCAGCCGCAGGCTTGGTATTCAAGGCGCCCTGAACCCAAGCCGAGGGCTTCAAGTGCATTCAGCTACAGACGGGTGTCTAAGCCCTGTGCTCTGCGAGAGGACAGGTGCTTGTACGTGAGACCTGGTTTAAAGAATGACTCCCCAGTGCTGCCTTCCTAAGGGGTTTCCAAGGGTCATCATCCGCAGACTCAGACGAGATCGGGCGTGGTCAGGGTGGTACGGCCGTAGACATCATTCTCAGACTCAAACCTCTTCATTTGGTTTGGCACAGAGGACAGAGAAAGTCAGCACACCTGCCCTGGATTTGCATCCCTGCCGCTGAGCAGCCGTGACACTTACAGACTGTCACTCAGCCTCTCTGAGCTCCAATTTCCTTCTCCTGTGCACAGGAAGACTAAGCCTGAATGGCTCGCTCAGGGCTGTTTGGACAGAATTCAGGACCTTCAAGAACCTCTTCCAAGCCAGAATCATACCTGTTCCAATGGTTATTCGTAAAGTTAATGAAAATTATCAACACATTCCCCCCCTTGGGATGGAAGTTGGGGAGTCCCTGTGAGTATACAGTATGGGGTTAAATTCAGCTTATCCTTCAGCTGACTACTCGGAGCTTTTCCCAAGGGAGAGTTTTAAGCTGCTTTTATTCTTAGGGAGTACTGTTTAATTCCTAACCGCAATGGACTATGAGCAGCATGGAGAATTGCTAGTGCTACAATACTAGTTAAGGAAGAACCCAGAATGACCATAATTCAATTTGATTTAAAATTAAATCAAAATGGTTTCAGAAGTCTTATAAGTTGATGGCTCTGATCTAAAACCTTCTACAGAGGCTGGGGATATGGCTCAGTGACAGGGCACTTGCTTAGCATTCAACAGGCCTCGGGTTCCATCCGCAATGCAATGCAATCAGTCAATCAGTCAATCAATCAGATCTTCTAGAGCCCAATAAGAACTCTCTGGTACTTTAAATACTGATGTTAGGCTAGGGGTGGTGGCACATGTCTGTAATAACTTGGGAGGCTGGTGCAGAAGGATCGCTGTGAATTCAAGGCCCAGCCTGGGCTACACACTGAGTTCAAAGCCACCCTGAACTGCACAGTGAAACCCTGTCTTAAAGAAAGATAGGAAAGAAAGAAAGATATATAGAAAGAAAGAAAGAAAGAAAGAAAGAAAGAAAGAAAGAAAGAAAGACTGATATTAAACAGAAAAACAATTAATTCCTCAGTGGAACCTGACCAGCAGGACCTCAGCCAGATGCTCAAGGTCACCACCTATAGGAGATGAGTCCCGTATGTGACACTGTGTGCCTTTGGTGTGATGTGACAAGACAGCAGGCACTTCACCTCTGTGACATCCCCCCCCTGAGCCTACGATCTCAGCCACCTTATGAGAAAAACTGCCAGGTGGGGGACAGTCTACAAAACACTTGACCAGCACCCCACAAAACTGTCAAGGGCTACAAAACTAAAGGTCTGAAGCACTGTCACAGCAAAGAGGAGCTGGAGGCCCCGTGACCACTAAAGGTGCTCGTGGTCCTGGATAGAATCTTGGGACAGAAAAGCATGCTAGGAAGACACCAGGCTGTCTTCACACACTGCCTCATGTGCAGACAGAGGCTGGAGGGATCTGAGGACGGAACTGAGATTCAGAAGCAAACAGTACGTTAGGGCTCAAACTCTGCCACAGGACCTACCTTGACCAAGGTTGTAGCAGGACTCCCCCCGTACGCGCCGTGCCCCCTTGCTGCTCCCCTTCACCCTGAGCTCTTGATCTGCTCTATCTGTGGCTGCTCACTGCCCAGGAAACACAGCACAATAAAAATGATCCCTGATTCCTCTTCTCTTCTAATAGCTCACATCAATAGCTCCGTTTCCACGACAAACTGCACATTCAGCCTTTCAACTTGAAGTGCCATGCAAATGCATTAACAAAATCATTACACACCAGAGGCCATATGTGGGCAGAAGTTGTTCCAGCCGGGTGTGAAAGAGAGAGGATTAAACCTTGGGTGTCAGGGGACTGTTTGCTCACCACACCCAGAGGCCAACAGGCGAGGTAGAGATAGATAGGAAGTGTTCTCAGGAGGTGGCCGCCAGCCCCGAGGGTTGGGGCCCACGTTTGTCGGGGCCTCGTGGGCTGTGCTGTGCGTGGGAACGGGGAGCCCAGCTGGATCAGTGTGAAAGGCTCAGAGGCAGCAATTGTCCCCATGGGCTGCCAGGAAAAAAAGGGCAGCTGAAATTACCAGGCTAGGCAGCTACTGTACAGGCGGGTTCCCTCCAAGGGCCGAATAGACGAAACTAGTAATTTGTCTACCTAATGGCCATGTGACCATTGTCAAAGGGCTCTCTGGGGACTGGCAGGGCTTTTAATGCTTCATTACACGGTGTGAACACCCTGGCACGTGTGCTGGGTGCTGAAGGCGGCGGGCTGTGACTGAGGTTGAGTGGCGAGCAGTGCCAGGCAGAGACAGGCGTGGGACAGATGTAGCTCGCACAACCCACACGGGCCTCTTGGCTGTGGCTCCCGGCAGCAGCCAAGCAATCAGAGAGCCACCTTCTCCCTGGAGAGCTGGGGGGCAGCAGCTGGGCCGTGTGCCTTGCGTGGAGCCAGGAGTACAGTCTGAGTCCCATAGCCTTCTGCCTGGCTGGGCCAGCCAGGTCCTTCTGGATGGATTCACAGAGCACCCTTGGCTGTGTATGCTTGGGCACATTCCTTGCTTTCTCTGTGCCTCAGTTGCCATGTTTGTCAAAAGGGGGCTGCTAACATTACGGACTTAGCAAGTGAATGTTAAAGGAAGTGATTTAAGCAAAGGTCTGCAACTCAACAGTACCTGGAACGGAAGGGAACTGGCAGTGTCAGCTTTCATTGAGCCCTGCCGCACTAGGGCTGGAGACATTAGTGAGACAAGGGAATATTATTCAGCCATCACACGAGTGAAGGACTGACAATGTGGAGCCACTGCAATGTGGAGCAAGCTGGGAAACATGTTAAGTGAAATGTAGCAGGCACGGGGCAGGTGTGTAGGACACCACTGATGTGAGGACGCCGGAGGACGCGAGCTGTTGTGGGAGAAGGGGCTGAGCTCCCTGGGGCGGGGCGCGGGGTAGGGAAGAGCGCGTCCCTGTTGAGTGGCACAGACTTTCTATGTGGGGTGAGGAAAAAGTTTCAGAAATAGACTGTGATGTGGTGGTTGTACAACACAGGGAGTTTCACTAACGCCACTGACACTGACACGAAAATGATGAAATGGTGTGTCACATACTTGATCACAACTTTTTAAAATATCAAAGAACAAAAAGCAACCCTGTCCTCTACCCCGACTCTCCTTCGCCTCAGGGACCTTTCCTCCTTCATCTGTTCAGTCCCCACAGCTTGTGGCTGTCCACTCCTCTCTTGCTCTCAGAACCCCACATCTGGGGGGTCAGCGATGCCAGCATCGTCTGACCTGCAGCGTCTCTTCCCCTGTGACCCCAGGGTGGCGAATCTGGAGTAGGGTGGGAGCCTGCTCTCTGCAGAGCAAGCAGGGACCCCACCCAAACCAGGCAAGCAGGTCCCTCGCCTGCTCCAGGCCTTTGCAGCCCTATCCCTGCAGCGGCCAGAGACCCCTCACACCGCGTCCCCTCCTACGCTCCCCTCCTCCCCCTGTTGCCCTCCCCCACTGCCCTGGCTGGTCCTGGAACGCACTGTTTGTTCCTGGAGCTCCAGGTATCACACGACTGCACTCCTTGTTCCCTCTGCCGGGCATGCTTGTCCCTGCTCCTGCCCGGGTGGGACTCATGCCTCTGCTCAATGAGCACCCCACCTGCAGCCTGCTTCTTTCCTGCTCTACTTTCCTGTCACCTTGGGACATCACCAGCCAACATGCTAGATGTTTTATGGACAGTCCAGGGGACTTGGTCTGCTCTGTCCCTCACTGTGTGCCCAGGACCAAGAACACAGCATCAGGCCACTGCAGGCACTGGGTCGCTCTTTAATGAGGATGGATGAGTTTCAGGAAGGAGAGCTCTTGGCATTGCCCAGGGTGGGCCAATGGCACAGGGACAAATGCATAGCACCCTGCCTGGAGTTCAGATCCTGCCCGGGCCATTTAGCAGCAGTGTGACCTCAAGGAGGGGATCTTGCCTCACTTTCCTCTTGCACAAGTGGAGGAGGGTGGCCAGGCAGGTGCAGGCCAGGCCCTGCTGGCCGTACACACCACCCTGCTCAGCTGGCTGCATTCCCTTCCCTCCTTCTCCCTCTGTGACTGGGGGCCATCAGTGGGTTGAGAGAGAACAGAAGTCAGGCGAGTGCCTTCACGGGATGAGAAAGGAGCTGGGCAGGCCCACACAGTGGGGGGCGCTGAAGACACTGCCCTACCTTCACCAGCCCTGTGGGAAGTGCAGACAATGACTTTATGGATAAGCAGCTGATTAATAAATAACAAGGGAGATGCTGAAGAAGGCAGCATGGGGGGTGGCGTTCAACAAAGCATTGCACCCTGCCATGGCACGCTGCGGGGAATGGAGAAGGGGCTGGTGCTAGGACAGGCAGCAGAGTGTCGGGGGTGACGTCACACTGGGTTGTATGACAGGTGCTCTCAGAACAGAGCCAGGCATGGCAGAAAAGGTACCGAGTCAAGTTATCTTCACAACAAATCACCTCAGGGTTTTATAGGTAATGCACAGAGTGGGTAAGTAAGTGGGTCAAGGTCACACAGCTACAGGCAGCAAAGCTGGGATTCTGGACCAGAAGTCAGCTTTAGGATCCAGGCTCTCCACAGCTGCACTACATGGAAACTGCTTCCCCTCTCAGTGCCTTGATGCCCAAACTGGGGCAAAGTGACCTTCTCCTCCCAGACCTCTGTCCTACAATTCTGTGACTTTCCTCCTATTAACCTACAAATGTCACAGCTTCTGGCTTTAATCACATCAAAAGAGCTGCAGGTTGCAACTCCTGGCCCCTGCAGGGTCTGCTGAAGTGGGATGGTGCACTGGGACCCTACTCCTGACACTGGTGATGCCCAGAGCAGGGAAAGAGGGCAAGAGCCCTTCCCACCAGCCAGTCCACTGCCCAGCCAAGATGCAAGGGAAGGAGCGGAAGGGTCTGCCCTCCAGGAGGGAAGACTGGGGATCATCTGCCCAAGAGGACCATGCAGATCTGTCCCGTTAGTCCTCCATTGAGGAAGGCTCTGGATTCCCCACATCTGAAACAAAGCCTGGGCCCCAATCTAAGGCCTGGAAAAACCAGAGTTCGGGCCCTTGCAGCACACCATCGGCACAGGAAACAGCTCCCTGAGATGCCGCAGCCTTATCACTGGGGGATTCTGTGTGTCTTGGGGGAGGGGGGATGAAATAGCGCCAAGAACCTCACAGGAGCT
Source organism: Chinchilla lanigera (assembly GCF_000276665.1). Lineage (NCBI taxonomy): Eukaryota > Metazoa > Chordata > Mammalia > Rodentia > Chinchillidae > Chinchilla > Chinchilla lanigera. The sequence continues at coordinate 16,211,816 of NW_004955422.1, forward strand.
GGATGCAGGCATCCTGGCTCTGGTCTTGGTGCCAGTGTTACTCTGCATGGCCTCAGTTTCTTTGTGTGATAGGCATGGTTACTCAGCCACTGTACAGGGCGGTCCTCAGCACATGTGTATAAAGCCCAGCAGTACCCAGATTCAGCCAAAGTCTACGCACAGTGAGCACGGAGCTCATGTGTTCAGCAGGTTCCAGACGCCCTGGGGTGCTTTTACCTTGAGCTGAAGTATCCTGCTCAGGAAAGCAGGGCAACCTGGCCACAACCCAGCACACCCCTATGTCTCGCCTCCCCTCTCTGAACGGCAGCATCTCTCTCTCTCTCTCTCTCTCTCTCTCTCTCTCTCTCTCTCTCTCTCTCTCCTTTAACTGAGGGAGTATACAGTGTCACTTAGAGAAAGAAGCCAAACTGGGTTGTTTAAGGAGTACACGTCAGAACAAGTTTCTCTATAGGAGTCCAAAAACCCAGGAGGGAGGCGGAGAAAGAAGAAAAGGAGGACTTCCCGTGCTAAAGTTAGCAGCGCAGGGCTGCGGTGGCACTCTGATTGCAGGGCACACACTCCTCACCCAGGCTCAGTAGGGCACGCTCCATGGTGTCACTAAATAAAACCCGCTGCATGCTGGAGCCCCCCACCACCACCCCATTCTGCGGTTCATTTAATAACCTCTGAACTGGGAAGGGAAGACCATCCAGGAAACATTGCTTGGGTCATTTATTTTAAAATTATTGGTATAAAAATATCCAGGGTCGTGATTTATGCGCAGGGCTGGTGGAGGAAGCCAGGGACTCCCCCTCCTGCAGCCAAGCCTCATCTGTCTCTGCCCGTGCAAGCTCCAGGACAGCTCCCACTATGCCTTCGAGTCCCAGTAGTTACTTTATATCGCAAATAAATCTTCAGAATAGCACGGAAATATTATGTGTATTAATAGCGCCTGTAAAAACATCCGAAAAACCTAGCATCCGCCTGAGCCGTGGATGCAGCCCGACTGCGGACGCTCCCCCGGGATTGGAAACAGCCCGCCCGCCTGGCGGACGCTGCCCCCTGGCGCGGGGCCCTCCCCGCGCCGCCCCCAGCCCCAGCCCAGCCCAGCCCAGCCCCGCTGGGTCGCTCTGTCTGCCGTCCCTCTGTCGTCTGTCGGAGCCCCGCAACCTGGGTCCCACGCGGTCCCTTCCCTCTCGTCTTCACTGGGGAGCAGCGCCGGGACGGTCCTCGTCACTGGAGACGGGGAGGGGGTGGCCCTGGCCCCGCTCCTGGTGCGCCCTTTAGTCCCAGGGAAGCCGCTGTCCTGCGGCGTCCCAGACGCCGAGGTAGCGCACTTGGGTCCTCCGCATCCCCCTCCCAGCGCCGCTCGGGATACTCACGGGCTGCAGGGGCTTCCTTGGGGGACAGCCCCTCCAGGCCAATGTCTCCTTCCAGCATGGTGCGGGTCGCTCCCCGGCTCCGGTGCGTCCTGGACACACGGGGTTCGGGACAGGGGATGACGAAGTCACACCTGGAAGTCTGCAGCGGCTGAAGGCTCAAGTCCAAGCCCAGCTCGGAGGGACCAGTCCCCCCGACTTCTCCCCAGAGGCAGGATGCAAAGCCGCGCGCGCGGCCGAGGCAAACTTGGCCGCCCTCGCGCACCGCCGTCTGCTCCTCCCCCTCTGCTTTTTGGTCCGGGGGTCCCGGGCGGGCCTACCCGCCCCCCCGGGGTTACCTGCTGGCGCCGCCCTCGCCCCGCCCCGCGGGTAGAGCGACTGCCCCGTGGCCACCGGACGCTGAGCAAGCGGCTCGGGACTCTGGCGACTGCAGCCTCTGCGCCTGGCCCGCGGGTCCCGGCCCGCCCCCAGCCTCCTGCTGCGCGGGGGCAATTCTCCCGGACGGTTTTATCAGTCCAGGCAGGCCATGGGGCCCTGAGCGGTGGCTCGGGGCGCGCCTGCAGCCAGGCTCCAGGGAAGGGGCGCCCACTAAGGGGGCCCCCAAGCCGGCCCTGACAGCCGGGCTCAACCTGGCAGGGAGAGGCTCAGCAGAGGTCCCTGGTTCCGGATTCTCTTCCCTGGGCTGCAGGACCCTGCCAGTTTGCCAGAGGAGGAGGCTGAAGCCCAGGGAGGGGAAAGAGAGCTGGCGGTCAAAGGTCAGTGGGGGCCTGAAATTGAATCCAGGGATCTTTGGCACATGCTCCAGCCCCGAGCCCCAGCAGAATTTAGGAGTCTGGATAAAGGGAGAACTGCCCCAAAGTGGGAGAAATATCTTGCTGTTTGAAGATTCTAATTAACGGAGGCTGGGGTAATTTGACGTGGGGACTCTGGCCGGCACCCTGGGCCCTTCCTCCTGTCCACTCCTAGGCCACATGCTGCCGCCTGCACAGCGCTCAGGGCGGGAAGCCAGAGACAGGAGGATGCAGGCACCCAAGAGCGAGCGAGAGCGTGGTGGAGGCGCCGCCTGGGTATCTGCAAACCTCACACTCCTGACATCTCCAAATAAATACCGTAAATCCCGAGGAGGATTACTTAAACAAAACGTTAGGCTGCTCCCTGGCTGCAGGAGGGGAGGTGGATGGGACAGCCAACCTGGCCTTTGGGAAGGTCATCTTACAGTTGCTATGCCCTCAGAGAGGAGCTGGGCTGGTGCCAGCGACCCTGGGGCTGCCCACTGAGTTAACACCCATGTTAAGGGCTTCTGCTGGGCCCTGGTGGGGATGGAGCCGATCACCCTGGGGGGACACGTGTGGAGGGTGAGCAGTCTTCTCTGTTCCCCCAGGCCGGGTGCACTGCCCTGAGCATAGAACATTCTAGCAGCAGAATCACAAAGAAATGTTCCCCTCTTGGCTCCACCCAAGTGATACACATGGACAGGAGCAGTGGGCTGCCATCCTCCCTGGAAGTCCGGATTCAGGAGTCAGGGGACAGATACCTGATGGTGTTCCTGACTCACTGTGGCTGGGAGCTTGCGGGAGAACTTGTGCTGTGAGCCCACATCTGCCCCTGGAGGGCACAGGAAGCAGTGTGTGATCAGGGCCACCCAGGTCCCTCCAGGGGTCACACTCACTTTGTAGGACTTTAACATCTGACATTGGCTGTGGTGGGGTCAAGATAAAAACTCATTTTTCTTGGATGGGTCTGATAGCTAATGTGATACATAGCAATAACTCAGTTGTGTAAATACACAGAGAAAATTTTAGAATTCTTACCCTTGGAATGATGAACTATAAACCAAAAAGGCTCAGGGGAAAAAAAATGTAAATACATACTGGGACTATTTTTAAATCATCATTGTTTACCTTTTGGGGGCAGGGATGGGCCATTATATATTGAGCCAGCCTAAAAATGCACATTATTGAATGCATTATTATTAGCAGAAATATGTTAAGCAGCCATTAATTGATGTTGATTCATTCAGAGTGAAGCCACTTTTTCTGCTTTTCATTTTCTTGGTCCCATTAAGTTGTACCGGGATAAAACCCTTCAGCCATGTCCAACATATGCAAAAACACCGGTCGCAGACCCAGACCTTAAATATTTTAGTGAATACCTGAACCAGCTCATTTTTTAAAAGGTTGATCTCTGCTGCTATTTTAGTAAATGTGATCACGCGGGGAGGACGCCAGGCTGGGGAAGGCTGGGCTGCCCATGTGGTTGGAACCAGGAGGGTGGCTGAGAAAGGAACATGCAGAGCCCCCTGTCTATTTGCTGAGGAACCCCTCAGCTGCAGACCCTCTGCCCCGATGGTCTTAAGCCCCCTGCTCATGCTGGAAGGATATTTATGTCAGCAGCAGAGCAGGAAAGTGGTCTGTGCAGGGAGACGGCCTGTGTGTCATTATAACACACGGCCATCATTCCAGAATACAGTAATCAAGCTGCACAATGCTTATAATTATGGGAAATTCTTTCCCTTTTCGGCAAGGCTGCAAGGAAGGGAGAGAAGACAGTTTCTGGTGAGGCTGGGGTCAGCACTCAGCCCCTGGGCTTAGCCCAGGTTTAAAATTGGCTTTGCAGGGTGAGCCCTGAACCCAGCTGGGGCAGGCTCTGCATTCCCCGGATCTTTGGTCTTAGACTCTGGGGGCTGCAGTGACTCTGAGCTTGCAGTGGACGCATGGAGCCACCAGCAAAGCACTCAGGCCTATCCTGTTTGAAGGCAGGAGCACGGTGGGGCCCAGCAGTGACTAGCAGTGTGGCTAGCAGTGACATTGCTCGCAGCCATAGCCCTTTGTGTGCCTCCCAGGGCACTGCCTGCTTTGTCCATGACCTTTTCTGGACCCTCAGATAAACCAGGAGACACGCAAGCTGCTACATGTACCCCGCCCCCCGCTGTCAGTTGTCTTCAGAACACGTTCAGGGTCACAGGTCATTTACATACTGATTTCTCGTGGTCTCTGGGAATCTGTTTTCCATTCAGCTTGGCTCTTTGATCACCTGCTGTGGGGAGGACCCTTTCCTTCCCTGGTTGAGGGACCTGAGGCACAGCATTTGGGGGCCGGCAAAACATCTGGAAGAGGAATTAAGCCTAGGGTCTCAGCAGTTGAACAGAGAAGGGCAGCTCCTAAGTGGGGCAATTTACCTCTGAGCACCTCTGTTGTGCATCTGTAGAATGGGCCTTGGTAGCAGTGCCTGTGAAGCTAGAACAAGAATCCAACTTCCAGACTAGGACCTGGCGCAGCAAAGGGACTAGAGGACATTATTTTCTCTTCAGTCTGCTGAGTGGGGGGTATCAGGGGGTACAGATGGGAGCCTACACAGGGTCCCTGACCTGGAGACTAGTGAGTGGGTGGAATTTTCAGATTGTGGGTGGCTTTAAGGGTTTTGGGCAGAAGGGGCTGGAGACACAAAGGTGGAGAAATGGGTACCTGGGCCGGGATGAAAGTGGCCATCAATCGTGGTGGGTGTTTGGCCTTGGGAGTCTTTTTTCTTTTTAATTAAAAATTATGGAGTCTGGGGCTGGGATTTAGCTCAGTGGCATAGTGCCTGCCTGGCAAGGGCAAGGTCGTGAGTTCAATTCCTGGTACCGGAAAAAAACAAACAAACAAACAAAAAACTATGGAGTGAGATTCACATTATGTAACATTACCAATTGTAAAGCATGCAGTTCATCAACGCATCATTAGCATGAGCAGCAGCCACTTCTGTCTAGTTCCAGAGCACTTGACCTACCGGGAAGACAGTCACTTAAATCAGTCACTCTCTACTATCTTGGACCCCATCCTGGCAACTCCTAATCTGCTCTTTCTTCCTGTCGATTCATCCTTTCTAGATCTTAGGTCTAGATGGAGTCTCCTGTGCCTGACTTCTTGCTCGCCTGTGTGTTTGAGGGCTTGCTTCTTTTCATGGCTGCATCATAGGCACGGTGTGTCTGTGCCATAGCTTGCTTAGGCATTTATTCCTTGGTGGACACATGGGCTGTTTGAAGGCTCCTCTGGAAAGGACTGGAGAGATCCTACCCAGGCACCTGCAGGGACTAGGGCAGGGCAGTGGCCAAGGTGGCCGGGAGCTCGGTGGATGTGGGGTGGAGAGGCGAGGCAGGCGAGGGATGGGGTTGCTTCCCTTACAGAGTCCCCAGCAGCTGCTCCCTGCTGCATGGATGGAGTGGGACCCTCTGCCTCTGTGGGCACAGTCTGTGGAGGGGCCCAGGGGCAGACGAGGCCAGCTGCCTATCTGTGTTTCCCCGGGAGGAAGTCTGTTTATTTAACAAACACTTAGGGAGCACAGATTGTGTAACAGGCTCTGTTCCAAGCTTCTTAGAAATGTCTACAGAGTGAGTCCGCACAGCAGTTCTAGGAAGCATGAGCTACTGGTGTTCCCATGTTACAGATGAGAAAACTGAGGCTCAGAGTGGTGAGGTCCTGGGCCAGAGGTCACACAGCAGTGGCAGCTCTGGGATTAGAACTCGGGAGGGCCAGCTCCGGAGTCTGCTCTGCCCCACATGCTGTGAGGCAACAATCTGACATTTCCCAGATGCAGTCCCAGGGCTCTGTATCAGAGGGCCTTCTGTGCTGAGATTACTTCCTACTTTTCTTTAATCCAACTCAGTATTTCAAACTTTACTTTTATTTTTCAATGGTGGTAAAATATACCTAACAAAATCTATCATTTTAACCGTGTGGAGGTGCACAGTTCCTGGGCGTTTAAGTACATTCATGCTGGCTGTCGGGCAGCCAGCACCAGGCCACCTCCAGAACTTCCTCATTCCCCCAAATTGAAACTCTGTCCTGCTCAAACATGGATTCCCATCCCTCTTCCCAGCCTCAGGCACCCCCCATCTTGCTTCCTGTCTCTGTGGGAGACTAAGGACTCTGGGGGCCTCCTACAAATGGAGTCCTTCAGGATTTGTCCTTTTGTAGCTGGTTTATTTCATCATGTCCTCGAGGTCCATCCATGCTGCAGTGTGCATTGAACATCATTTCTTTTTCAGCATTTTCACCTTTTATTTTTAAACAATGGACTACCACTATTGGGAATACAAAAGTAAGAATCACTGACCACAATAGAAAGCGATAGTCTAACCAAGGGTGATAATCATACAATCATGTGGTCAAACCCACCTGGCCCCCAGTGGCAGCAACCCGTGGGCGGGGCGGGCGGCAAGGGACCGGCCGCGCCCCAGCCAAGACCTTTGCCTGGATGTCCTCAGAAGACCTCGAGGGAAAGTGAAAAAGGCACTGTCCTCACCATGCACTGCAGTACCCTGCTGGTTAAGTCCTTGCACCATGTCCCCTGGGTTCCCCTTGCATCAGGAAGAGCACAGGTTGCTGCTGGCCGTGGAGCTACGTTTGGGAGAATAGGCAAAATACGGATGGGCTTTGTGTGCTTCCTGGGTTTTCTGAGCTGACGTGAAGCCCTCGCACTTGTCATCTGCCTTGTAATACATTTGGCGGTGGCCCAGGCTCAGAGGGCTCTGGTCACGAAATGCAACCAGAATTAAATATTCGCCTTAGGAATTTTATCTCTATTATAACCTCAACCATTTGACATAGAGATTTTTATTCCCACTTGCAACCTTGGAAAGTATGGCACAAAGAGGGTAAATGGCTCGCCCATGTCCACACAGTTGGTAGTGGCAGAACCTGGATTCCATCCCAGGTCCAGCTGGTTCTAGAAATTCTGAGTCCAAAACACTTTCTTCGGCACCACAGGGCCTTCCATTTATCTCCCTGGAATTTGAAATCAGCTCGACTATATCCCCCACACACGTTGAAACACATTATTACCAGGAATAGCAGAAGGCAATGGAAATAATAGGAAAAAAACCCATACATGGTCCCTGTAATTTACTCTGTTTACAATCTGTGCTCTGGGTATGTTGGCCTTTCCTCAACCTTTCGTTTGTTTGCTTGGTTGCAGGGATGAGGCAGGTGAAAGGCCTGGGGACAATCAGCAGGGAACGTTCCAGGAATGGCTAACATCTAGCCCTTACTGGGCGCTAATCCTGCTGAGGTTTTGGGGATTAAATTGACTCTAATTAATACAGCAAATATTTACACTTAATATACCATAAAAGAAAACACAACCCGGGTATTTTTTCAAAATAAATAGTACGGATGCCGTGGCTTGTGGCAGTAAAACAGGTGAGGTGAACAACTCAACATAGACTTTGAAGTTACTGGAAGTAGAGTTACACAGAAAGCCCCTTCTGTAGCAGAACACGCTTGGTGGGATTTCTACCCAAAAAAACACAGGAATAGTCACTGCCCCAGACAGAGATACCAGGCTTTCTTCCAGGAGTTGGTGGGAGGTGGCCCTCAAAAGAAGGATGGGGTCACATTGAGTTTCAGTGGAAAATAGGACCACAAAGAAGGTGGCTTTGAACAGCTGGGGAACCTGCTTCTCAGAACCAGGGCCTGTTGCAGGAGCTTTGCTAACAAAAACGTTCGCCATCACCCTCTGCTCACCTGCCTTGTGAAACAGCTTGCAGAGTAGCTTGCAGTGCCAGCCTTTCTAGAACTGGAGGACAAAGCTCAAAGTCACTTGGGCTCTTGGCACAAGAAAGCAGAGTCTCCCCCACGCCCCTCTCCCTCTTCTTTAATGTGGGTTTGGGCTGTGATGATTCCCAGGGAAAGAAGACACTGGGTCAAGCTGCCCTTGGGGACATGAAGCCCAGCCGGCTCAGCCTTCTCTCTAGAGTGCAGTCAGCAGCCTTGAAAGTGTCCCTTAGGGGCGTCTTCCCTGACCCCTTTCAGCCACAGCATGCAAATGACAACTACTCTGAGAGGAGACTGCTCACAAAACGCTCCTTTCCAGAAGATGATATCGCTTTCCCAGACGCTGGCCGGGAATCTGAGAAGGAAAAGCCAAACCTGACCTCAGATATCTCCAAAGGGCTTAGAGCAGCGACGCCATTCTGCCCACACTTCCTTGTGTACCGAGTCTTGGGGTGCACACAGCTGCGGAGCTGCAGTCATCTCTGGGGATGGCCTTGGGGAGGAGCAGACTTCCTTTGTCTTTCAGAAATAGGGTAGGTCCATGTCCCCAGGCCACCCTGGCAGGAGCTGAGAATGGTTGCCTCAATGACACACTTAACAATCTGACATTCAGACAATGGATCCAGACTGCGGCCACAACCAGACCTCACAGCCACACTGTGAGGGGGGCGCTCTGCTGGCCTTCCTCAGCCCCTCCAGCGCTGTGGCCTCTTGCCTAGCCAGCAGCATGCCCAGGGCTCAGGCCAGGGCTGGGCACGATGAGCACGAGGTGCCAATGACCAGCTGTTTAGCATTTCCATGGTCTTTCATGATGGCAGCTGAAAGTATCCCAGGATTACCCGATGTTTTCCCGTGGTAACCAAGCACAGAGCATGACTCTTGTCCTGTCATCTGAGCCAGGGCTGTCTCAACAGTCTGGGTGACCCCATGGGGCTCCGTCAGGGCTATCTCGGCTCCTCCTCTAACTTCAGCCTAAGGCAAATGAGGTGGCCACCTTCTCTGTCCTCACTCCCCTGGCTAGTGAGACGGAGCGGAGGGTGAGTCAGACCAGCCAGGCGCCTAATGTGGCTTCGTTGATCACTAGGGCACTCAGCAGAGTTTTCAAACTCAGACTTGCCTTTCTTACCTGAATTCCAGGGCCAAGGTGACTTGGGCGCAGAGGGGATGCACTGTGCACCAGGCCTGGGCCTGTCAAGTGCTGGCACTTTTCAGCTGCCATGTCATTGTCCTGCTGTGCACCTGGAGGGCCTGGGGGCAGACAAGTGACTCCTTCCCAAGGGCTCGTGTAAGTCCGCAGAGTCCTGGAGCCTGGAAGTTGGAGACCTAAGTGTGGCAGGGCTGGTCCCCCCGGAGACCTCTCTCCTTGGCTTGCAGATGGTGTCTCCTCCCTGTGTCCTTGTGTGATTGTCCCTGGTGTGCCTGTGCTTTGACTTCCGCTTCTTACAAGGACACAGACATGTAGACTAGGGTTCATGTAGACTAGTGACCCATTTGAACTTGATCCTGTCACATGCTGAGGGACTGGGGCTTCAGAGGAACTTGGGGGGGACACAGTTCAACTCATAATAAGGTTTACTAAAAAGGGCTATTTATGGAGATGTGGCCAGGGTTAAAAAACATCAACAGTGTGTCCAAACCCAGAGGATAACGGGGACACGTGGACACAGTCTGTTAAGGCCAGGCCGTCCCGCTCCAGGGCAGAGGGCAGAGCGGGGCACTAATGGAGGCTGCATGTGGCATGGTGTGTGAGCCTTGTCCCCAGCTGTGCGCTGCATAATAAACCAAAGCAAAATAAAACAAACAGCATACTGGTCAGCTGGCATGCTCTTGCCAGTCAGGACGGCTGGGACCAATAGAGAAGGCACTGGCCTCTGTCTGGCAGGACTCCCAGTGGCCTGGACTCCTGGCTAACATGTTGGTCTGGAGGCTGTTCCATGGTGGTTCGTCCAGGACAGTGTGGAGCTCAGAGCCAAGGTGTCCCCAGCCGCTCACAAAGGGAGAGATTCCAGACAGATCTTCTGAACATCTCCTAGGGCCAAACAAGGTGCGATCCCTTTGGCGCCCCAGGCCTCCCAAGTCTCTGTGCTAGGAGGAGCTTGAATCTCCCTGGGGTGCCCGAGGACCAGCCCTCTAAGGCTCGCCCAGCCACTTGAGGTTGGGGTTGTCACTGCCACAGAAAGAGACCGGCTCCACTGTGCCCTGTTTTACAGTCATAGCCTGCAACTCCCAGTGGCCCACAGGTAGCTGTCCTTTGGAGCTCCTTGAGGAGGGTGGGGTGGGCATTTGTCATTCAGAGAAGAGGACGTCCAGCATCTAAACTCCTTCCCAATGTGGGTGTCATATTGGTGGGTTACAGAGCCTACTCCATGGAAGGAGATTAGAAGTTGTTTTATCTCCTAGACAACTGGCCACGGACATGTGACCCAGGCTAGGCCAATCAGATGCCTTCATAAGCAACTTCAGCTGGGTTCCAGCAAGGGCAGCCTGGGATGCTGACATCCTTCAGGTCTAATGAGCAGTGACAGTGCTCAGGGAGGATCTTGCAGCAGTGTGTGTGTGGGGGGGCAACATTTATCCTTCCTGTTCCTCATCCACCTGTTCTTCCAGCCAACTTGTTTTTGTGTGGAGAACTAGACTCAGTTTCTGTTGCTGGTATTCAGGAATCCTGATCCTGGAGCCCCGGACCCACATGCATGGCCTCAGCCATCTTCCTGCTTGGTGGTGGTGTGGGCTTCTTTCTTAGACATGGTAAATTATAGAATGGCTCCTTGAATTGGCTGCTGGGAGGCTCAGGGCCAACCTGGAGAGAAGCCCTGAGCAGGTGCTTAGAGTTGAGTATCACCCATCCCTGGGGTGGGGGTCAGGGTCAAGAGCAAGCAGTCTCACTGGCAAGTGCCCTCCCAACTGCCTTCGACCAATTCATCCATTTTGAGCAAGGCCTTTGCCCATCTGTGCCTTAGGGTCCTCACCCAGAAAATAGGGCCCACGACAGCATCCACCCCAAGGGCTGGCATGGAGAGTAAGCGACCAGGGTGCAACCGGCTGAGAAATTCTGTGTCCTTCTTCTAGGAAGCACCAAACACTACTATTAATGGTCCCCATACTTTCAAAACCTTATATTTTCGGTGCCTTATCTTCCTTATGAAGTTCCAGGTCTCCTCATTTTTTGTTTGGAGGAATTGAAAACAACTTGCAACCCTGCAGAATGGCACAGGATCTAAAAGCCAGTGATAAAGTGGGACTCGCGTAGTGTCGTCTTAGCACAACTGGGAAGAAAGACTCCCTAGGTGGAAAGCTGTGCTGGTCTTTAGGGGCTAGGAGAAGAAGGTCTATAGAAAAGTGGAAGACTTCAGGCAGTAGCTCTTCCCCAAGCGCCTCCATCACTTCAGCCCAGGGAGAAGTGCCAAGGAGTAGGATAGGGTTTTAAGCTGTCGATGTTGGGGGCTGCAGTGTGGCTCAGTGGCAGAGCCCTGCGTCCTACTCCTGGCACCTCAGACACAAAACACAAAGTCTTTGCTTTGGGGGTACACTGCACTTTGATGGGGGAGAAAGAGAATAAAAGAATAATCAATCCCGTGCTGGATAGCGGGTTGAGGTTAGGGTGCAAAGCAGGAGGACAGGGAAGTGTGAGATGCAGACTGGATCCACAGCGCCTCCCCAGGTTGGGAGGTTCCCAGGAGGCCCGGTGAGGGAAGGAGCTGGTGTTTGGGGCAAGAGCGTGGAGGCCCCTGGTGCAGCAGTGCAAAGGCCCTGAGGTATCTGATGTGCTTGGCCCTCTCAGGAACTCTGGGAAGGGAGAGCATGAGGACTTCTCTGGCTCAGATGAGTCATATCTTCAGGCAGCACTGGGTAAATGTTGATCCAGCCTATTTACACGGAAATGCCTTATCAAAGTACGAAGCCCAGAGCAGGGAAAGAAAGTACACTTGGTTGTGATTGTTTCCCAGTGCCTGGGAAGGCGGCACCCACAACACTGTGTGTGACACTTCAGGGTCTCCATAGGAAGAACACGGCACACCAGGGTGCTTGCGCGGCACCTCTGAGGGGGTGGGTGTTGGGAGTCCCCGCTGGGCCTGTGCGCTGGGACCATGCTCACTGTGGAAGACCCGCCAGGGCTGAGAAGTCTGCATTCATTCTGTGTCTGTCTGTACCCACTTAAAAAAGGCACCCACTGCCCTTTGTGGGCGCGTTCCCCTCACAGCCCGCCGGGCAAACATTCCAGCGTGGCACCGGCTCCGCCTCCAGCTCCGAGTTGCTTTTCAGGAGGACCAAGCAGCTGGGGGCTGAGGGGTTCTCTGCACGGTGGGGTGGGGTGGGGTGAGGTGAGGGGGACAAGGCCCCTCTCCAAGAAGAGAGTGATCAGGGCCACCCCCCTGGGACACCTGAGCTCCGGGTCTCCCCATCATGCTCCGCCTACAACCCAGGCCTGTGGGTGTCTTAGAAAGAATTGAGGAGAAAGAGAAGGGAGAGAGGAAAGAGGAAAAAGAGAAAGAAAGAAAAAAGAAAAAATGTTTTTCAGAAAGAAAAAGAGCGGGTGGCCTCTTTGTACAAATTCAGTCTGTTAAAATCCCAACACACTGTGCACCAGGCCTTGGCCTTTCAATTGCTGGCATCATTCAGTCAGTCAGTGAACACACAGACAGTACACCTCCTCTCCTGGCACCCAGTGTACACAATGCATGGAGCTCACAGTACCCCTTGGCCCATTCCCTGGGGCAGCGCAGAACCTGGTGCCTCCTAGAGACAAACTGTGAGACCTGTGGAATCCTATGAGCTAGGTTTGGAAAAGCTCGGGGCATGTGTGGCCAGACATCTTGCCGTGTAGACCAGGAAACCAAGGTGCAGAGGGAAGACAGGGCTGCAGGTCTCTGGCTAGCAGTTACCTCACAGATTGGCCTTTTTCTTATTCAGAGGCCTAGTGTTGGACAGGGATGTGATGAACTGGGGCTGAGACTGCATGGCTAGGCCTCCCTGCAGATCTGGGTGGCCAGGACTGAGCTCAGGCCAGGGGAGCCTGTGTCAGTGGGTGCAGGGGCTGGAGTAGGCCTCAGGGAGGAGCACCTGCCCCGCATGCTGGGGCCCTGGGGCTGATTCCCAGCAGTGCAAGGAAAGGAAGGAAGGGAGGTAGGAAAGGAAAAGAAAGGAAAAGAAAGGAAAAGAAAGGAAAGGAAAGGAAAGGAAAGGAAAGGAAAGGAAAGGAAAGGAAAGGAAAGGAAAGGAAAGGAAAGGAAAGGAAAGGAAAG
>NW_004955422.1:16225049-16245325 GCF_000276665.1 Chinchilla lanigera
AAGGAAAGGAAAGGAAAGGAAAGGAAAGGAAAGGAAAGGAAAGGAAAGGAAAGGAAAGGAAAGGAAAGGAAAGGAAAGGAAGAAAGAAGGCATCTTCCAGGAAGGCAGAGGAACCCCTCTTTGCGCTTTTCTTTCCTTCCTCTGCAGAGAAGAATGCAGATGCGAAGGCTTGAGCTCAAGCTACCATCTTGGGCCATGACATGGAAGCCTGTGTTGGATGTGGCAGAGCAGCCTGAGAGAAGAGCCCTGGGTGTCTGACCGCATCCGGGAGCCTCTGGCCCTGGATGCCAGTGCCTGGTCCTCTTTCAGATGAGCAAAGACAGCTGCTGCGCTTCTGAAAGTGCCACTTCTGCCTCTGGCTGCAGGAGCAGCAGAAGGGACATCTGTGCTCCTCCCTCATCCTCACAGAGAGGAGCAAACAGCCCAAGGAGGAGCCTGAGCCGGGTTCACAGAGCTCCTCTTACACGACACGGTGCTCCAGACCTGGAGCAAACACTGCTAAAGCAAACAGCCCTGCTTCCCACACAAGGCTCCCCCGATGGGCGCTACATGGGGCTCATCCAGGGACTCCCGAGGGCCTCTCCTCCCCCGGTGCCCATGGCTCACTGCTCCTCCCCTTGGCACAGAGGGACACGGACTTTCTGGAAGTAGAGCCGTTCCGCTCTACCAGCAGTCACAAGGAAAGGTTGACACTAACCTTGCTTATACTAGAATGTGACTGATGTGTGTCCATCTACTCCCTTTGGAGTTGCCAGGGCTACAATCAAGAGCTCTGAGAACCCAGAGCTCGGGGACAATGCAGTGGAGAAGACTGAAGCATGTGGCTTCCTACATGTGACAACAGGTCCTGGAGGGGTAGATGTTAAGTCACAACTCGGAGCTGCCAGCAGGTGCTCAGACCAGGCCCAAAAGGCATGGGTTGTACAGTTGGAGTAGGAGTATCACTGACTCTAGGCAGTCTGGGAAAGAAATCAGGCCCAGGAAGTGCTCCTGGGAGAGGCAGGGGCTGGCACCTGAGCCCCCGTTGTCCACCCTGGTCCTAAAGATTCAGCATTTTCCAGAGTTCCTGGAAGGAGCCATACCGTGTCCCCCCACACACACACACTTGGGAAGGACTCCACCCAAAAGCCCAGTGGCACCACCATCTCTCCTCCCAGTGTGGCCACCCAAGGGCCACCAAGAGGACGTGGGTCCAGGGACCACATCAGTTCAGGGATCTCCAAAGCGTGGCCCTTTTTAGGGACGACTCAGTAGACATTCCCCTGCTCAGCCCAATTTCTCCTCCGTCTTGATGCCAACACTTTGAGCGCAAACTACAAATGGAACAGGGGTCTTTCCCCAGCTAGTGTGCTCAGGTTTTACGGACTCTCACCCTGTCTGCCTCTGCCCTGGGAACGGGCTTCGGGAAGGTAGCTGGCCCTGGATGCAGATCTCCTGCACTAGCGGACGCAGAGCAGGAGCCACCCAGGAGTCTCCCATGTCAGTCTTGCAGGAGGGAACCTCCCAGCTGGCCTCTGGAGCGCCCCCTGCAGGGTCAGGGGAAGCTGCCAGCCCCTGGCTGGCTCCACTATTCGCTCCCTCATCAATGGTGGGAACCCATTCATTCATCCACCCATCTTTCATTCACAAAGGCCAGGCACTAAAGGCGGGGCCGGCCAAATAAGTGCCCACCCTGGACTTGACACCCAGCATTCTGGGGAAGGGGGGGGGACCTTGTCTTCAACTTCGCCCTCCCCCTGACCCTGAAGTGACCTCCTACAGGTCCCCCTGAAGGAGACCCTTGGAGCTAAGAGGGGATCAGCTCATGCTCCAGGGAGCTGAGGTCCAGGGTGGGGAGGGACTGCCCACAGTCACCCAGGGTGGGACAGAGCCCCATCTCTAAATTCTTAGTCTCCTGGGCCAGTGACTTGGCTTCCCTGGCTCTCAGGTTTACTGTTCTGTGCGGTGAGACCGCAGCCGCCTCTGGGAGCCCAGAGTCCTTGCTGTGCACGAATTCATGTGCTTTCCTTACACCAGCAACTTCTGGGCGGACCCTGTAGTGGCCTCACTTCCTGATGAGTTAGCTAAGGCACAGAGAGGGGAGGCAACTTGCTCCAGGCGGCCCAGCTGATACAGGAGCATGTGAGATGATCACCAGGGGTCGCTGAAGCCTGAGTTATCACGAGCTTTGGCACCAATCTCACTGCATGCCGAGAGGCTCAGCTCCAGCAGGGCAGTGTACTCAGGAGGGGTGGGCTGCGCCCTTGGGACGTGAGGCCATGACTGGAGTCACTTCTGGGTTGTCACAGCAGAAGGCGGGTACAACCGAGACCAGGGATGCTGTGAAACTTCCACGGAGTTATCCCACCCCACTTGTCACTGTGTGGAGGCTGAGAAGCCCAGGTTTGTGGTCACAGAAGACCGCGCATCCCCGGAGAGGCCCCTGCACCAACAGCCGCTGCAGGCGCCTCTTCTGCCCCTCACGCTGGGGGGTCTGGCCCCCCCCATGGACACTGTGCCGGTCCTCCCCGCACCCTCCGCAAGGTCTCTCAGGACAGACTGACAGGGCATCCTGCCCAGGCCAAGAAGGCAGCGGACCCCGTTCCCAGAGACCCTGGCCCTCCCTTACTTGTCAGCAGGGGACCCCGCGCCGTCTCCTCTGCCGGCATGCTCTCCTCCATTAGCTTTGTCCCCTCCATCGGACTCAGTGCCCAGTGCTGGCTCGGACGGCTCCCCCTCCTGCTCCCTGGTGGCAGCTCCTGGAGCCAGAATCACCTACCCAGCCTTGTGACACCTGCTGCAGTCAGGCTCTTGGGCGAGGTGGCAAAAGCCCCTCCCAGGGCAAGAAGAGTTTGTAAAGTGAGTCAGCCGGGCAAGAAGGTTCAAAGCCAGGTGGCCCGTGTGGGTTAATCATTACTGTACACGCTTTCCCAGGATCCCAGCAGACCCCTGGGCAGGACCTCCCAGCCCCGCCTGTGACCGTGCCTGTGGCCGCGGGTGACCCTGGAGCAGCCTAGCTGCCGAGGGAAGGGATCAGCCTCTCTCCCCTCCACTCCCGTGACTTTTGCTCTGAAAGCTGGGGTGGCTGAAGCAGAGTGGCCCCAACTCACAGCCACTCCTAACCCCCACCAGCGACTGTCCATCCAATCACCTCCACCCTCCCTCAGCACGCCCTCTGGTCCCCATGCTGGGCCAGGCACCCGCCTGACATCCATCTCCCTGGCTACTCTGGCCAGCCGTGCCAGTGAGCTCTGCGCCTGCATTTCACAGGCGATGGTGCAGGACCCAGAGAGGGCACTCAGGGGCCAGGCTGGTGAAGAGCAAGGAAGAAAAGCATAAGCACATTAGTCCCTCTCTTGTCATCTCTGTGCTCTTGACTGCATGCTTGCTACCCCAGGTTAGATGGAGTGACACAGGTGGGACACAGCGCGGGCTCCCCATATGCAGTAGGCACTCAATGCACCCTGGCTGCCTCTCATGCCTCATGGCTGGTCTCAGGAGGCCGAAGGTCCTTGCCTGGAGGATGTGCTGGTTGTCAGCATGTGGTGGCACTGGTAAATGTTGGTTGGAGCAATTTTGCCAAAGGACTTGGCCAAGGTCGGGGGTGGACAGAGGAGCAACCCAGGTAGGCAGACTCCCGCTGACGCAGCCCATTAAGGAGACTTGGGTCCCAGGACAGTGTCATCATCTAGGAGGGGACTGTGCTGAGCGGTGGGGGGACCCACACAGCCCCACAGGCCACCTGCTCTGCGCAGTGAGCAGGTGTGGGCGGCCGGCAGGAGTACGGGACTGACCTGACCGAAGTCAACTGTGGGCTAGAGTTGTTGTTTGTGGTATGGGGACTGAACTCAGAGTCTTCATGCTGAGTCCACTTGTATTTTCACACAGGGTCTTGTTACGTTGTTAAGGTGCCTGGACTGGGCTCCAACTTGGGGCTGTCCTGTCTCAGCCTCACTGATTGCTGGGACTGCAGGAACTCTGGGTTGAAGGGTTTTATTCTACTTGGCTCACTGGGCCCTGCAAATCCATCCACAGAATCTCAGTTGAGAGACCCAAAGGAGGTACACTGGGGTGCCATGGGCAAGCAGCACAATCAGATCATTCGTTCATTCATTCATTTATTCATTCATTCTTCATTCCCTTTTAGAGAATGTTTCCCAAGCACTCTTGATATTCCAAAAAGAGCAGAGACAAAAGGAGCAGAGTTCTTGATGTCAAACTGCCCCTGGAGAGCAGGGTGGGAGGGGACAGACAGGCAAGAGCATCGTCTTGTTCGGGTGGTCCCAGTGGGTGAGCTCACGCCCTCACCTTACACGCATGCTCCATGCAGACAGCACAGTCCCTGGGGCTGGGGGAAGTCTGGTCGGGCTGGGGATTCTGTTAGCTGTAGATTAGGTGGTCCTGGTCCAGCACATCCACACCAGCAAACTGAAGCTCTGTTTAGCATTTAAAGCTTCCTAATGGGCTTTAAACATTTACACTTGTCTTATTATTAATACCAATTGTTCGAATGTAGCCGGCTGGCGATGTCTCTCGTTTTATAAATACTGTCAGGATGGGAAGGTGGTGTAGGCTCACAGTGCCAGTGGCCGCCAGCTGGTGGCCGGGGCAAAGAGGGCACCTCACACTTGGAGCTGCATGGCTGCCTGTGCAGAAGTCCCCATCTGTGCCCAAGCCCTGGAAGAAAAGTATTATTGCTGGCTGTCCCCGCTGGAAATCCAAAGCATGCGGTTCCAAACTGGCTCTACCACCCAGGAAACAGACTTCCCCGGACCGAGGCTGGGTCCCCTCTCAGCTCTGCGAGTGTGTACTTAAAAGTGACAGATGGTGTTTCTGTACCGGAGTGATGACCGGCTTTGGACGGGGTTCCTGGGTGAGGGGCGGAGACGCAGAGTGAGCACTGCATTGCTTCCCGGTGCCCCAGGGGCCCGGCTTGGAGGGCTGCTGTAAACAGTGAAATGTAATATTGCCTTATTTGGTCACAGAGCCCAGTTATCACTGGCGGAGGCCCCTTTGCCTTTGACTTGGTGAGAAACAATTAATTCCATGGCTTCTCTGCGGGACCCACCAGCCTGGGCTTTGGAGCCTGGGCTGTCGCCAATGGGTTTTCCAGGGTTGACACACCTGCTGCCCAGGAGTTGACTGCTAGCGGGGTCAGGGGATGTTTCCCAACCTCAAGGTCCCTGGAGGGCTCTGAAGGACAAGAATGGTAGAGGCACAGCTGTATTTGCTCCTTTGCAGTTTATGTGAGGCTGACGCAGATTTTACAGAGTCCAGGTGAGCACTGCAGAGCAGGGCTGAACTCTTAGGTGGCAAGTGGCCCCGGGCTCCTGTGGTGTTCACAGTGTGGTGTCCCACCATGCCTGGTGGGAAGGCAGTCAGCCCAGGGCTGGGCACTGGGCTTGGGGAAGGGATAGGGAGCTTCCCCTGGGGGCTGCTGGACGGGAGCCTGGGGTCTGCGGACAGCAGGCAGAGGAGCCCTTCCCTGCCAGGGCAGCCAGAGAGACCCCGCAGAAGGGCCCCTGGTCCAGGATAGAGAGCCCTCCTCCTGTGGGAGGCCAGCCTCTGGAAAGGCGGTGTCCCTGTGGCTGGGATGTCTCTCCCCTGAACAAGGCGTGCTCCCTGGGCCCTGTGTGGCTCTCACCCCTGACACCCTTGGGAGAATGCTCCGTGTGGACAGTGTGACTGCAGGAAACAGAACAGAAGCCTAAAGGGGCATAGCTCTCGGGGTGGCCCAGGCTGGGCGGAAGTTGGGGACAGCCTGGCATGGGCAGGTGGTAGAGTGTGTGGAGAGGCCAGTGGTACCTGGCACACTGCAGGTGCTGAGCTGCTGTCGGTGGGATTAAGTGAGAAAGGGTCATTAAGCTCTCCAAAGCAGCCTCATTATGATTTCACTCACAGGTCATTGTGCTGACCCGTGAGAATGCAACTTCTAAGAAGCAGCCTAAAGAGAAGGGCAAGCTTGTTCTTCCTTTTCCGGCTAGGATAGTGCTGCAAGGGCTGGAGCAAGATTGGCCATTTTAGACAATGAATTGGCTGGGCCTGGAGGCTGCACAATACATACCTGTAGAATATAAGAACCCTACTTTCAAAACTGGGGAGCAACAGTTCTCATCCCTATACCCCAGGATCTTAATGTGGGAAAATAAGCAAACTTCCATTTTTCTTAAGGCAGCGCATAAAGGTACTTGACAACTATTCAGAGATCAACAAAGGTTGGGTGAAGATCCAGCTCCATCATTACCCCGCACCTCCCCTTCACCCCTGCAGTTATTCCTTTGAGTCTCTTCATAGTCAGGGTCCTCGTTTTGCCCTCCCTACGTGCCTGGCCCTGGTCCGTACCTGCCCCGCCCCCAGGCCCACTGTTCTCCCCATCCGTGCCTTCGGACCTGGCCATTTACAGAATGTAGGACGCAAAGGGACCTGAGATGATGCTGATTTCAACTCTTACCCAGCACAGGGCTCACCACCCCCTACCCCTGCTTACATCTTCCAGGGGACCCGGATGTTTTCTGTGTCCCATGGATGGCTTCGCACCCTGGGAAACATTTTCCAGAGCTGAGCATCAGCTGCATGAGGAGAAGAGAAGAGAGGGGAGGGAAGGGGAGAGAAGAGGAGAGGAGAGGAGAGGAGAGGAGAGGAGAGGAGAGGAGAGGAGAGCCCAATACCCCTGGCTCCTGGGAAGGGCTGTGCAGTAAGTGGCTGCACTGGCCCATTGCTGGGTGAAGTGAATACTGCCGGGTTCCCAGAAACGTCTCTTCGGGAACTTTATACAAATCACAGGTGTCAGACAGTGAGGGGTGGGGGATGCTACGCGAAGCAAACATCAGGCCCCAGGGCTGAGTCGTTCCTTGCCCAGAAACCCTCCCAATAAGCAGAGCAGACTTCGCTTTTCCCATTAAACTTGAACCTCACTTATCAGCAAGCTGCCCATGGGTGGTTATTGAGATGCATGGGTGAAATGCCTGGGGCTGCGGGTCTGAGGGGGCTTGTGTTTGGGCCCAGAGATAGGACCACAGTACGGATAGACCTGAGGAGGACTGAAGAGGGGCATCCTTCCTTCTGGGATCTGTGCTGAGCTCTGCTCTCTGGGCTGGGTTCCTGGGCAAACGCACGGGAAGCCTTATTTGGGATTATTGAGGTCCTGGGTTTTATGGGCAGTAAACACGTGCTCTGAGCGCCACATCTGAGCTCGGTTCCTGCAGTGCTCTGTGGGAGGCCAGTGGGACAGGGGCAAGCACCGGCAGGTCTGCTCGCAGATGGGCTGCTGTGTGGTCTGGGTAAGCTATGGGACTTCTCTAAACCATCTCCTCACCTGCAAGGAGGTGGTGCTGATAGCTCCCCCTGCTGGGAATGTCACACGCTGCAGTCTCCAGGTACCAGTCTGGAGTTTCCTCCATCAGTCAGATACAGAGGCACCACATGGCCCAGCTATTCCACTCCAAGGTTTATGCCCCAAATAACTGCACACCAGTGTTGGAATAGAAGCTTGTACATGAATGCCCATAGCGGCATCCCCAAGGCCAAAAGGAGGAAACGACCTCCATGTCCGTCTGCTGACAACCAGACAAACACAGGACAATGTCACACTTGGGAACATGATTTGGCCATAAGGAGGAAGGAGCCCTGGGGAGTGATCTGGGCATGGCAGGGTGACCTGGTCTGGTCCCATGAAGCCAGCCCCAGAGTTTTGATGGAGGCCTGGGTCCCATTTCTGCCACCCCTGCTGGACAGCTCAGGGGACAGCAGAGCCGAGCCCAGGGGAGAAGTTTCCTAACCTGTGCCAGCTGACCATGACAGAGCCCACCCTGGGAACTTCCCAGTGGTGGCCCAGATCACTCTTTCTATGAGTTCTAGTGAAGGTGCTGTCACCAGGGGCCCGGCGAACCATGGAAGGCAGGGACCACGGGAACTTCAGCTGCCTGGCAGGTGGCACCAAGCACCTCCTGACTTAGCCGCTGTGACCGAGGTCCTCCAGGATTGCCTGGCTGAGGGGCTGCTGCAGGGAGGGTGGGGAGTCTGGCTGCCCTGTTTGGCAAAAGCAGAGGAGAACTTGGGGTCCCTTCCTCATGGCACCCGTGGGGTTCTCGCCTCCTTGGCCAGCCAGTTTGGGAGAAAGTTCTGTCTTTGGTGTCAGACAGTCCTGGATGTGGCTCCCCTCAGCCACCTGCCAACTGTGTGACCTTGGGCCAGACCTTCCATGTGAGCTGAGGGCTGAGCTGTTGCACAGTGGTAAACTACAGCCCCACACACCATCTCTCCCCTTTTGAACTTCTAGTGACGTCACCTCTTTCTCCCTTGGTTTCCCCGCCTATAGCACAAGGCCTCCTTCCTGGGACTTCTGCACAGCAGAGGTGAGCTGGCAGGCAAAAATCCCCTGGAAGGTGGTCAGTGTTGGGGGTCGCTGGTCCCTCACGGCCGTGGTGAGCCCCAGGGAGGAGCCCGTGATGCTGGACTCACATTCGAGTCCCCTCTGCACCATCCCAGGGCCCTTCCAGAAGTCTGAGGTGTCTGGAGAGACCTTCCTCTACAACACACCGGTTCATCACCTGGTGACAGCTATGCCTATAGTCCACACCCAGTTCCCCGCTGTGATGTAGGCATCCAGGCATGCATCATCCCACAGCCTTCAGCCCTTCTCAGGGAGCTCATGCATTACGGCCGAAAGAATAAATGCTGTAAGCTGCACTCAGGCCTCTGTCCCGAGACGATGGCATCTGCAGGCGCAGGGTGCCCCGAGCCACACGCAATGAACGGACCTGACTGCTCCCTGTTCAAAATGGGGTGCAAAGAAGCCCCATGGACAATGTGGCAGCTCATTTTTGGTGAGCAGGGACACTGGCCTGACCTGGCCTGGGGGCGGGGCTTCTGCAGACCCTTGTCCTACACTTTCAGAGATCCCTGTCCTGCCCGGAGCAGCCTGGGATAGCCCCTGCTGTCTAGTGAGAGCTTTTCCTGCCACTCGAGCTGTGTGCTGCCGTTCTGCCGCTTCTGTCTCTCCCCTCTCCCATCGACCCCCACCCCTACTACCAGAGCTCGCTGGGCTATGGGCCGGTTATCCTGCCGGTCTGCAGGGATTTGGATAAAAGCTAATTAAAATTAAAATAAGAACCAACTAGGTCTAGAAACCTTGATGTTAAAAAGAAAAAAAAAAAAAAAACAGAAGGATGATGTTACATTAAATCTGGTCCCCTAATTTTACCCCAGTGGGAGGTAATTGTGCTCATTAACCAAGGAACGCATCATTTATAGGATTTGTGACCTACATTGGCTCTGGCAGCACAGGTAAGCTCTTCAGTATTGTGCATGGACCTAGGTCCCCAGAGGTAATGAGAAGCAGGTCTGATTTCAGAGCTGACCTCACAGGTGGGCAACCCCTATGTCACCCAGCGCCCCATGCTTGGCCAGGCCCTGCACTTGGTCTATGCTCTTAGGATAGTGAACCTTTCCTCACTGACCTTGTGTCTGTAACGAGGTCTGACAAAGGCTACAGGTGTCCTTGGCGCCTACTGCCCCTGCTGTCCACTTGACATAATGAAGGTGCAATGCAGATGCAGGTAGCACAGGGCTCTGGAGGATGCATGACTTGTGTACAGGGGACCCTAAGGTCAAGGTCAGCATGGGATGGCTGAGCAGTGGGACCCTGGTGGCCCCCAAGCCACACCCTGAGTTCAAGCAGCAATGCGCTTCCTTTGCAGAGAGACAGCGAAAGTGCTTTCAGAAACATGAACAGCCAAGGAGCTGCCCTGTCCTGGCCATGGATGCTGGAGATGACCTTGCAGGGGAAACAGGACTGAAGTGTAATAGAAAAGGTGGGAGGGCTTTGTGCAGGATTCCTGCTGCTCTGTAAACACACACACACACACACACACACACACACACACACACACACACACACACGGAGGCAGGAGAGACAGTCCACAAACTGCATCGTTTCAGTGGCTCCACACATCTGTGAATATTCATCGTCACCTTTAAAAGTGGCACCTGCAGAGTTAAGGGGACAGGAAAATCTGTGCCGGGAAGGTTCCAGTTCACCCGTTTTCTGGGTTATGACAATGGCAAGTGGCAAGTAAAAACAGATGACAAGCCAAGAGACCGCAGGAAAGAGGAAAGAGCTTCTCAGTCCAACACCCCGTGCGACACCTTTCTCTCGCTTTTGAGTGAAGAGCCCCAGCCAGACCTTGCATCCGCCCTGCATGTGCAGCGGGTTTGCCCCCCGAGTCTTTTCTTCTTGGCGTCTCTGCCCGAAACCTGTGCTTCATCCCTGTCCCCTTTCGGGGCCACACTGCTACTTGCAAGCACATGACAGGCGGGTCGCCGAGGGCTCTGCCCACTCCTGCCTCTGCTGTTCCTGGCTATGGGATATTTGGAGTCTCTCTGTCTCGCTCTCTCTCTGTCCCTGTTTCTTTTTGTGTTTCTCGGTACATTTTCCTGTTTGCTTCTTGTCTCTGTCTCTCCTTGTTTTATCTAACTCCTTCTCTTGTTTTATCTAACTGCCCACACGTCCACTCCTACAAGAGCAGGAATAAACCCATTGCATCTGCTGTCCTCTGTGAACCTGACTTCCCAGCACTCCTCACCCGCTCAGCCTGCCTGGCCCTAGCAGGCTGAATTCTGGGAGTGCCTTCGAGGCCAGCACCCTCACCTACCTCCCTGTGGCCCAGCAGAGGACACTAGGGCTCAGAGACCCCTCCTGAATTATCTTGGCAAGCGGGACTGCCTAGCCCCAGCAGTGCCTGCAGAGGCCTCACTCAGGAGCAGACCTGGAAAATGCTTGGTAAGTCCGGTGAGCCTTCACCCGTCCAAATGGACCCCAAGTTTCAAGAGGCAGGGACAGTGGGCTGAAAGAGTGGGAGAGCTCACTCTTCATTCTGAAGAACAAGAGGCCATGCATGTGGGGCTGTGACTGCATCCTCCCTGATGCTCTGAAGGTGGGGTCCTGCCAGAAGGTACCCACATGGCTCGGGAAGCCGGCATGGAGGCCACCAAAGTGGATTCATGTGCTGACTGTGATATCTGAGCTGCCCTTTCTCTTGGAGGCTCTGTGTGTCCACAGAGGGGCCCTGGCAGGGTCTCTGGCATGGTGAACCAGCTCCACAGTCCGGCTGGTATTCAGCAGTGCCCCCAGGTGGTGGCAATAGAGACAGCCTGGGTGAAACCCGGGCTCAAGGTGCGTGGGGAGCAGGGTTGGTGGCAGTCAGTCCCCTCTGGCTTCCACTCAGAAATGAGACTAAAGCCTTCGGGTCATGTAAGTCCTTAGGATCTTGGGCCGCTCACATTGCTGGGAGAGGCTTCAGAGAAGATTCTAGACTTCCAGCCAACATGGGCCATGATGGCACAGAGGATGCTGGGATAGCTGAGGAGGAGGTGGCAGCAGCTGTGTCATTGTTGTGGCTGTACTGGCCCCTGCAAGGGCCACTCCATTTTTCCAGTGCATTGTCCTGCCGAAGCCCTCAGCTCACTGTGACTCCAGAGCTCTGTTGGCCCCCAGTGCTTGTGACCTTCTGAAGTGTCCTCTGGCCTCTCAGTCACTCTTGGTGTCACCTGCCTCCCCTCGCTGAGGACAGTAGCCGGCCTCCCTTCCTTCACCACTCTCCCAGGACCTCATGGACATGCCATGCTGTGTGATGCAGAAGTGGTCTGGTCCCCTGGAGGGGACATTCTTTCTTTCTCAAGAGCATTGGCACACGCTGGCCCACAGGTCCTGCCCAGGGGTGCCGCCCAGACCTGCCTCCTCGCTGCAGGAGAAGCAGCCTTCACACAGGGGCCACTGTCACTGAATTCTCTCTTTGGCTTCCTCTTGCAGAGGGAGCTTAACCCTGGAAGCAGGCCGTGCAGGCTGTGGCATAGGTCCCTCTCAAATTGCTCTTCTTCCTCATGGTTCCTCATCCTGAGACAGAACAGCCCCTGTGCGTCTTCCCTGCAGGTGCTCCCTGGACACTGGAGCCATCCTGCTGGGTACTCTGGCTGGTCTCTCTTCACTATCCATGCCTCGGTGACTCCGTCCCTTCCACAAGGCAGGCCAGGTATAAACATGCACATCTCACTGGAGTCCGGCAATGGAGGTGCCTGGACCTGCAGGAAGGCCCTCTTTTCACAGATATGAGCAAGTCTGAGGGGACTTCCTGTCCCCGTGGTCCACAGAGCACTGTGCAGGGAGCTTCTGAAGGTTTGCTTGTTAGCTTAAAATCCCCTGCCCTCCTGGGGTGCATTCACTGTGAGGGACAAAGTCTGCCCTAGACCTGGGGGATCCATAGCTCTGTCTGGCTGTGAACTGCAGGCATCTGGAGAGTTTTTAAACATAGGAAAAGCCAAGGGCCCTTGGCAGATCTGTGGGACCAGACCCACAGGGGATTTCAAGAGACTTCCTGAGGCACACGATGCTCAGAGGGGCTGATTGGGACATACGGCCTAGGAAAACCACCACAGGCCGAGCCAAGAAACACCTGGGCAAACTGGGGCCCTTGTTACTCAAGAGCATAGCTGAGGCCCTAGCAATGTTTCCATGCCCTGTAATGCTTGGAGCATCAGAGATGTGTTTCTAGAATGTTCCACATGCCCCTGTGGACTACTAACCTTTTTGGATTTTTCATCTCTGTTTTTATACTATAGATGGTCAGGAAGGATGGAATCTAGACATACAGGTGTCCCTTTGCCAAGGCTGCTGGGCTCTGACTTGTCCCTGCAGGGGTGGCCTCCAGCCATGAATCTCCATTATGCAAATCAGACTGGATTCTCCTTCCTCCAGACTCATTGCTTCCACCTAACAAAAAATTAAGCAATCTTGGAATCTGGAGGCAACCTTTATTAGTCTTTTTCCCACCATTTTTGTGAATTGCGAAAATATCTTCCTACGTTATTGAGGTTCCCCTCTCTGGAGTATCTTTGAACCATAAACCAACTCACTCATCTGTCCATTCACTTGCCTAACCATCCATCCATCCATCCATCCATCCACCCACCATTAACCCATCCGTCCATCTGCCCACCATTAACCCATCCATCCATCCATGCCTCCACCCACCATTAACCCATCCATCCATCCATCCATCCATGCATCCACCCACCATTAACCTATCTATCCGTCCATCCATCCATCCATCATTCACTTGCACTGCCTTTCCCCTCCCTTTCTCCTTCTTCTCTTCTTCCCGATGGCTATGAGCACCTGTAATCACTACTACTCTTGCTTAGTATTGACTGTGAGATGAGTTTTTCCTGATTGAGGTCCCTCAAGGACAAAAAGGTCAACATCCCAAGGAACAGACTCACAGAAGTAGCAGATCAAATGAACGTGCCCAAATCCCAGGCTTCCATGGTTCTCAGCTGGGGTGGCTTTCTTATGCTTTTCCCTCTCAAGATTTGTTTCATACTGACAAGTCCTGGAGGGCAATTACCCAGCATGGCTGAGAGCTGGGGTCTCTGAGCTGTGCTGAGGCAAGGTTTCATTTATCACCTGACTTTCGACAGACGGTGGAAACCTAAACGCAGGTAAGGGTACCCTGGGTGGGTTCCCTGGGTGGGGGAGGGTGTCCTGGGTGGGGGAGGAGGCGGCACAGGAAGACTCCACTGGCGCTTAGGTTTGCTGCAGGGAGTCGAGCCATCTTGCCAAAGGACAGGAGGCCTCTCAGAGAGCAGGTGGGAGAACCCAAAAGACAGCACGTTTCTCCCGGGCAGGGGGACACAGTCTCCTACCAGCCCTTGTTCCTCTGACCAGAGCCCCTGTCCAGCAGGTGCTCGATACCTTTTCAGCTATGAGTCGGCCCAGTGAAGACTGCCTCCCAAGCCCTAGGGAGCAGCACCTTGCCTTGAGTTCCCAGAGTGCTTTCTTTTTCTGATCACTGGCCTCTGCCTTAGTTTCTCTTGGTGTCCTAGCCCTTCTTCCCCATGGGGAGCCTCTCCCTGAGCCCTGCCAGCTTAGCTGGGGTTCTGGGTCTTTACTCTCCAGCCCGCCCTCCCACGCCGGCCCTGTGTGTGGCCCTGTTGCCCTGAGCAGCCACATCCCAGGGGGGCAGGAAGGAAGGGGCCCGCCTCCCTGTAAGAGGTGGTGGCCTCCTCAGCAGGAACCCGTGTTCCAGAACATGGTTGCCCATTGGAAGACTCGGGGCTGAAACCACGGCCACGGTCGTGACTGATCGGATTCCTTTTTACCTGGATGGGCCAGATCCTCCACCTGCTCCCCCTGCTAGTGTGGAGAGAACACCACGTTTCTGCACATCTCTAGCCCCTTGGTTGGCTCTGAAAGGGCCCAGAAGGCTCCTCACCTGGCTCCCACCTGCTGCTGATGCCCCAAGGCGACCCAGGAAGTGGAGGTGTGAAATCAGGAGAGCTTCCCTAGAGAGCTGTGTGCGGCCCAGCTCCCCAGGAGCACAGGAGGTCTCTGCAGGCCCCACAGCGCCCTCTGCACTGTCACAGAGCTGGTTCCAGGCGACCTGGGTCAGTTCCTGTAATAGCCTCCCTCTGGGACCTCCTCCATCCCCTGTGGCCCAGGGGAAGCGTGGGAAACTCGGGCAGCCACAGGGCCCCAAGCAGCCTCTGCCTCCCTCAGGTCTGCTTCCCAAGGCTGGGCTGTGAAGGCCATGGCAGAGTTTCTTTCTCCATCCTGACCCTGCCTTCGCCATTGGTAGAAGTCACGCCCATGCCAGTGCCTGTCACACAGCTGCTTACAGGCCCCTGGGCCTCAGGCTCAGGAGGAATCCCACTCATCAGGTTGGCACCTGTTGTCCACTCGCGCACCCACCAGGTGTCATCCACAGCCAGGTGTGGGCAGCCTGCAAACTCAGAGCCTAGTGGCAGCAGGGCCTTCCCTTCTCTGGGTTCATCCTGTGCAGGCTCGGGCTGGGTGCACCCTCGGCGGCTGTCTGAACCCCTGACCTCACCAAACAGCACCACACCCACTGATGGAGGACCGTGGGGCACTAGTGGCTTGGCCAGGCCATGTCCTTGACTACCCACCGGAAGCTGCCCCCTGGCTGCGGCTGGGTGGAGGGACTGTCCTAGAGTCCTGCCTGAGTATGGTTCCCGTTGGCTGCCAGCGACAGGTGTGTGGGCAAGGCACACAGGTCCGGCCCGGCCCTCATATCCGAGACGATGTCCACAAGAATACTACACAACCCCATGGAGAAATGGTACCCGGGACTTGCAGAGAGGGGCAGCCCCTGGTGCCACCAGACTGGGATGTGGGGGAATGAATTGTCCCTGCCATGAAGGGCCAGCAGAGGTCCGAAGGCTGAGGGAGTCCCTCTATGGCCATGTCCTTGACTACCCACCGGAAGCTGCCCCCTGGCTGCGGCTGGGTGGAGGGACTGTCCTAGAGTCCTGCCTGAGTATGGTTCCTGTTGGCTGCCAGCGACAGGTGTGTGGGCATCTGGGCACTTGGGTGTTCGTAGGAGAGCACAGTGGCTCAGCTGTCTGGGTTGCAGCCATAGCAGGGTAGGGGAGGTGGGAAGCAGCCAGGTACACAGTGTCTGGGAGAGAGGCACAGACAGAGAAGCAGGAGTGTTCAGAGTCCCAGCAGGACCAGCCGGGACAGGACTCTAGGACTGACCACCCACAGGTCTAGTTCAGGCCTCCAACTGAAAGCAGCCCGGTATGCTCAGCTGCTGCAGCACCTTGACGTTTGCTCTGCGGATTTTTCCATGGTGGCTGCTTGAATGGATTTGAGGTTATGAAAAAGTCATTGCTCTTCTACCATGAACCAATAGGTACTGCCAGCTGGGTCCTGAGCTCCATGGTGCTGCCTGGGCCCAGGGATGCGCTGATCCTCTCCATCTGCTTCTTGGAGTCTGTCTGCATCAAGAGCTCTCACCCTCCACCTCTGCTCCCCAGGACACTCGTGCACTGGGCCTTGCCTCTCCCTTGCCCCTGCCCGGATGTCCCGCCCAGATGTCCCGTCCGGCCTGAGGAGGAGCCACTGCCCCCTTGTCCAGTAGGATGGAGGTGAGCGCTGGTCATGGGCCTGGGAGGCAGAGATGGACTCTGTGCCTACGACGGGCCCTGTCCTTTCCCTCCCTCCTACCAGTGGGCTGGGCCTAGGGGACACTGGGCTTCATCTGGAGATGTTTTGGGCTGTCACAATGTGGGGTGCTACTGGCATTTATTGGGGAGAGGCCAGACAGCCCCCAGCACACAGATAGTTCTGAGGCCACATATAAGTATGGTAACAGTGAGCACCCCATCCTGGTGGATCCCAGCCAGGCCTCAGCAAGGTTTCCCTGAACACTATGGCCTCACTTTGGCCCCTCTGGGACAAAGAGAACCACCCTCTTCTTTTTAATAAAAATTTGCTATGTGTTCCAGGCTGTGCTTTGGGAATGTCATGGAAAGTGAGAACGAGAAAGTGGGCAGGACACAGGACAGAGCCAGACACAGCCTGGTGTAGCCCTTTCTTGCATGGGAGGTCATCTGACTGAGGGCACAGCATGTGCAAAGGCACTGAGGCAGCCCCTGTGGAGGGAAAGCTTCTGGGAGACGGCTGAGGGCTGCCACTGCTCTTGTGGGCATCCTGGGCCCTGGCTTACCATCATCTGGTCTTTCTACTCCACTATCTCTGAGGAAAGAATACAAACAGCTTTAAACATAATAAACAGCCCATCCTGGGTCATCGCCCCGTGACACGGAGAAGAGACATGAAAGGGAGCAGTCCGGTTCCTGCATTTGGCTTCAGACACCCTGGGAGTGATGCACTAATGAGACCTGGCATCTGCCCAGCGCCTGGCCTGGGTCCTGAGACCTCTCCCAGGACTTAATGGCCCCAACACACAGAGCTGGGAGGGAGCAGTGCAAGGGGGCAGTTGGGGTTCCTCCCCCAGGACCTGCAGCTGCCCGGAGACCCCAGGGGGGAAAGACGGCCATCTACACAGTGTACTATCACTCTCTGAGGCATGAAGCTATGGTTGGGTCTCCAACTTGGCAGGTCAGCCTCCTGGCAGGGACAGTGTCCCAGCAACCCTGAGGGACCCGAGGCATCATGGATAAGTTGCCAAGTTGTTTACATTGAGCCATGTGGCCTTTGAGGACAAGGTCTTACTGGTGGTTGTTGGGAACTTCCCGGACCCAGCCTGGGGCCAGGGCCTGAACACAGAGAGGGCATGTGTCAGGAACACGGTTCTGAACTCGCAACTCACCCCCCAGTGTTCCGAGATAGCCAGACCAGGGCTTGGAGTTTCTCTGCAGTCTCTGGCAGGCTGTGACATGAGGCTGCCCTGCGGATGTGGCTTCCACATGGCCTCCCTGACACTGGGCCGGGGACTCATCCTTGCTGGGAACCATGTGTGTGCTGGGAGGCCCAGGGTCCCATCAGGAAAAGAAGTGAAAACCTTCAGCGAGGCCTCGAAAGTGAGGCTTCTCATACAGCAGGTGCTCAATGGAGAAATTGTGTGCCGTAGGAGAAATAAATCATTGTACATCAGCGAAGATGGGAATCATGACTATGACGTGGTTGTTGCTGCTTTGCGGTCGTTGCTATTTGCAGACATCCAGAGATAATGCCAAAGATAATAATAATAGGTCATCTCCAAAGTCACAGTCAAGCTTGAAAGTTAAAAGAAGGAAGTGGGACAAAAGTCAGGGCTCATCCTAGCAAGACTGCACCCCTGGGAGTGTCCTCTCTCAGTTACAAACTCACCAGCCCCTCTGTCCCTCCCACACTGCCCGCCCCATCAGCCATGCTGAAGTCCCCTCCACCCCGCAGGGCTCTCTTGTGTTTGAGGTTTGTTTCTGGGTCCGTGATGCTATGCTCAAAACCCAAAAAGATGTGAACAGCAATGACCACAAATCACATAGTAGAAAAGAGGGACAGGAGAAGTGATCCCAGGAGGACTACTGGGCAGGTGACATCATGCCCATTAGCAGTTAAGGGCAGGCTGCTGAAGCCATAAGGGGATTCTATTTTGTACCAAAAAGATGGTCAGGAGTGAGCAAGGCTTCTCCCCACAGCATGCAATGCTGCAGCTGCTGTGTGGGGGAGGCAGGGAGGAGGGGCTGAGTGAATTGGAATAAAGCTTTGGAAGACAGATTGCCGTCACGTGACTACAAATAGTCACATGGCCCATGAGTCTGTGACCCTGTTTTTCACAGCTCTGTGCTGCAGTGAGATCACGGGAACGTGCAACAGGAGAAGCACGGATGGTTGAGGGTGAACACGCTTTGGGGGTCACGGTGAGGACACTAGGGGACACGTATGATCAGTGGATTCCCAACAGCAAAAATGTGAATGGATATCTGAAAGGGTAGGAGGTAAAACCACAAACAGACAGGATGGAAGGAAGTATGGCGCATACTTCCACTTACCCACCCTTCAGAAGTTTGCAATTAAATGTCCCTGTCTAAGGCTGCAGACAGATGAGAGACTGAAAAAAAGTCATTTGTGTGTCACCAGCAGGTTGGACCCTTGGTGATAGCTAGAGGCCCTTCGAGCTCTGTCCACTGCCCTGGTGTGGCAAAAGGTGGCGTGTGGGAAGGTCCCTGAGGACCCAAGAGCAGAGAATGTCCATAGACCCGAACGGACAGGTGACAAGCACTGCAGATAAACCATGGATGATTTCAGCCCCTGGGATTTGGGGGAAAATCTGTTTGGGCTGCAGAATTATTCTGAACTGGACAGGTTTGCTCATTTCCTTGTTGTTTCATAAAAACTCTTATTCATAAGGAAATTAGCCCCTAAAGTAACTTATATTTTTTTTACGTAGTTTGCTTTTGGCATTGTGGATTTGTTCCTGGAGTCAAATTCATCAACCCTTTTGTTATACATTTTTTTCAAATATAAGAAAGCCTGGGGCTGGGGATTTAGCTCAGCGGCCAAAGCGCCTGCCTGGCAAGTGCAAGATCGTGAGTTCGGTTCCCGGTACCGGAGAAAAACAAACAAACAAACAAACAAAAAAAACAAATATAAGAAAGCCTAACTATTAAAAATTTTTTTCAATCTTCTCTGTTTTCTTTCTATGGCTTTATTGAAAGAAAATTCAAATACCATGAAATTTACCTGTTTAAAGTGCATGTGCACAGAGCTGTATAAAGTAACTGCAGTGTAATTTCTGAGTATTTTCATCAGCCTCAAGAGAAACCTCGGATCCATTAGTAGTTGCTCCCTATTCCTCTCCCCGCTAGCCTAGACAATCACTAATCTACTTTCTGGCTCTACCTGTCTTGGTTACTTTTTTCTTGTTGCTGAAACAAAATACCTGATTCCCAAAATTAAGGAAGGAAAGGTTTATTTAGCTCATAGTTTGTGGAGGTTTCAGTCCATAATCAGCTGGCTCCAAGGTAAGGTGGCACATGGCAGAGGGCAACAGTTCATCGCGGCAGAAGACAACAAAAAGAGCAAAAGGGAAGAGCAGCAAGCAAACCTCTTTCCCTCCTTTATATTGTACGCAAACTACCAGCCCCAGGGTGGTATAGCACTCACACCCATAATCCCGGCATTGGACCCTGGATCAGTTATAAACTCTAGAAGCCCGCCCCATGACTGCATGAGTCTTTGGGTAACATCTAGACATAATGACACTACCTTTTGCCTGTTCATACAAAATTCAGTCTCATAATTTACCATCTTTTGCGACTGGCTTCTCTCCCTCAACATCATGATTTTGAGTTTCATCCATGTGATATCATGTATTAGTCAGTGCTCCGTCCCTTTTTGTGGTTGAATGATATCTAGATAGACATCTAGATTGTTTCTGATTTTTTGATATTATCAACAATGCTGTAGCAGCATTTATACAAGTTTTTGGGTTGACCTACGTGGTCATTTCTCTTGGGCGTTGATGTGGCTGGATGATATGGTAACTCTGTGTTTAGCATTTTGAGGAATGCCAAACTATTTTTGAGAGAGGCTACACTGTTTTACACTCCCACCAGTGATGGATGAGGTTCCAATTTCTCTACAGCCTCTCCGACACTTGCTACTATCTATCTTCTATTTGTCACCCATCCTGGTAGGGGTGAAGTGGCATCTCATTGTGGCTTTGATCAGCATTTTGCTAAAGACAGTGTTAATCATCTTCCACACGCTTACTGCCCACTTACGTATCTCCTTTGGTGAAATGTCTATTTAAAGAGTTCATGCATGGGCTGGGGATTTAGCTCAGCGGCATAGCGCCTACCTGGAAAGCACGAGGTCATGAGTTTGATTCCTGGTACTGGAAAAAAACAAAACCAAACAAACAAACAAAAAAAGTTCACTCACTTCTAAATCAGATTATTTGTCTTTCTATTGTAGAGCTATAAGAAATCTTTATATAGGGGCTGGGGATTTAGCTCAGCGGCAAAGCGCCTGCCTTGCAAGTGCAAGGTCG
>NW_004955422.1:16245425-16332721 GCF_000276665.1 Chinchilla lanigera
AAAAAAAAAAAAAAAAGAAATCTTTATATATTCTGGAAACAAGTTCTTTATTAGATATAGGACTTACTTTTTTTCTCCCATTCCACTGGGCACATTTTACTTTCTTAATAATACTTTTTCGCAGCAAAAAAAAAATTTATTTTGATGAAGACCTATTTATTCATTTTTTTTCTTTTTTTGCTTATGCTTTTGCTGCTGTAGGTAAAAAGACTTTGCCTAGGCTGACTCATGGGGATTCACAGCTACTATTTTCTGCTTCGATTTCTATAGTTTCAGCTCTTACATTTAGGTTGCAGTAGGAACTGAGTAGATTTTCGTAGGTGAGGTAAAGGAGGGATCTGGCTTCATTCTTTAGACTGAGGGTGTCCAGTTCTTTTTCAGGCTCTGGGTGTCCAGTAGCCGCAGTGCAGGTGTTAACCAGGCTTCTTCCCCATGCTGAATGGTGTCGGGAAGGTAGCCCTGTGCTGCTGTCTTTTGACCCCATGTGGATGGACTGTTCCCTCACCCTGGGTTAGAGTCTTCATAGTCTGCACAGGACTTCTCATTTTCTGAGCAAATACTCCTTTATTTTGCCTATGAGTGTGTCACTTTGTACCTGGCTAACTCCACTGCTATGTATCTGTTCCCCCATGTGGAGGGGACCAGATCCTTCCACTGCAATACCAGCAGGATGCAGGCCAGCTCTCCTGCTTTGTCTTCTGGGAAGGACTCAGTGGCCATGGGGACCAATGTCCACCCCTAAGTCATCCTGCTCTTTCTGCTCTATGTGAGTAATGCACTGTCCCCTCCCTTGATTGGCTGCCGTGTCTTCTTTAGGGACTCTGATACAGATGTAGCTGGCAGAAGTGATCGGATGTTTGCTCCTGTGACAGGTAGCCAATATCACTTGTCTGACAAATGACCTTAGCACCCTTATTAAAAATCAACTGACTTTAAGTCTAAGGGCTTATTGCTGACTATGCTGATGTGTTTATCCCTGTGCCAGGCCTGCATTCTCAATGACTACAGCCTCGTAGTAAATCTGAAGTTTGGAACTGTGAGTTCTCCAGATTCTTTAAGATCATTTTCGTTGTTCTGGATCCATGTGAATCTCAGATTCAACTGAGCAATATCTGCAATAACAGAAAAAAAAAGGCTTGGATTTTGATAGAGATTGCTTTGAAAAAGTACAGTAAAAATCAAAGATAGAAAAAAAAATTTCAAAAACAGATTGCTTAGATCCATAGATCAATTTGGGGAATATTCCCATCTTAACAATTCCATCTTTTCATGCATGAACAAGGAATATCTGTCCACTACTTAGATCTTTCATTTATTTCACTTTAGCAAGGTTTGGAGGCTTTTCATGCACAAGTCTTACACTTCTTTGTTAAATTTATTCCTAAGTATTTTATTCTTTTTGGTGCTTTTACAAAGGGTTTTTTTTTTTTTTTGAGAATAGAATTCTAAAATCATTTTTAATGGAAAAATAATGTGCTATATATTTATAATATATAATATGATGTCTTGAAATATGTATACAATGTGGAATAGCTAAATCAGGCTAATTAACATGCATTATCTCACATCTATTATTTTAGATTGTTCATTTGGTGTAGACATGCAATTAATTTTTGTATATTGATCTTGTTTCTAGCTACACTGATGAACTGGTTTATTAATTTGAAGAGTTTTTCTAGGCAGACTCCTTAGAATTTTCTATATATAAAATGATGTCATTTGTTAATAGAGATAGTTTCACTTCTTTTGTACTCTGGAGGACTTTTATGTCTTGTCCTAGCCTAATTGCCCTGGTGAGGACCTCTATCATAATGTTGAACAGAAGTGGGATAGAAACAGAAAGTTCTGTCAGAAATAGAACTTGTTTTGTTTCTGATTTTAGGTGAATTCATTTGGTTTCTCTCTGTGTGAGTTTTTCATAGACACCTTTTATTAGGTTGGTGAATTTCTCTTTCATTCCTAGTTCACTGATTGTTGTTTGTTTTAATACAAAAGATTTTAATATAATAGATTGTTGATAGGTTTTTCCAGTGCAGAGAAGTGAAACAGAATAAAATGCCTTTATTGTGGACACGGAGAAGACCACAAGGAAAGAGAAAAAAGTGGAGCTTATAAGGATTTTTCCGTGGGATTCAAGGTTAAATAGCCCCAGGCTGGAGGCAGGATTTAGGAGGCAGACCGCCTGACATGGCAGGCCATGGTTGGGTGGGAGCGTGGGAAAAGGGAACAGGATATCACAAAAAGGGAAGTAGGAAGTAGTAATTTGACTCAGCTGAAGAAGGGTGGGGCTTAGCACATGGCCTCTAGTGGGCAGTGCCATATTGGCTGGATGCCATAGTGACTCAGCACCATACCACAGGACCTCCAGCACCATACTGGCTAGGTGCCATAGCAACTCAGCAGGAATTACAGCGGGGCAAGAAACCAATCGTTAAGTGCTTTTCCTGCATATATGGAGGGGTCTCTAGTATTTAGCAATATTTTATTTCAAATTTTTGAATTAACAGTCTCAGGACACTGGTGAGTAGTTTTTAAAAATTTCTTATCCTGTCTTTATTGAATTTGGTTCCAGCATTACATTAGGTTTTTTTTCTAAGAACTTTCAAGGTTCTTCTACTTTTTTCATGTCCTGAAATGGCTTCAATTATATTAGATTTATCTGTTTCTTCAAGTGGTGATAGAATTTCCACGTAAAATTGTTATAGGCAGCTGAGTTAGATAGAGATAATATAGGCAGTCAGACAGGGCCAGGCCCTCAAAAGAGCCAACATGAAAGATTCATATTTGCTGTAGGCCAGACCTCAAGACAAAGGACTAAACAAATGCACCCACATACCTCCCTAGGGATGGACATCAGGGATTGATATTCTAAACAGATAGTGATCACCTTGAAGAGTCACTGACCGAACTCCTTACAGGAAAAGCCCCTGTTCTGTATTCATGCCCGCTTGCTGCGTGACTCACTTCCTCATTTGATCCCAGTTTAATCAATTTTACCTGAACAGTTCTTATTGGCTGACCATAGTTTTATCCATTTTTCCCTTACCTTGGACCCACCTCACCTCGTGGTTTTGCTCTGTAAAAGTCCCTAGAAAAGACAGAGTCTTGGGCAACCCACCCAGGCCCCCTTCTGTCCCTCTCTCAGACAGAGGCTTTCTTTCCCTCAATAAATATATTCTGCTCTTAACCTCCGTTGTTCCTAAAATTCATTCTTTGATTTTAGAGAACACGAACTCGTCCCAGATATCGTTCAGGTTGGGAGTTTTTATTTTCCTGTATCAAAATCTCTGGCCTGGTGCTGACTGGACACAAGAGAGGGGGATCTATTTATGAACTTCACTTATTTTAGTGGCCGTTGGTTAGGTTGGTTGTTTGTCTCTTGTACACTTGATCTTAGCCAAAAGGCCGAGAAGCAATTGTTTATCTCTTTTGGGGTTAAGTTTTAGAATTTGAATATTCTTAGAATGAGTTTCACCCAAATTTACAAATGTATTTGTATAGAGCTGACCAAGACATTCTTTCCTTTTCCAAGTTGCTATTCCTTATTTTGCATTTGGATGCACAGGTATTCCCCCTCTTTTCTTAGTTATTTTGGATAGTTTAACAACACTGTTCCTTCTAAAGAGTTAGCCTGGCTGAATCTTTTACGAAATTGCAGTACAGTGGGAGATTCTTCCTGTCTGGACTTTTTTCCTTCCCCTTCTCCATCCACAGGTGTCAGACCCACATCACGGTCTGAATATTCCTCCACTTCTTCCTGCTTCCTCCCTCAATAAACCTCTTTGCTGTCAGATCTTGTCTTTGCATCTGGTTCTTGGTGGACTGAAGCCAGGCCCTAACATTTCCTGATTGCTTTCTGGGTGCTGGGCTGGGAAGAGTGCAAAGGCGGGTGGTGATAGTTGTGGAGACATCCTGCTTGCTGGGAAGGGGGAGGGTGACAGGTGGGGCATGTGCAATGAGGAATGGGCCTAAAGCTCTTTGGGACCAGCAGGACTTTGGCTCAAATCACATGGCTTTCATTTTACCATGTATTGCCTTAAATATTGCTTCCCAGAATCATAGGGATCAGGCAAAGCTCCAAAACTAAAGACAGTGTTGAAATGTTTATTCACAATCTTTCAAATCTGCCTTAAACCCCCCATCAAATCTCAACAAAATCTTGCCTGAGAAAGAAGGAGATGGGGCCCCAAACGCAGCAAGCAAATGTTATTGGAACAGTCTGGAAGGGCTGAACCGCTCTGCTGCCCCATTACCAACCCTGCTCTCAAAGGCTAGGGTACAGAGGTCAGCGTTGAGAGGGCCTGGCCAGCTCCCATGTGACTGGGGAGGGGTCGCACAATGTGTCCAACCCAGGGTGCTGAGCAGGGTGGGCTGTTGTTCAGTAGCCCACCTTCTCCAAACTGCTAGGAAGTTTAAGGAAGTCCTCCCTCCCCTTTCACATCACCAGTAAATACAGGAGGGAAAATCGATACAGTCCAGACCCTTGTAGTTGTCTTGTATTTTGGTCTCATGCAAGATCTCTTTGGGGAAAATGCATCAAAATGGAAACAGAGGAGACCCCAGAGATTGTTTTCAGCCCCTGTTCTTCAAGCTGCTTGACAGAGGAGGAGGACAAAGGGGACCAAGGGGGTCTCGCTGCTCCCTGGCACTCCCTACCCAGTGGCTCCAGCTTAACTTCTCCGTTGGGCTGTCTTCCAGGGCCAGAGCCAAGAGCGCTGTGTCCTCACGTACAGTCCACTCGCTTGCACCCTACTGATGAGTTGTAGGGAGATGGTCTGAGGCCCCACAGTGAGTCTGGGGCTGGCTGGGAACCAAGTGTCCCAGAGCCTGCTCACCCCCTTCCCCTGCTCCACACCAGGGTGTGCAGACTCAGTAATATGCTTGTCCTCAGAGCTGAGGTGTACCGGTTTAAATTAACCAACAGAGGCTGAGTGGTGCATGCAACCACTCAAGGCTGAGGTTGAGAGGTGCCCATTCTCCATCCCTTCAGTGCTAGGGGCCAGGGTGGGGGGATGAGTCCTAAGCCAGGAGACCAGAGACTTTGTGGTGACACCTCTGAGGCCAAACAATGCTATCCTCTGCACTCTTTCCTTTATTTCCTCTTTTCTGCATTTATTGTACATCCAGCCAGAGTCTGACCGGGCAGACTTACCTGAGTCACTTCCTGATCTGTGACCTTGGACCATGACCTTCTTCCTTCGTCCCCTTCCTGGAACTGCTTTCCCTTGTGCCCATTAGATGGGTTGATTCACATCAAGTCCTTAGGACCATGTGTACCATGTGTGAGAACTCAACTGATTGCACCTACATTCACCAGTCCGTAGAAGTGAGGCCAGAACTATCACCAATATCTCCAAAGTGTCAGTGACGGCTTCTCCATCCTGTCCCCATCCAACACAGGTAAGTAGCATGGGGTGGATCTGCTCCATGAAGTCATCCAAGGATCCAGGTTCTCAAGTCTCCTCTGCCAACAGGAGAAGAGATGGACATGGAGGACTCAGGGGTCAGAGATGGCCTGTCTCCATCCACTGTGCAGGGCCACACGCATGGCCAGGGATACAGAGACACAAAGGCTGGCTATATTCCAGGGACAGAAGTCAGGCTGCTCATGCTGGGGCAGTGAGGGAGTGGAGCATGAGAGCAGGGGGTCGTGGTCACAGATCTGTCCATGCTGACATGGAAATCCCCGGATGAGATACAGGGTAAGCTCAGGGCTCAGAGTATGGCTCATGTCGCCTGTCCACCACCGCCCCCCGCCCCATGGCCAACAAGAACTTTTTTTCTCAGGCAGCATGTGTATGTCACCAGCCACTTCTTAAGCCCCTTAATCTTTTTTTGTGCCACAATGAGAAGACTCCATTCTTCCCATATTAGAATAAAAAAAAAAACAGACAAGTTTCTAGAATAAGCATTGTTTTTCTACCCTTGAACTTGCAGTTGCTTATTCCCTGCAGGATGATAGGTAGACCCCTCAGTTGAGAGAGGGGAAATGGAAGCCATCACAGCCAGGCTCTGCCTTCAGTTCCCATTTTACAGACTGGGAGACTGAGGCTCCTGAAGCACCCCATCATCTGGCCAAGTTACCTGCAAATAGAGGAGCTGGGTTTGAGCTCATCCAAACAAACTGGGAGGCCTGAGCCTTGGGCATAGAAGCAGCACTAGGATTTGTCACAACCTGTATGCCTCACTTCTGGGGGGCCTGCACATGGTGTGGGCTTCCTGTGCCAGAGGAAGAGCCACATGTGCCCTGTGCAGGTCCCCCAGAACCTCCCTGAGTCCCCGTTGATTCCCGTATGCACTTTTTAAAATTGGAGGTAAAATGTGCATAACCCCAAATTAACCATTTTAAAGCACACAGCTCAGCATATTCCGTGAACTCCATCCATGCTGAAATCCCCGACACAGTCAGCTTCTAAAACGTCTCATCACACAACAGGAAGTGCTGGACCCACAAAGTGATCGCTCCCCATTCCCTCCCAACACCGAGCTCAGTGACCACCCATCTGCATTTTAATCAATTTGCCTGTTCTGGACCTTACGTTAAATGGACTCAGATGCTCTGTGGCATTTTGTGAGGGGCGTCTCACGCTTGGCACACTGTACCCCCTCCCTGACCCCATAACCCCATGCCCTGGCCCTCCTCTCTGCAAAGCAGGGAC
Organism: Chinchilla lanigera; assembly: GCF_000276665.1. Lineage (NCBI taxonomy): Eukaryota > Metazoa > Chordata > Mammalia > Rodentia > Chinchillidae > Chinchilla > Chinchilla lanigera. The sequence goes on from NW_004955422.1 coordinate 16,252,085, forward strand.
TGCTGGGCCTGACTCTGGAAAGGGAGCTCTGCTTTCTCGAAGACCCCGCTTCTCTCCTGCATCCTGCCCACCCCCAGGTGAGCATCTGGGACAGGAAACCACAAATGCATCTCGGATGTTGAGGACAGATGGAGGCAGCGAACCCATCGCTGTAAGCCACAGGCTGGGGCTCCACGGCCTCCTCCCGAGCGACCCGGGAGGCAGTTCATCTGCCAGTAATTTGGCCTGTTAAAAATAACTTCAGTCTTTACTTTGTTTGCAAGCACTGCCAGAGTGGACCGCCCTGGGCCCCTGTTGTCCTTCAGAGCAATTTCCTCCTGACGGAGCCCTGGGGTGGGCACCAATGTATATTGTGGGGGGTGATCAGCTTCCGACCAGCCAGGGGACCAGACTTTAACAATACCAGTCTGTGCTCCTGGGGACCTAAAAGCCAGAGGGCAGGCTGGATCTCGGGTTCCCAATGGAGGGGCCAATAGCATCCTCTTGTCCCTGGGGAGCAGACAAATTGCCTCCCTTTCCTGCCCACCCCGTTTTCCTTCAAGAAGCCTGTGTGTTGTGGGAGGTTCTTAAACCTCACAGCCTTGGGCTGGGCAGGATGTCATAGCTCAGTGCCCCAATTTGCTACATTTCTTTCCGTATTTTGAGAATTGTGGGGGGCCTGGAATAACATAAGTGGCATCCTGGTGTCTGGGGACAGGCTGGGATTGTGGGAATCTCGTGCAGGATCGTCTCCCCCAGACTGCCCTTCCGGGGCCTTTGATGGGCCACAGGTTCTGGCCAGTCCTGAAAGCTCCCCCACCCCATGGCAGGAGGAAGACATTTATCATCACAGAGAGATCTGGCTGCTGGCGTGTTTATCTGGAGGAAGGAAATGGACTCTTTTCATCTCCTTGCAGCGGCGTCTGGCCTGCTCGGCTGTCCAATCTGTAGCCGGGAGAATTTTAAATAATGTGTCACACACTTGTCAGTACCTGCTTTGTGTCTCTTGGAGATCCTGGTTCATTGCTCCCTGGGTGTCAAGCTTTATTGCTGCTTCCTCCTTTAGATAAATTTTGTCATAAATTTATTTCTTGTCCGAGCCGAGTTCGCAAATCTGTCCAGCAACACCGACCAGCAGGGCAAAGCTGTTTTCTCAGACTGGCGCATCCAGCATAGGCTGCCCAGGACCCTAGCACATGTGGCGGTGTTGCTGGCAATGCCTGCTATAGTCTAGGAGGCTGCTGTCTTGTTTCAAGATTTCCAAGAGGGGAGCAAGTGATGAAAAATCCTGTAGTGTGCAGTTCGCATGGAACTGTGATTGTACACAGCTAGAAGCCTGTACCGATCCGGGTATTTCAGGATTACTCAGTGTGTTGGTTTTGGGGGTTACTGTGCAAGGTGAAACAATAGTATAATACAGGACACATATTTTATAAGATTATTCATAATAGTCACCCAAAGAACAATATACAACAGAGTACAGGAAATCTGTCCACAGATTATAGACCAAGAATCCAGCTGCATACCTACATCTCATAACAGTGCCTCCCACGAATCCAACTAGGGGTCCAGAGCCCACGACAATGTCTCATGCAGGCCCGTTTCACGGATCTGCACTGGGAAGGCCCAAAGGTCAGTGGTGGAATCTAGGAAGTCTGTGCCAGCGGGGTGAAGGATCTGTGCTAGCAGGCTGAGGGATCTGCACTGGAGCCAGGAAGCAATGCTCAGAAGAACCAGAGCTCCCCCGAAAGGTACCACAGCCATCTTCAGCAACAGTGAGGTCCCGAGCTCCTCTGATGATCAAGATGGCCGAGTTCCCATCAGGGAAGCCAACGCAGCAAACTTGTCCACGAAACCGGAAGTGCACCATCTTCCCCTCCAGAGCCAGGAAGCGATGCTCAAAGTGAGGACCAGAGCTGCCCCAAAGTGAGCCAAAGCCATTCTCAGTGCCAGTGAGGTCCCAAGCTCCTCAGAGGATGAAAACAGCCAAGCTGATCAGGAAAGCCAGCATGACGAGCTCCTCCGAAAAAACTAACAGCTCCTTACAGCTTCTACCAGCTCCTGACAGCTTCTCTCAGCTCCCAACAGCCTCTTCTCTTCTTCTCCAGTTCTGCCTCTTATGCTGCGGGCAACAATCCTCATGTGGGCCTCCCACACCCAGCATCATGTTCACTCAGTTCAGCTGAGGGTTATAAATTGCCCACCAGTTATCAATCCACTACACTCAGCTACCTCCCAAATTAGCAAGTATGGTATTGTAGCTCCAGCCTCCCCCAGGTGAGGTGGCCAGGAATGAGACCTAGGGTAAACAGTCTGCTATCCTCCCATCCATCCATCCATACTGTCATCCACCTACCTGGTTATCTGTCTTGGTTACTTTTCTCTCATTGCTGAGACAAATACTCAACACCCAAAATTAAGGAAAGAAAGGTTTATTTAACTCACAGTTTGTGACGGTTTCAGTCCATACTCGGCTGGCTCCAAGGCAGGGTGGCACATGGCAGAGGGCAACAGTTCATGGTGGAAGAAAACAGCAAAAGCAGCAAAAGCAGAAGGAGGAGCAACCTCTTTCCCTCCCTTACACCCAGGGCGGGCGTAGTGCTCACACCCATAATCCCAACATTGGACCATGGATCCATCATAAACTTTAGAAGCCTGCCCCATGACTGCATGAGGTTTTGGGGAGACATCCATACACAAACCATAACACTATCCATTCAACCTATCCATTCATCCATGCATCCATCTATCCATGCATCCGTCTATCCATGCATCCATCTGTCCATGCATCCACTTACCCTCTCATCTATCTGCCTGTCAGTTATCCATTTATCATCTTCCCATCCACTCGTCCATCCATCTACTCTCTCACCCACCTGCCCATCCACTCATCTATCCATGCAGCCATCTCCGCATCAGGGATTGCACACCTCGTGCATGCCATGTTTTGTGAGGATCCTATGGATGGACCTTGCCTGCAGTGGTGCTCACAGAAGGATGTTGAGTATTGGCAAGTGTTGTACTTGAAGCATGTGACAGGGAAGCGAGGGGCTCCTCCCCGAGGAAGGCCAAGTAGGCTGACAGCAAAGGCTGGAAGTCAGCAGGATGAGGCAGAGTCTCCTGCGCTGCGTGGAGGGCAGGAGCTAGGCAGATTGCATTCCTTCCAGCTGGATCCTCTTCCCCTCCCTCCTGCTCCTGGAGGAAGGGCCTGGGGCTGCAGAGGTGACACAGATGGGATAGCACATGAGCAGCCTGGTTGGGTGCCTGAGGAGACTTGGTGCTTACCTTTCCCAGGTAACTGTGCTCCTGTATTGCAGCCAGCCCCTCCCCCAGGGCCATCCCGTTCCCTCTGCTGCTGGACATGCCCGCTTGGCCACCCCACGGAAACCCCACAGCCTTGCCCCTCCAAGCCTCCTGCTACCTACACTGGTGCTGAGATCCAGAGGCAGGGGGTCTGGACCTGTGCAGAAGACTTTCTGGAGACTTCCTGGGGTGGGCCTGTGTTGTAGGCACCCAGGAAGGAGTTGGGCTTGCGGTGAATCCTCACTCTCCCCCTAGAGTCTGTGTTCCTTGACCTTGCTGTGCCTCTGTTTCCCCTCAGGCAACCAAATTACAAAGACTTGACTCTCCAAGGTGGTGCCGGGTCAGACAATGGGCAGGGTGAAGCCCGGGCAGGCGGGCAGCTGTGCTTGGTGTCAAGCAGGTCCCTAGAGCTGCCTGTGTCCTTGTCTGTGTAGACCCTGTAATGACCCCCAAAGGTGCCTCTGACCGTGAGTCTGTGAACTTAGGGACTCTTCAGATGCGACCAAGTGGAGGACCTGGAAGTGGGAGATGATCCTAGGAGCCCTGGATAGACCCTAAATGCAGCCTTTAGGGTGTCTGTCAGAGGAGGGCAGGAGGGTGTCAGAGAGAGAGAGAGACTGATTTGAGGATGCCGTGCTGCTGACTTTGAAGTTCAGAAGCGGCCCTGCCTGAGCCAGGGAACACTGCTCTGGAAGCTGGAAAGGGCAGGACGCAACCCTGGCCACAGGTGAGACTAGAGGGGTGACCCTTCTGCCCTCCAGCTGTTGCAAGCCAACTATCACAGCAGCAGTAGGAAACGACACAGGTTCTATTCGAGGAAGTGATTTCAAGTCTTCCATATGAAGAGGTCCCTTAGGACTGCCCCCCCCCCCCGCCCCATGCCTCTGGGCAGGACCCCAGCCCCATCACATAGACCCCAAGGATGGATAAACAGGGGCTGGCTGAAGCGCCAGAGACCTGAACTTGGGGCAGAAGCCCCCTGGAAAGCTCTCCAAGGGCCCCCCCACATCCCCGCCCCCTCCCCCAGCCTGCCAAGAGCGACCCAGCAGGAAATAATAAAGCGTTCTTTTTGGACATATTTCCTCCTATTTTTAAACCTTTATTTTCCCATAGCTTTGTAAGCGTCTAACTTCAGCGTCCGAGTTGGACGGAGGCCAAGAGCGAGGATGTGTCCAGTCTGCTTGAAATGGTGGCACTACAGAGTCCCCCTTGCTGCCCACCACCCCGTGCAGAGGTTCGGGGGTGGACAGGGCTTGGCCAGTGTCACTCGGCTTGTCCAAGTCCAGGCCACCTGGAGCCAAGTCTGGCTTTCTCCCATGACACCATGCTGCCCCCCAGAGGTGGCTTGATTTCCGGAAAGTGACCCTGAGCAGCGGGGCTCCACAGCCAGGCACCTTCTGCAGCTCTGGGGTCAGGTAGAGAGCTCAAGATGACTCCAGGCTGAATCAGGGAAGCAGCTTGTGTCCAGCATTACCCAGCCAGTCAGAACTCAGGGCACCGGGAGCTGGCACCCGTGAGTGGGGACTGCAGGCTGTGTGTATGGTGACCGCTTAGGAGACTGGAATCAGGCTGCCATGTATTAAGTTTAAAAATGTGCCAATGAGGGATTTGTGTATTTGTTCCATGAAGTATCTCGAATCCTACCTTGTGCTGGGCAGGGTGCAGAGAACAATCTCACTGTGACGGAAGAGGTAATTCAGACAGGAGCTAGGCAAACAGACCAACTAACACTCAAGTAACAGAATCATCTTGAAGAGCAAAAGGATGGGAGGTGGGTGTTAGGGAGGCAGGCAGAGTAGTGCCACTTGGGGTAGTTGGAAGAGACCTCTGATTTTCAACCCAAGACTGGATCCAGGGAAAAGCTTTCCAGGCAAGCAGAATGGCAAGTGCAAAGGTCCTGAGGCAGGAAAGAGCTCAATGTATTTCAAGGTTCATGCAGCTGGTGCAAAGTAGGAGGATGGGCAAGGGAGAATGAGGCAATGGATAAGTGGGAAGGGGTCAGAGTGGGGGCTGTGGGGAGGTGCTTCCTTATCATGAGGAAACTGAGGCACAGAGAAGCCAGCTGGCCTGGAGCTCTGCGGCTGGATCTTTATCCCCTGCCCTCACCCCCTGACCTTGCAGGTACAGAGAGGCCAGGCTCAGGCCCATCCCTCCACTCAGCTCCTCTCCCTCACGTGGGCCTCCAGACCCAGGCTCATTCCCTGTCCGCTGCAGCCCTGTTTGCCCTCATATTCTCCATGGAGTGGGCATATTGATTTTTTTTTTCAACATTTACGGTCATCTTTTTCCTTGACAGTGCGGTCCCCAAGGCTAGAGACCGGCCCCCAAGGTCAGGGACTGAGAAATCCCTGACTGCCGTCTCCCTAGCACCCAGCACAGGGCTGGTACATGACAGGCCTCAGTGAGTGGGGATGAATAAATGAATGAGCAACAGTGGCACATGCACCCAGCCACTTGATGTGACTTTGTTCCCCTTTATCTTTCCCAAAGAGAAAGACTGACAGCTGTGAGGATTATTCTGACAGCTTCTAGGTTATGCCTTACATCATGTCCATTCACATCTCCCAGGCCACTTCCCCTTCATCCAACTTCTTTCCCCTTTGCTTTGGCTATCAGGAAGCTCTGTCAGTTTGGGTAACCAGGGCTGGGGGTTTAGCTCAGCGGCAAAGCACCTGCCTCGAAAGCACAAGGTCGTGAGTTCAATTCCCGGTACCAGAGAAAAACCAAAAAAAAAAAAAAGAATATCAGTTTGGGTAACCAAGGGCTGGAATCTCTCCCCTCCCATTCTGCTCCTGTCCTCTTTCTGACCTCCAAGCTCCCTGCTTTCACTGTCTGCTGCCCCCATTTAAACAAGAGGGTTCAGGCAAAGACTTTCTGAACAGAACTCCAAAAGAACAAGAAGTAATTCTGAGACTCAACAAACAAGATCATATCAAATTAAAGATTCTGCACAGCAGAGGGAACAACCAACAGAGTGAAGAGACAACTTACGGAATGGGAAAAAAATTTGCCAGCCACAGATAAAGGTCTACCATCAAGAATATATATAGAATGTGTCGGGTGTGGTAGTGCACACCTGTAATCCCAGCACTTGCGAGGCTGAGGCAGGAGAATCATTGTGAGTTCAAGACCAGCCTGGGCTACAAATTGAGCTCAAGGCCAGCCTAAATAGTGAGACCCTGTCTCAAAAAATAAATTAAAAAAAAGCAAAACACACACACACACATATATATATATATTATATATATATAAAGAATGGAAAAAAAATGAGATCCCCCTCCTGAAATAAAAGAATCAACAACATGGACAACTGAGATGAGCAGACACTTCCCAGAAGAAGTACAGGTGGCCAATAAAAAACATGAAAAATTGTGCATCACCGTTGGCCATCAGAGAAATGCAAATGAATGATAGACAGTGTAGTAACTGTTGCTATTCCCTTATTATTTGGTTATGAACATTTTAATTTTTCATAAAATAAAAAATAAATAAACAAGAGGGCAAGGTGCTGTTGAGGAGCAGGCCTGGGGGAGGGGCGAGGCTGGGTCCCTGGCAGGAGGCCCCCCTCCCGTGGGCCGGCCTTTGGCAGCCTGATTGCCCACCTGGGCCTCCCTGTACCTTGAGGAGCCAGCTCCAGAGTGCTTCAAGGACACACAGATAAGATCTCCTCAGATAAAGGATCCATGACCCGACCTGGAAGGGGACAGGGCCTCGAGTGTGACCACATTTCCCTGGCATCAGACTTTCTCAGGAATAAAAGTACCAGGCGCAGGTGGGTGTGGAGGCTCTGGAGAGATTTCCCGGCCTGGCACGGCCGGGCTGAAGACACCTCTCCAAGGCGAGGAGGAACAGAAGGTTCCAAACCCGTCCCCACCCAGCGGGAGAGGCGGCCTTGAAGGCCTGAGTCAGGTTGGCATTCAAGTCCCCCTGCCCAAACAGCTGCCTGGTCTCTCTGGCCTCCGTGTCATCCTCTGTGTCACAGAACACCCCCTGCCCGGGCAGGTGTGCAGCTCAGGCAGGAGAAGTAGTGTAGTAAGTGTAGCCCCCACAGAGGCGACTCTGCTGGGCTCTTGGGTGGCCCTGGCCTGCTCTCCGAGGGCTTCCTTTGACCCAAGCAGCCCACCCTGAGCTGCCCGGCCCCTCCCAGCTGCCGGCTGCTGTCTGCCACCAGGGATGGGTGGGCCAAGACCGCTCTCAGCCTGGGACAGTGTGTTCCCAGACAGGGCCTCCTGGGGCAGTGGCACAACAGTCCCAACCTGGGCGCTGCTCTCTAGCTTCCAGAAGCCAGGCTGGGGCTGAGCTGGTGCTCACAGCCTCGCTGCCTCTTCTGGAGTGAGGGTGGCTTTCTGCCACCGCCTTCACCGGTGCTCTGAAGGCCTCTTCCTGTCAACTGATCTTCCTGCTCTGGGTCTCTGGATCCTCATCACATCTTCTGCCCAAAGTACCAACCCACACCTCACTCCTGGAGGTGACACGATGACTGTGGGTCCTGGGTACACCCCAGAGGCTCCATCTGCAGCTGTGGGGGGCAGGGCCTGGGGGCTGGGGGAGCAGGTGCGAGAGGCTCCAGCCCACAGCCCAGCCTGGCCCTGCTGCTCTCTGCCTGTGGGTGAATGATGCTGTAGGTGTCCTGTGACCCCTGGGGAGATCTTCCCATGAGATGGGCCCATGAGACCCAAGGAATCCTTTGAGAGCCCCTGGCAGGGAGTAGGCTTTGGCGACCATCTGGGGAGTCTTGTGGGTGGCTCTGACCCATGATGAACACCCCCACCCCACTTCCAGGAAACATACCAGCAGGCCCTGGAGCCCCACTGTGGTCTCGAGGCTGGCCTCCAGGGGGCAGTGCCTGCTTGGGGACCAGCCAGGATTCGGGAGGCGACGGCGCCCTCTCCCTCTAGGTGTTCACAGAGCACCTGGGCTCCTGGAGGTGGCTGCTCCCTGCCCTCCATTCCTAAGCAGAGCAGATGCTGACTCCCCAGGTGGGTTTGGGGCCGGCCCTCCGGTGAGGGCTTCTTCCTGGCTAGGTCCCCCACTGCACTGTGCTCCCTGGCCCATGCGCATGCATGAGAACCTCTGTGAGACTGATTAGGGGCCAAGCTGGGGGGCAGGTGGATCCCAGAATGCAGGGAGCTGGAGCTGGAGGGCAGATCAAGGCAGGAAGATGGGGACCAGAAGTCAATCCTGCCCAGGGCCTTGGGTCTGGCCCTGAGGAGTACTGGGAAGGGCCCTAGAGTAAAGCCTGGAGGTCTGGGTTCAAGTCTAGTCTCTGGCCAGTTCTGATGAGTGCTGTCCAGAATGGCTCTGAGCCTTGATTTCCACACGTGTAGAGTAGGGACAGGGAGGTTTGGTCTGTGGCCTCCTAGCAGGAAGCCAGAGGTTTTGAGGGTGGGAGCAGAAGGGTCCCAGAAACCTTGGGGCACCCTGGGTAGTTAGGGGCCCCTTGCTTGCCTGGTGACGCTGGATTTGGGATCTCACCCAAAAGGCTCATTTGAAAAGGTGTGACTTGGGGCCGTGGTGGTGGTGAGCAGGGCCCAGCTGGCAGCCAGATGCTTGGCAGCCTCCCCCCACTTCCTGTAGTTCCTCGAGCCCCCCAGGCAGAGGGGCCACCCAGCAGAGCCCTGCAATTGAAAGAGGCAATCACCTCACCCATAGTCAAATTAGCAAACCCGTGAGCCCCCTCAGAGTCATGCCTGGGTCGCAGTGTGTGGGACTGAGCTCTCCGTCTGTGTGGGCAGCAGTGTCTCACCCAGACAATGCGAGTCACAGCCCACCTGGCCTCGTGAGCTGGCCAGAGGCTGCCGGGTACAGGCTTCACCCGGGCCCCACAGAGAGGCTCTCCCCTGTTAGACATTTAAGGATGGTCACTGAGAGCAACCAGCATGCAGGCCACCGCCCACATGGCATGCAGCTGGGCCACTGGTACATGGGCCGGAGGCCAGTGCTCCTGTCCCCAGCAGAGAGGAAGGTCAGGATGAGGTTGCAGCAGTGTCCTCAGGGCCAGGAGGGTAGTTGGCAGGGCAGATGCCAAGCTACTCCCTAGTTCTGAGCCCGCTGGCCAGCACTGGCCTGTCCCATCGGGGTTCTAGCAGGTTCCAAATGGAGCCAGCACCCTCGGGCCCAGCCCCTTCCCCTTACAGACCCCATAGCAGAAGACCCCACTGGTCACCCACTTCCTGGAGTAGAAAAGCAGTGCCTCCTCAATGTCCCTTCCACAAATCTCCACCCTGAGCATTCAGTCTACTAAGCCTAAATGTCCACTGCCCCTCACCCTGTGGCCGCCCCTGTTCCAGGGCCAGCACCTCATTAGTCTTCACGGAGGTGCCCCATGGGCTGTGCACTGAAGCACCCCCCCCCTTGCTGCGGCCCAGGGGACTTCTGAGAGGCAGCCGCAGCCCTCCCTGCTGGGGCTCACATGCTCAGTTCTGTGCTCCTCTGTCACTCTCCCCAAGTCTGGGGACACAGTAGAGAGAACTTGGCTGTCACTCTCCTGGCTGGCTTCTGACCTTCTCTCCCAGCAGCCTTTGGTACTGTCCGGAATGGCCATGTCCAGACTTCCTGGGGTACTCCCCTCTCTGGTACCATCTGGGGGCCTGGTGGGGAAACGGATCCCAGTTCAGCGTGTTGCCCCCAGCAGCACGCAGGAGCTGCTTCCGGCCCTCAGCTCAAGGGAGGGAGCAGCCACCTAGCCTCTGATGGCCAAGGGAGGGGGCTGCCCAGGAGCGAGAGGCAGGGTCCTGGGGGGACAGCATGGTGCCCTGGCACTCCTGGCGGAGGAGCCCTGGGGAGAGGCTCCCACTGCCTCCCCAGCCCTCCTTGCTGCCATCTGCTACCCAAATGTCACTTGAGGGCACACCTCCTGCCCACACCTCTGTCCACAGGTGGCAGAAGGAAGAATTGACCCCCCCTCAAGCTGATGCTCCCCATACCATCCGGTCCAGGGCTGGGGTGGTACACAAGGTGGGGGGTCACACTCTGCTGAGCTTGGGTCTGCTCTCCTGATTTGTGCAGGGACAATGTCTCCACTGTCCTTCCCGTGAGGGGTAGAAGTGACAGAGGGCATCGTGACAATGGCAGAAGCCCCTTCCAGCACTGGCCAAGGCTCCTGGGGGTGAGTGACCCAGCTGTGGAGGGGGAGCCACGTCTTCGTTCGATTGTTTCACAGGGCCAGGCTGTGGTCAGACACGGGCCACCTGCTCTGTCACACTAGCACGTGGGCCGGAGCACCTGGGCGTGTCTTCACAGGGACTCCTAAGGCACCTCACTGTGTCCCTGGGGGGCAGGGGCTTCTCCAAACTTCTAGTTACTTATCATCAAATGGTGGGATCACAGTGCCCCTTGTATAAAGGCGGGAGCAGGGAGAAAATTATCTGTGCTGTGTGCCAGGGTCAGGGCCCATGCCCATGCGGCTCCTGTCCAGGAGAGCTATGAGACCCCCAGGACCCCAGGGCCCTGGCTGGGAGCTTCTGATATTCATCCCAGCTGTTTGCCACTGTCTCCTGCCAGAGGCGGGGGCTGCAGGGACATTCACCGTCTGCATCGGGCCATCGAACTGTCAGGAAAGAAGTCTTTTGAAGAGGGCAAGGTTGCAGGAAGACAGACGGACGAAGGGAAGGGCAGTCCTGCTGGCTGCACCATACTGAGTGTCCCGGGCTCATATGGCAACTGTCAGGGCCTTCCCCTGAGGTGGGAGCCCCTCTGGTGGGGAGCAGGAGTGGGAGAGTCAGGCAGGTGCTCCGCCTGCGGCCCAGGGATCTGGGCACCCTGACTCGTCCTAATCCTCCCCAGATGCCCCCACCCTGCCCCAGTCTTGCGCATAGCCCCTCTGTGCCCCAAGAGGAGCCCAGAGGTAGGGCTGGCTCCTCTCCCAGTGGCCTGGTGGCTCTGTGGCCGGCCCTGGGTCAGCAGCCCTGGGTCTTGGCGCCGCCTGCTGGAGGGAGGCAGAGCCGGCCACCCGATGTCACATCTGTGAGCTCCCTGTCCACCCAGGGCTGCACCAGGGCTCAGAGGGGGGATACGGGTGGGCGGGCACTTGCTGCTGCTGTTAGGTGTGTCTTGGGAAGGTGAGAGAACACCCAGTCGCCCCAGAGCTGGAGGGCCGGAGTCATCTGAAAGCCAGGCCCTGCTCTCACACAAAAGCCCATTTCATGTCGAATGGTTGCTCCTCCTCCTGCCCAGCCTTTGCTGCAGAGCCCCTTCTGAGTCTGGCTCTGCCGCCACCTCGCCCCCTCCTGGGGGTCTTGTGACAGGTACCTGAGCCACCACAGGTGAAGGACTTGGCCCTGTGCACGTAGAAAGCCTCTATGAGTTAGCAGCATCGCCAGGGTGGCCCCTGGCATCTTGCAGCCCCCTGCTTGTCCAGGCCAGGCCCTCTTTTTGGAGGAGGAGGGGGCTGCTAGAGGAGTGGCTTAAAGGAACCTTCCTGGGTCACCCAGCGTATGGGGGGACCTGGGACCCACCAGGCTGGGGGTCCTGATGCCCAGGTGGCCTCTACCTCACCAGTGCCACCCTGTCCAGGCAACACCTGAGTGGCAGACACTGGTGTTGCCCTGCAAGGTACTGGCTTTCTGCAGGCCTGTTTTCCTCATCAGCCAAATAGACTCCTCTGCCTGGAGCCGGGTCAGGACTTCACTTCAAGAATGGGAAGTGTGACGCTCACAGCCCCCGTGTGAGTGTCTTGTCCCATGGCTGCCATAGCCATGACCACATGCCCATGTCATAGAAGGGCAGCACTGAACTGCTCACAGCCTGCAGGCCAGAGGTCCTCACTCAAGGTGCCCTCAGGGCTTGTCCCCCAGAAGGCCCAAGGGAGGCCCTTCCTGCCTCCTTCAGCAGGGGGACGGGCTGGTGTCCCCGGCTGTGGCTATGTCACTCGGACCTCGCCTTCTCTCACTGTGCCTGTCCTTTCTCATCTCTAAGAGGACACGGCTCGCTGGGGTTAAGTCCATGTTCTGCTCACTCGGGTAAAGCTCCTCCTGCATGAGGTCCCATTTTGAGGGCCTGGGGGACAGACACGGGTACAGGGGTACTTCGGTCCACGAACTTAATTCTTTCCGTGATTCTGGTCGCAAACTGAATTGGATGAGGATGGAATCAAATTGGCCAGCTGCAATGTTGGCCTTATGGGGAAATTTGATTAGGTTGCATTATCTTGTGGGGGTAAAGTTCAGTGCTCTATACCCTCCATGCAAAGTTCACATGAAGTAACCCCACATGGTGAAGTCACCCTGGGGTACAGTTCCACTTATATGTATTTTACAATTGTGGGGGTGGGGTGGGGTACTAGGAACACGGGACCTTCATGCTGAACTGCATCTCCAACCCTTCCTACATTTTATTTTTGAGACAGTGTCTCTCTATGTCACTAATTTGCCTGTGCTGAGTTGTGATCCTCCTGCCTCAGCCTCCCAGAGTGCTAGATGAGCGTGTTTTTAAAAAAATATTCTTTCAACTTTTGTCTCCTCATGTCTTGGAGTCTCCTCCTCCGCAGAATGGGCCTGATTAAGGGAACTGCTCTTTCTGTGCAGGTCTCAGAGTGGGAACAGGTTGAAAGGAGAAATCCTCAAGGTGGCAGGTGTGGAGGAAGTGTTCAGTGATGATTTAGAAGAAAACTAAGCCCTGGGGTCTTCTCCAGGCGTGGAGGTGCTGGGCACAGGGATGCTGACCTCGGGGCTTTCTGCAGCTCGTAGTGACCGTGATATCCAAGCCAGAGGCCAGTCCTGTACCCACCATGCATACCACACTGCAGGAAGGAAGCCGTGGGGCTCACCAAGGTGGCCTGGCACTTGCATTTGTCCAGGCTGGGTGGGGTCATCCGAGGGGTGGTCCGCACCCCGGGCTGCCCTGGCCAACCCATACCTGTAAGTGACACCTGAACATCCTGGTCTGAGCCATGATCTGTGCCTGGGATTGGCAAACTACAGCCTCCAGCCAAGTCCAGCAATGTTTGGACAGCTTTCAAGGTAAGAATGCTGTTATGAGCCAGCCAGGCACGGTGGCCTAGAAATCCCAGCACTGTGGGAAGCTGAGGCAGGAGGGTTGCAAGTTTGTGACAGGTTGTGGAGGGTGGCAACTTAGTGACTTATAGAGAGCTATCTCAAAAAATTAAAAAGGGCTGCGGATGTAGTTCTGGGTTCGATCTCAAAATAAATAAATAAATAAAAAAGGATGTAGGTATGCTTTTACACAGGTGAAAAGTGTCAGAATGCTATTTCACACCAGTTAAAAATGATTTAGCTCCCACTCAGCATCCGCTCATGCCATCTCCCCGGTGCGCAGGGCCCCATTCCCTCCCCGCTCTTCCTGCCGCGGCGTGGAGTCGAGGAGATGGTCGCAGGCTGCGGAGCTGCAAAGCTGGTAGTATTTACTCTCGGAACCTATCCAGGGACAGTTCGCTGAGCCCCAGCCTGCAGGCTCCCCACAGAGCGGTGTGGCCCGGACTCCTTGCCCCTGGGGTGGGGGATGGGCACGGACTGTGGCGGGGTCTCCTGGTGGCTCAGCAGCGCCGCCTGCTGAGCTCGGGCAGCTGTGTGTGGGTTTGTGTTCCTACCGCTGTGCACGCGTGGGGAGAGCGTGGGCTCTGGATTCTAGGCGCAGCTCTGTGGCCTCTCTGTGCCTCAGTTTCCCTGTCCTGAAAGTTAGGTTAAGTACCCTTCAGCAGCCAGGCGCCTGTGAATCAGAGGAGTGTGCCGCTCAGGATTTCCGGGCTCCCCTCGCGGTCCCAGCCGCCCTCCGGGGAGCCCTGCACTGCCTCCTCAGACCCCCAGCGTCCGCCCCTCCCACGCCCACCTCAGTCCCAGCACTGCCTGCGCTGCCTGGAGGCCCTGAGAGCTGTCCCCTCGCTCTCCTCGTGCTGCCCTGCCCTTCAGCCTGCTGCCCCCACATGCCGACCCATACTTCTTTCCAAAACAAGTGGAGACCCTGTGGGCTCAAAATCCTCAGGGCTCAGCTGGTGACAAAGCTGGGCGCATACAGTGGCCACCCCCCACCTCCTCCCGCACCAGTCGCTCACCTTCAGCCCCCTCCACATCCTTGCCATTCCCTGAACACCAGGCTCCTGGCCCAGGACCTTTGCACAGGCTGTGGCCAGATCCCCCACGTCTCACTCTCCCCTCATTGCCTTCTGGTCATGCCTCAGATGTCACTTGCCTTCCAAGCCCTTTCCAGGCCACTCGGTGGGAAACTGAGGCTCACCCCCAACCCCAGACTCGCCCATCCCCGTCTGTTACCGAAGCTTCTTGTTTGGCTATTCCCGCCACACGTCTTTACGGCAGTGACTGCCTGAGTCTCCGCTGTGTCTCTGGCCCACACGCCTGGCCAGGAGGAGAAGCCCAGTGCGTCCTTGCTGAGTGACTGAATCTAAACACTGACAGCAGCATCTCAAGGGCTTTCCCACACTGAAGGAGAGAGCGCTGCGGCTCAGAGAGCTGAAGAGACCTGGCTGCAGCCACAGGGCAGTCGGCGGTGGGACAGGACTCTGCCCCGAGACCTCCTGCTGCTGGAAGGCGCTGAGCCGAAGACCCAGAGGCTTCCTCAGTTCCCAGAGGAGCAGGAGCCTTGGTGACACGGGGCAGGAGCCAGAAGCCTGTCCCAAGAAAGGGGCTCAGCCTGAGGATGCTGCTGGGTTCAAGTAGGAACAGCGTAAAGGCAGGGATCGGGTGTCTGAGGGCCTTCTAGAACCTTCTGTGAGCAGCACCACATGGGTCAGACCGTGCCGGTTGGCCTACAGGACTGTCAGTGCTGCCCCCTCCTGTGGTTCTCCGTGGCTACTTGGCAAGATCAAGACGACGAGGGTCTTACAGCCATTTCGCAGAGGAGGAAGCTGAGGCTCAGCGGAGACCCAGAGCAAGGACCCGCCTCCGCCTTCCCAATTTTTGGTCCTGGGTGGCTTTGCCCACACACTCTAGTAGGATCTCAGAGCCCAGGCTGTGAGACCAAGGTGTTTTGACCCTGGGCAGGAGATCTAACAGGCAGCCACCAAGGGCCCCAGGGTCCTCCCTCTTGAAGCCCTCCCCTGGTGTCCCCCCTAGCAAAAGCCCCTAAGGATTCTGGTTCCTCCCTGCCCCTTCCTGGCCTCTGCTCCTTGTGTCCACCCACTCAGGTTCCCACGGGTGCCTGGAAGCTGCCGAGTGGGGTTGGTGCAGAGCCACGGCCGTGCAGAGAAGCCATCCACTGTCCCCTTCACCCCCAGGAACCTTGGGAGAGCTCTCAGCCTCCAAGAGAAGCAAACTGCCCTTGTAAAAGCATAAACCAGTGACTGGCCGTGGAAAGCGGCTGGAGATAAGGCCTCCCTTTATGACCAGATAAGATAGTGGCATCCGGCCCTTGGATATGGCCAGCCAGGCCCAGGGTGGGGGTGGCAAAAGGGAGATAAGGAGGAGCAGCTGAGGAGGTGCCTGAGCCAGCCACTGCCCCCGGACAGGAGGAGGGACCCCAAGGACAGCCCCGGGGCGGGCTGGCTGGGGAGGGAACCTGGAAGATGGTGGCGTTGTAGCAGTTTTCCTTCGGCAGCTCAGGCCCAGAGGCCTTTGCTGTTTGTTTGTTTTGGTTGCAAGGGAGAACTGCGCATCTGGTGCGGAGCTGCAGCTTGATGTGTGACTCTGCTTTCTGTCGTCCTCGCGTGTGGTCTCTGTGTCCTCACTCTGGGCAGGCGCCCTTCCCAGATACTCCGCAGGGAACCCTGGCAGCCTCAACAGGCATCTCTCTCCGGGGGGAGTCCTGGGGAAGGGAAGAACCCCCACCATGGTCGGAGCCCCGCACAAGGGACCGTGCTCGGCTCCAGGTCAGGAAGACACCCAAGCCTGTGGCCTGCCCAGTGACCACATGTGTGACACCAGAGCTGGGGCAGGATGGGGGTGCCTGGAGAGGGACGGGGTCCACTACTGGAAAACCAGGGGGCTGGGATGCTAAGAGCAGCCCTCCAGCCAAAGCCACGAGGGGAGGGGTCCCCACGGAAACGGAGGCGGGCGTCGCTGGGATAGGTAGGGGTCTAGCATTGCTGCTCTTTGGGGCACTGGCCCTGGGTTCAAGGGTTGGGCGTCGGGGCTCACCCGGCAGCACGGGGTAAGGGCTATGGCCCTGCCTGACCCACATTCATGCCCCGTTGCACTCTGCGTAGGCCCAGGGTTCATCTGGGCTGCCTGGGAGGATGGTTCTCAAGCCTGCGTGCTCAGGCCCCTGCGGTCTCATCAGGCACCGACTGCTGGGTCCTTCCTCCCCCAGAGATTCAGGGGTAAGGCGAGGCCCTGAGTGAACAGCCGCCCTCGAGCCACTGCAGCGACTCTGACCCTGGCATTCTTTGTGTGTTCAAGGTGAGATGCAGAAGATAAGCGTGAGGTTATCTAGAGGTAAAGTCCACCCCAGACCCAGGCATGGGGTTTTAACGACAGCACAGCAGTGGCTCCCAGAGGGACAGTCTTGCCACATCTTGGGGAGGCTGAGCAGTGACAGCCAGGAGGCAGCCTCCAAGCTCCTTCCCACACCCCAGGTGGGGTCACAGCCCAGTCACAGGGAAGGGAGCTGAGGCCAGAGACTGAGTTCTTCAGTAATGTGGGGTGGAGCTGGGGTCACTCCCCAGCTCTCTCTAAATGTGGGATCTGTTTGAGCCTTAGTGCTGTGATTCCTGCCTTCCCTTCCCTGCCTCTCCTCCCCCACCTGGCTGATGGGCTGTCTTTCGGAGGTCCTTCGGGCCCGTCTCAAGAGCGCCCCCTAGAGGAGGCTTGGCTCTCTGCAGGGGTAGCAGAGCCTGAGCCAAACAGCTGCCCCGATCCACTTTCACACCCCGAAAGGTGTGCAGGAGGTCTGAGGGGCCTTTGGGACACCAGCCCTATTGGCAGGTGGAGCTGGAGGCCTTAACACGAAGCCGTCCAGTTCTTTCCTTGGCCTGTACCTGGCCCTGTCCTCAGAGCTATGCTTAACTGATCCCCAGCGGCACGACAAAAAGCAGTCCGGTGCTTCGGATGGGGCAAAGCAAACATCCTTCTTCCCCTGCACCCAGGATTTCTGGAAGAAGGACCGGAACACTGGTTCTTATGCACCTGGATAAACGCGCTCCCACCTACAGCATCCACAGAACACGGAGTCCGTCCCAGTGCACCACCCTGATCCACTTGCTGGACTTACTGAGCAAGCTCTCTGTGCAGGTAGATTTTCCTTATTCTTTCTGGTGCTCATGTGGGAATCCATCCTGTGAGTTGTCTTCACTTAGGAGGTTTAACGCGAAGTGGTCAGCAGCACCCGCCACCTCTGCTTCTATGTGCCAGGGGAGGGATATTCATGCGGTGAATTCCCAGACCCAAGGAAGCTACCTCACACTGGACTCGATGAGACGCTGGTAGACACAGCCCTGCTGACTCCCGGGAAGCCCGCTCTCTGGGCATCTCCCCTGTGCCCAGCGGCCATGGTGCAGAGGGGACAGGGTGCAAACTTGAGGCAGGCAAGACCTGTTGCTTCCAAGGAGCAAGCTGAAGAACAGCACGCAGGAGTCATGCTGTTTAGAATGAAGAGAGAAGGAAAAAAGACAAGCAGTGATCGGAGCAATAGTGTGCGTTGGGGACTGATATTCTCAAAGGGGTGAAGAACTTCCGGGATGCATAATGCAGATTTCTCTGGGACAGGAGAGGGGATTAGAATTGGGGCTCAAAGTGAGAGCTGCCTAACCTTGATTTGTAAAGTAGTCTCTCCCTCTTTCTCTCTCTCTTCCTCTCTCTCTCTCTCTCTCTCAAGACATAAGCATTCAATAATTTCAGAAAAGTAAATATATTTTTAAAAGACTAAAAATAGTGCCAGGTGTGGTGGCACAAGCCTGTAATTCCAGGACTTGGGAGGCTGAAACATGAGAATTGCTGCCAGTTTGATACCAGCCTGGGCTACATAGTGAGTTCAAGGCCAGACTAAACTACATAGAGAGACCCTATCTCAAAAAAATCCAAACCAAACAAAAACTAAGAAAGATGTGAAGTAAACAAGCTAGTAGATTGAAAATAATTAGCGGAGGGCAGAGTATACAGGTAACTCTGACTTTTTGCCTGGTTCATTTCCGTAGTTACATTTTAAAATGTGTTGTAAAAGATCCCCGCCCCCTTCTCCTGGCACAAGAAGTCACTTGAGCATGCGTGGCAGTCCTTGAGACTGGATTACTCCAGGATGTGACCGACAGGTGACCTGTAAACCAGACTGTCAGCACAGGGATGTTTGTCCCTATGACTCAACCACGGCTACTGGGAACCCCAGGAATGGTAGGGACATATACTGCTGGCCACTGACCCTGACGGTCTGCTGAGAGCGTGTCCTCTCAGACACCTTGGGAGCTCTTCGTGGTCCCTTTGGCATTGTTGGCATCATTACCATGAGGCAGGGGGACAGCAGAGGGTGTGGGGTGGACAGAACCCAAGCTAAGTGACAGGAATTCAGACCGGGAACCACAGGT
Source organism: Chinchilla lanigera (assembly GCF_000276665.1). Classification (NCBI taxonomy): domain Eukaryota; kingdom Metazoa; phylum Chordata; class Mammalia; order Rodentia; family Chinchillidae; genus Chinchilla; species Chinchilla lanigera. The sequence continues at coordinate 16,270,791 of NW_004955422.1, forward strand.
GTTGCAAATCTTTCCTCTCCCTGGGCATGTAATTTATCATTTTCTAGTCGCTGCAACAAAAAAGTTAAAGGAAACAGGAAATGTTGATGTTAATAACATATTTTAATTAACCTAATATATAAGCTACATTTAGAAAGTATTCAAGTGGTGTTTTCTATTCTTATTTTCACCTTCAGTCTTCGTTCTGGTGTGAACTGGATGTTCACAACGTGGCTGAGTTTGGACTCCACCCGACTTGGGAGCTCCAGGGGCCCCATGTGACCCTGGCTGCTGTTGTGGGCTGCACAGGTTTAGGCTGTCCGGGCCTGTGGGGTCATCCACACCCCCAAAAAGAGCAAGAACAGTGGCTACAGCCAGAGGGAGTGAATGTGGGTCTAATTTGGCAGGTCAGAGACAGGCAGGGGAGGAGGCAGCATCTGGGGTCAGCCCTGGGGAAGAGTGGACAGGTGAGTCGAGGCAGGTGCATACCTGGTGGCTCGCACCTGTGATACAGGCAGATCCTCAAAATGCAACCTGGCTTCAAGGACATTATCGTGCCGACCTCCATCCCTCTGCTCTCTGCAGAGCGTCCCCCTGGAGGGTGTAGCGGAGAGCTGATCCACGTGTGTGTGGAGAGGTCCATAGTGGGAGGAAGGGCCCCTGGGGCACATGCTGGAAATGATGCTGCTCTCCTAGGTCAGTCAGAAGAAACTCATGGGTCACAAAGTTGGGGACAGAACACGGGCTGCATCTCGTCTCACTAGTGCTCAGGTTAGTCCTGGATTAAAGATCGCTCTGTTCTATCTAAAAACTTTAAATCCAAGCCACAAAGCAGTTGAAAACTATGAACAAGCATATTTACCACCCCTCATAGGAACATGCAAGAGCATGTATAGGAATTAAAAAAATCTAATGATGTAAAATTCACAACATCTGGGGTCCACCCCAAAATTGCCAGCTGGCAAGATGGCCCAAAAAGAGAAAAATGAGCTGATCAATTGAAACAGATCCTGAGTGGAAACAGATGTATAATCAGCAGAAAACAATATTAAGACAGTGAGTCCAGTTGATCTCATGTATTTTTGGTGTTGTCTTCGTGCTTCTGGGGATTGAACCCAGGGCATTGCATTGTATTTGCATTGAGCTACATCCTCAGCGTTTTTTAAAAAAATTTTAAGACAGGGTCTTGCTAAGTCACTAAATTGCCCAATCTAGGCTGTGATTCTTGTGATTCTTCTGCCCAAACTTCCCAGGGTGCTGGGATTACAGGTATGCACCACCACGCCTGATTTATATGTTAAAAAAACAAAAACTATAGGAAAGATTGGATTTGTTAAACAGGGGCAAAAAATAAATAAATAAATAAATAAAGATACGAAAGACTGTATTTTTTACCTGCCACGGAGTAACACATTACCCTAGACCTTAGTGGCTTCTAATGTTTAACATGGCAGAGTCTCTGTGGCAGGAACTTGGGCGGAGCTTAGCTGGCATAGCTGATTCAGGATCTCCTCAGAAGCTGGGGTCTCCTCAGGCTGAAGTGGGTATAGAAGCCGTTCCAGGCTGCTCAGGGGGCGGCTGGCTGGCTGCGGGTCCCTTCTGACAGTGAGCCGGACAGAAATCGCCCTTGGTGCCTGGCTAGCAGCTTTCCTATAGAACAAACCAAGAGATAGGGTATCCAGGAAGCAAGAAACAGGACATTCCAGTCTTACTGCTACCTCATCTTGAAGGTGGTCCCATCATTTTGCCTTGTTTTATTCAGAGAAGTAAGACATTCTGGAGATTGGGGACAGTGTATTACGCCAGGATGTGAGGACTAGAAGCTGGGCTGCTGCTGTTTTAGGGGCTGCTTCTCACAAATGCTCACATCGGCCACTGGGCAAATTGACGGTGTCTGACAGAGCAATACACTTGGAGTCAGCAGATTAGATGTTGCAGAAGAAAAGATCAGTGAACTTGAAGATGTAACAGGAATGTCTATCAGAAAAGGAATGCACAGAGAATTAAAGAAAAGATTAAAAAAAAGAGCCATTCATTAGTGATATATGGGTAACTATTTATGTACATGTGTATAGGATGTTCTGTATTATATAAGTGTATAATATATATGTACTTGGAGTCCTCAAAAGAAAGGATTTGTAATAAAAGAAAAATATTTGAAGAAAAAAATATTTTCAAATTTGATAAAAAGTATAAACTCACAAATCAGAGAAGCTAAATGAACTCCAAGCATAAGACACAAGAAGAAAACCATGCCACACTCAGTTTCTGAAAATCACAGATGAAGAAAATGTCTTACAAACAGATGGAGAGAAAGACACGTTATATACAAAGAAGCACAGACAGTAGGTTTCTCATCAGACAAGGCAGCAACATTCTTAAATCACTGAAAGGAAAACGCAGATGGTCTAGCATTCTCTACCTAAGAAAGTAGATGAAATAAACACTTTTTCAGATATAGAAAATCTGAATGAACCCTTTGCCAGCTGACCCACATTCCCGTAAATGTCAAAGGAGTTTCTCCAGGAGGAAGGACATGACATCAGGTGGAATTATCACTCCAGATAAAGGAATGATAAGCCCAGAAACAATTGGTATGTGAATAAGTATGTGACGAGTTTTCTACTCCCAGACAGCCTCAAGAGATGATCAACTGTCTGAGCAAAAATCATAACAGTGTGGCCTGAGGTTTATTTTAAAATACCTGATCGCTCAAATAGTGATCTGTTAAGAAACTGAAAAGACACACCTCAAGCTGGGAGAAAATATTTTGGCAAGTCGTACAGCTGAGGAAGGGTTTGTATCCAGAGTATGTAAAGAAATCTCAGTTCTCAAAGACAGGAAAACAAACAACTTGTTTGTACCAATGGGCTGCACATGTGAGAAGGCCCTTCGGCTGAGAAGCTAGAGATATGGCAAGAAAGCACATAGGAAGAGACCTGCATCCTTAAGTGTGAGGAGAGTGTACGCTGGAATCATAAAGAGCTACTCGATATCCAGGGAAGCTGCTACTGTGCAAAAGGGAGAATGCGAGTTGCGAGGACGCGGAGGGGCTGGGCATCCCCCGCCCTGCCGATGGGAGTGTGCCCTGATGTGTGCTATCTCAGAAAGCGAAGCACACTTCTGCCATCCTACCTGGCCATCCCACCCCTGGACACTAGAACCACGTGTCAAAAAAGTAGTTAATAACAGCTTCACTTATGATAAAAACTGGAAGCAACCCAAACAACAATCAAATGGATAAAGAACTTGCGATAATGAAATACTACTCAGCAATAACAAGGGATGAGCTCTTGATAGAAGCAGCAGCATAGATAAGTCTTAAGATAGTAAGTGCAATGCAAAAAGCCAGGGAAAGAAGCATGTGGTGTATGAGTCCATTTAGATAAAAATTTAGAAAACGTAAACTTGTTGTATGAGTTCATTTTCCATTACCATAACGAAATGCCTGAGGCTGGAGACTTTATAGAAAAAAAGGCTTTTTCTGTTTGCAGCTTTGGAGATTTAAAAGTAGGGGGTCTGCACTGACCCAGCTGAGGGTCCCCTGGTTGTGTCACATGGCAGGTGGCATGGCAGGAGGGCACGTGAGGGAGAGGTCACACACAGTGATAAGAAGCCAGAGAGACACTGGGGATGAGCTGGTCTTGTTCTTTTATAACAACCACCTGCTAGAATCCCCACCTCTGAACACACACAACTTTGGGGGGACATCTTATATCAAAATCATAACAACTCCATGGGGGCCTGCTGGACCCTTGAGCCATGCATCTGGCCATGAAGTCACCTGCAGGCAGGATCCGCTGGCCTGCTGCAGCATCAGGTGGAAAAGGTGCCTGCTTCGCTCATCAGTGCTGGGACAACCAGAGAAGTGAATGGTTATTTCTCATGAAATATGTTAAGTACTCTACGCTAACAAGTCCATTGATTAAGTTGCAAGACCACTCACTCATTCCACAGAGAGCTCTGACTACACGCTGGAAGGCCCAGCTGGGGTCACCTGCACCAGGGCAGAACACAGGCTCCCCTGGAGTTTGCAGGAAAGTATGCCTTGAGAGCAGGCCTGATGCGAGAGAGGTGAGGAGGAAGACTGGGTCTGCTCCCTGATGGTAAGAAGTCCCTTGGGTGGCAGGCTCCGAGGAACAGGGGCCAGGTCTGTGTAATTCACCCACTGGGCTCCACACCTGGGACAGACAGCACCCTGAAGACAGTGCAAACTGTGCAAGCAAGGCCCAGCAGTGGGATAAACAGCTTAAGAAACAGATTATTCTTTCTTACAAAGGGCAAAGCAACCCAAAGATTTTCGCATGGAGAGGCCTAGTCAGGATGGCATTAGTCAAGTGCATTAGGATTTGCAAAGAAACAGAACATTTATTTTAAGGAATATGGTTCACATAGCTATGGAATCTGACATGTTTTAAACCTGTAGGGCTGACCAGCAGTGTGGAAACTGAGACAGAATTTCTGTTTCAGATGGAAGGCATAATTCCTTCTTTTGCGGAGAACCTCAGGTCTTGGCTTGTGAAGCCTGCCAAGGCTTGGATGAGACCCACCTATGCTATCAAGAAAAATCCCTCCGATTTTCAGTCAACTGACTGTAGCAACACCTTGACTATGATTTCACCACAAGTCTGGCACCAAAGCTTACTCAAGTGTAAACGCATGAAGTGAACTATTGCACTAAGTGAACTGTGTCAAAAACCCTGAAGCTGAGACTGTCACCTGTCCAGGACCAGGTTCTGCCTGATTAGCGCGTGAGCCCTGGCTGGACCTCCTGAGGTGGTTCAGTTTTGACAGCTCCACAAGACCTACCTCCTGGGGCGGCTCTACACAGTGATACCAACTCCACCGCTGTGCACATGGGACTCAGAGCTCGATGACTCCTGTGTGACTGCCAGGCCTTGCTGGAAGAATAAACAACCTCAGTCTACCCTGAGGGATGGCACGCCAGGTGAGGATGTAGGGTGGTAGCTAGGGAGCGGTCATAATGCCGACCTGAGCCCGGAGGGGCAGGAGGCATGGGAAACCAGATGCAGTGAGGGTGCCTGCTTGTGTCAGTTGTCACACTGCACCTGCAGGTCTCACCTGGTTACCACAGAAGCAGGTGGGTAAAGCTGCCTCCTCCACAGTGACCTCACCTGTGCAGAGATCAGGGCCACTGCAGGGCTTGGGCAGGAAGTGAAGGATCCTTCTGGTTGCCATGAAGACCATGGATCTGGGGCAGTCGGGAGGCGCAACAGTAGCTAGGGGCTGGATTAATAATCCAGGTAAGAGGTAGCACTGGCTATGGGGATGGGGACAGGAGGGCAGCCATCTGACATTCAGACCTAGGACTTGGAGACTGTCAGAGGTGCTGGGGATGGTAGAGGAAGGCGCTCTGATGTCTCACTGTCATAGAGCCATGTGGCCCTGGTTATGGGTCCAGTCTTTATCCTACCAGCACCTGGGTTCTGCTGACCCTTGAAATGATAGGAAAGCAGCGTATAGGTGTACACGCCTGTTTTTCTATTATGAGTGGAAATTTGTAGCTTTCATGGGAGTTTCAAAGAACCCATGATGCTCCGAGGGTAAGGACCACAGTCCAGGGGTAGAGCATCCGGACCAGTTCAGACGCTCTGGTTGGAATGCACGGCACGGACTCCAGCTCGGAGATGGATCCATGGGAATCTGAAATGAAGTGTGAGCATCTTGAGGGAATTGTTCTTCCATTTGCAAAAAATTCAATTTGCCCCCAGCCTTGATGTCCTAAAACACTTGATTATTAGCGCAAAATCAAGGACAAAGTCTCCGTGCTACAGAAGCGGGGGTAGGGGTTCCCCCGTGGAAAGAGACAGCAAGGGTTTTCAGACCTGCCTCCTCCTGGTTGCTTAACCTCAAGAAAGGGCACGTGGCTGGGTGGTGACCGATGCTTCTGGCTCCTGAAGGCTGGATCCCAGAGGGACAGGGTGCAGCCAGTTTCTCTGAGCCTGCCTTCTCTTGGTGGACTGTCCCTGGGGCTACCTGGTGGTGGTGGTTTTGGCCAGACTGCAGCATCTGCCACGTGCTGTCACGTGTTGGCTTCAGAGTTATTGACCCAACCCAGCCCAGCCCCGCTAGGGAAGTTCACGGAGATGCTCCATCTTTGCCGTGGCCCTGCTTTCCTCCTGGGCCAGTGACCCAGCACTGTACACGCGCCTGACATGGCGGGAAGCAGCCAGCACAGGAGCTCGGGCTCCCCTGGCACAGCACTCTTCGCTGCAGAGCCTGGCTGATGGCGGTGTGCGCAGATGGGAGCCCCAGTGCTGGCGAATATGGAAAGGCACTGTGTAGGCTGCAGCCAGCCCCTGCCCCTATCGGCACTCCTGTGCCCCTGGAAACTCCCAGGCCACCCATCTTCCCGGCTTCTGGGTTCCAGGCGAGGGGAGCCCTGGCAGCTGCCAGCAACAGATCAGAGCTGTGAAGACCAGGGTTGGCTGCCTTCCTGCCCAGGTCTGGGTAGGGAGAGAGGAAGGTGTCTCACTCTGTGTGAGGCTGTTGCCTCCCTGACCCACCCTGTTCCCACCCCTGCTGGGTCCTGCTGCTGCCTCCTAGCTCCAGGACAAGATCAAGGTGCCTCAATACCCTTCACCGCCTTCCTCACCCCTTGGGGAGGGTCACCTGCCAGCACCAGACCTTGAGAGACATATTGTCGCAGGAACTGACAAGGACAACACTCAGAATCATCTTTACTCCCTGTAGATCATGTGCAACTTTTATTCACTCCTCTGAACAAACTTACCCCATTTTAGCTCCATTTTACAGATATGGAAACTGAGGCAGGGAGTTACTGCAGGGTTAAATGGGATCCTGGACTGTAGAATAAGGAGGAAGCCAGGAGCCTTCTTTGAAACATGGGGGTGGAACACATCCTATCTTCTCCAAAACGTTGGAGGATCAGCCTGGAACTACCATAAGGGCTCTAGTGGGTCCACACCCGCTAGAACCACCACTGCTGGGTGGGACAGTGGTGCTGACCCCTTTCTCCTCTGGGACCCGGACCCTGGTGAATCCTGTATGAACACCTTGATCATGGCTCCCAGCCAGGCCTGGGCTGGCACACACACTTCTGCCCTCGAGGGCTCAGTGACATCTGCCACAGATTGTCCCTGGTGGAGGCTTGACCTCGGTGGCCGCAGCATTGCATCACAGTTACCCCAGCACTCAGGATGACAAAGGAAAATCCCTGAGCTCTGGAGTAACAGAAAGCGAGCTAAAAATACTCTCAATAAGTAAACAAACCGGGTCAGTGATCCCAACCCTCTGAGGCAGCTATTCTGGGTGCACAAAGGCCACTGTTTATGGTAGCGGGTGTAATTCTGAAGAACCCTTTGCCTGAGATAAAGAACGGCATTCCTGTTGGGTAAAGCAGGAAAGATGACCCACATAGAGTCATTCACCTCCACGGAGGCGTCACCTTCTGCCGCTGGGTGCCTTCCTAGAAGGCCCTTGACCCAGGCCTTGAGAGCGCCAGGAGTCAGGCCCTGAGTCAAGATGGTGCCTGCTGGGCCCACTGGCTGGCAGGAAGTGATGAGGAGCAGGGGCTTTGGCAAGAGGTGGTGGTTTATCATGTGTTCCAGACAGGACAATTAGGAACCATTATTATGCAGTTGTTCTTGGGCTGTTATCAACTTGAACTCTTTGCTTATAGGGAGACTTGGGGTCTGGGTGCAGGGCTAAGAAAGTGGGGGCCTAGGTTGGATGTCTCCACTTCACGACTTCAGCCCGAAGTAAATGGCCTGTGGTTTCAGTGGGTGGGCCCTGAGTAACCTCAGGAAGGATGCAGAGACTCTCAGAGCCTTGGTTTGTATAAAGTAGGGGCTATAACAGAGCCTGCTTCACGTCAGACTGTTAAAAGATTCCAGAAGATTCTATAGGGTAACATGCATAGCAAAAAGCCTGATACACAGGAAGTGCTTGGTGAGGGTCACTGTGTCTGTAACTTGTACAGCTGTTGCTTTGCTGGCCCCAGGGGTGTTAGGTTCCAGAAGGGGAGATCAGGATGGAGCACAGAGATGTCCTCAGAGGGCTCCTGGCAGGGTGCTCTCTGTTCTATTGCTTGAGTTTCCTTTTCATTAGGCTATGTAATGAGCTGCAGGTACTTCCTGTTGGCAATTAGGCTCCGGCCATGAGGACCCCAGCTCCCTGAAACAGGGCTCAGAGGCTGCCTACCTCACAGAGAGGGAATCATCCAGGTACCAGAGGGGCCGGGCACCATCAGGATGGCCCCCTGGCTTCTCTCAGAGCAGGACACTGGCCTCCAAAGCTGGGCATGAAGCTGCTTTCTATAAGGCCCCTGGTCAGTAGACCACCGAAAGGCCCAGGATGGTTCCCGGCAGGACCCTTTAGAAGATCTAAAGGTTTGGCTCTGAGGCCCCTAACATGGGCTGCGTACCTCCTCAGACAAAAGCAGTGCAAGGCAGAAGACAGAGAATGTCACGGCCCTTGTTGTGCAGGTGCCTAACCCAGGGTAGACCTCGTCCTTGGCTATGGCCAATTTGCAGTTAAACCTAGGGCCCCAGCCCCTACCGTCGCTTGACCTTTCCCCCAAACATCCCCCTTTTTCCCTTCTGAGATCCAGAAAAGCTATTTGTCAAGGCCGAAGGGTGATGTTCTTGTAGATGAATTTGGGGCCGGAAATGGTGCTGTCCCCCCACCTGGCCTGGGGGAGGAGGCACACTCCTTTCCCAGCCTCTCCACGCTCATATTAGCCCTCTATTGGCAATTAGTGAATGTCACAACCGTCCTCCCCAGGTGGGGGCTCTTTCAGATGTCAGGTTCCTGCCAAGCTCACGTCTTGTTCTGAAACCTCTTTCCAGGGGACTCGAGGGAAATTAACAGCATGCCAGCCCCAAGAAAACCCCTCAGAGCTTGAGGATGTCAGATCTCCCAGGGAGGGAATTCAGCAAGTGCTCTATCCACGGTGAAAGACTAATTGGTGGGGAGTGAATTATGGAAATACATGAAGCTGAAGTCGTTGAAACAGGTCCCTGGTTGTGCCCCAGGTCCACTGAGGATCTGCAGAAGCCCCAGCCTCCACCTTTTGTCCTCTCTGAGAGGTGCCTTCTCAAACTCTAGAGATAAAGTAAATTGGGTTTGGAATGGGAGTGGGGGCTCAAGCAAGACTGCAAATCTGACATCCACTAGGTGCTTCCTGTTGACCAGGTGCTTGGCATAGATACATTTGCTTTAATCCTACACTGCTGTGCTATAAATTCTAGTACTGTTCCCATTTACAAATGAGCTCACTGAGGTCCAGAGAGGATTGTGAGTTGCTACAGGTCACCCTACCAGGATCTGATCCCACATCTTGTCTTGGAGCTTGTCCTAACTCCCTCCTAGCAGACAAGTGGTCTGATCAGTAGGCAAGAGAAATTGCACGCCTTGATTTCACTTCCCTGTAAAGTATCTTGCTTAGTCAGTCACAGAGCAGTTCTGAGCCCTTAGCCCTGGAGGCTGAGGCTGGGAATAGTATGGAGGACAGACAGAGTCCCTGCCTGGAAGCTGAGAATCTCATGGACTCAGGGGTGGCCAGAAGAGGTGGGGTGGGGCAGGGAGTTGGGGGTAGGGCTGCCAGATGCCCTGGGGTCTGGTTAGGATGCAAACGCACTGCTGGAAGGCCTGGGGGTGCTGAGAATCTGAGCTTGGTGGCCTGTTGGGCTAGGAAGGAGCCCTGGTGGCTGATACCAGGTAACCTCTGGAGTGGCCTAGTGGAGACCCCAGGTGGCTATGGCTTCAGGCCTGATGTAGAAGTGGCTGTGTGTGTTCTCGGCTCATCTCAGGGCAGGATACATGACAGCCCCAGACACAGGTGGGAGCTGGAATGGTTGTATTTCAGGAATGAGGCAGAGAAAGCTCAGGGAGGGAGGGAGGCTTTGCCCAGGGGACCCCAGGCCAGCCCGCATGTGGCATGGGGTGGGAAGGGATTTGGGTCCGTTGCACCCTGATCTCTCCCAGGTAAGAGTGTGGCTGAGTGCTGCCCAGAGCTTCCAGTGCTGCTTGGGGCACAGCTGGTGTCACAGCGTCAGCCCATCTCCCTCCCTCCAGGACAGAAGTGCTGCTGGGAGAGGGGACCCCCTGCCTCTAGAGGAGAGTTGCCGGGCCCAGCTTGGTCCCTTGCCGCCACAAGATGGCGCTGGTTGTGGGGTTTTTTTTGTTTGTTTGTTGCAACCGCAAGGCCTGGACCCAGGTGCACCATGTGTGCTTGTCAGTGCGCCCATGCATGTGTGTGTGGCCACACCTGGCGAGCACGTGGACGCATGCCTGCATGTGTTTTTGTGCACAGTGCACACATGCGTACGTTTCTGCATGTGTGTGCAGACGTACTTTGTGATGTGTGTGCATACATGTATCAGAGTGGCCATGTGCCTCTTTCTGCAGAGCGGGAAGCAGTGACATCCGACTCCTGTCCTTAGCTGCCCCCTCCCAGTTCTCTCCCAGCTAATGCCATTTGTTCTTCCAGCCTCCACTCAGAGGCCAGTGCCCAGGAGCAAGCGGTGGTGAGGCCAGAGTCTGGTGGTGCATCTGCTGGGTGCCTGGAGCTCCGTGATGTCCATCGGCCACCCTCACCCCTGCACAGGCATCGTCTATCTGCTCCCCTCATCCCTTGCCCTCTCCATGTGGAGCTGTTGGCGGCCGGTTCTGAGTGGTGTCCCAGTGGACTTGGGCTTGGGACCTGTTAGAGTAGGAAGCTGCCTGGTGACTGGCTAGGGCCGGGTGCCTCAGATTGGATCTGAGCATCTCTGAGTTTTTTACTCAGTCCTTCCCACGGTCTCCCGAGGTGGGTTCCAGGGCCATCCCGTCTCATGTTGAAAAAACTAAGACTCAGAGAGGTTAGTGGACCTGCTCAAAATGACCAGTTAAGAAGTGGCAGAGCCAGCATCCAGACCAGGTTCTGAGCCTGAGATAAACAAATGATCCCACCAGCCTGAGTACATTTTGATCAGGAGCTACTTGTCTGTACTTTGTCACCACAGGGGCACAAACTCTCTAGATGCACGCTGGAGCCTGCGGCAGTCCTCCAGTGCCCTTTCCTCCAGGAAGCCTTCCTGACTTCCCGTGCTTCTGCACCCTGGGGGTCTCCAGTGAGTGGTCCTGGGTGCATGGATCATTTACAAACCTGTGAGCAGGAAGCCAAGGGCTGGGTGACTTCCCAAGTCCTTTGGGGGCTGAAGACTCCTCTTAGAAGTTCTGGAAGGAAGTTCAGGCCCACATTGGAATCACCCCATTGCAGGGGCTTCACCTGCTCTGAAGCTCGATGAGGACCCCCAGGTGGGAGCCCGAGATGAGCGACATCTACCCGGTACTGATCCAGGTGGCAGTGGCTGGCACCGCCCCACCTCCAAGAGGTCCCACATTCAGGCGTTGTGTGAACACTTTCATGTGCTCTCTGTAAGCTGGGACTTGTGCAGCAGAGGCCAGATGAGGTAGAAGTCCTGGCCTTGGGGTCCCAGGGGCCCCCAGGGAGCAGCTTGCTTGGATCCTGGAAGTCCCCAAGCCAGGCGGTCAGACCTTCTGCACATCCAGCGGGAGGAAGTCTTTGGGCCTCTGCATGCTCTCACTGTCCCTCTTTTGCATCCCGTGTCTGGGGGAAATGCTCCGCCCATCTCCCTGAGAGCCACCAAGGGCCCCAAAACCCTCTTTGCTGCAGTGCCTGCAGGCCTGACCTGTGACAGCAGCTCTTCAACATCTAGTGTGACCGGAAAGGACCGCCAGGCCCCCAGCCCCGTCCAACATCTATCCCTCTGCCCTCCTCCCTCCCGTCTCAGTGGCCCATTGTGGGGACCACTGCATCCATGTGACCAAGCAGCTCTCTTCTCCCTTGCAAAACTGTCCTTGGCTATGTCCCACATGGACCCTAGGCAGAGCCTCCCTTCCGTGGCATGGGGGACAGTGGAGTGGATCCTCTGTTCCCTCCTTTTCTTCGAATATTTAAGTCCAATTTAGTCAAATGTCGACATTAGCTACTGAACAAAATCAAAGTGCCAGGCAAGATGCAGTCTGCCAATGGAGCCCCGGTATTGGGGTACCTCAGGGCAGGCACCTGCCCAGAGACAGCCCTATCCCCAGGACTCAGTTTCTCCCTGGAGAAATAAGAGCTGCAATCGCCGCAGCCTCCATACAGCACACGGACCACAAACCCAGGGCTCTGAGATCCAGAGTCGTGGCCCTGTGCTGGTCCGGGATGGCAGGGTACCAAATCTGACCGTAAACTGATTGGAGGGGCGTGCTTGTTGGCACGGGCTCAAGGCAACACACAGCGAGACAAATTCATCCTGTCCTTTATTAAAAAGAAGACAGAAAAGGAAGAGGGGAAGCAGAAGGAGAAGGAGAAGAAGGAAAAATGTTTCCCACAGGACTGGCCTGCAAAACTCCTTCCAAGTCTCTCCAAATACCGCCTTCCCAGGTGGCCTCTGAGACTACTGCGCCTTCTCCTTCCACACCCGCCCTCCTCTCCACTTTCCACCTCCCGTCCTCCAAGGCCCATGGTGGCTCCTCTTTCCCCACACGGGCCTTGAATGACCCCACCCTGGGTGCTTTCCCCACCCAGGCTCAGACATTGTTCGCTGCTATAGACCTTATGTCTGTGTATGTTCTCTTTTGAGACAAGAGTTGTTCCTGTAGGATGATCTACCGTGTGCTGGGCAGACAGTGCCTACAAAATGTTGATGGAATGAATGAAGTCCAGGTTTGAGAAAAGAAATGTCTCAAAGCCCAGAATATTCTCTATCCACAAGAGGATGAGGGTAGTGAGTGGAATCCTTGCTAGATAAGCAGGCTCTTGAGTTCCAGGGCCCTGGGAATAGGAATGAAATACAATGGGATTTCATCAGCTAGGATGGAGGACTCTGCAGAACCATCCTGGGTGACTTTCAGGGCCCTTGGAATGTCCTAGTTGGTATAAATTAATGGTTTGTACCGAGTGCTGTGAGGTCTGTCTTTGCATATAAGGAGAGAGACAAACTAAACTGAGATGTATTCTGACTCTGGACTCAGAGGCATTAATTACTTAAATGAATAAGTATTAAATCAAAGGCTTTGCTTCAAAAATTAAACTCAGATTAGCCCCTTGCTCGACTTCCTGCAAAATGAAAAACATTTGGTCAAAGAATGGACACCCGGGAGGGAGTGCTGAGAAGAAAAGACCCAAGTGGCTGGTGCAGGGCGGCTGTGGGGCTGCGGGTGCCTCCGGGAGGGGCTGCTGGTCCCCAAGTCCCCAAGCGAGCTCCAGGCCCAGGGTGGAGGGCTGCTAACGGCCAGGCAGGAGGGGCCCCATTGGCAGTTTCCAGGTCTAATTTGTGTATCTGAGACAGTTGAGGCAGGGATTCTTGGGAATCAAGGATCTGGAGTAGGAACAGGAGGCCTAACCCGAGGTGAGGAGACCAGAGATGACTCCAGTATTGCACAGGTCTCTGCAGGCCAAATTTGGCCTCTGTCTGGAGCCTCCAGGGAGCATTTAGCAGGAGCTCCCTAGTAGTCTTCATACCTAGAAGTTAGGGATCTCTCAGATTCTCCTATTGTGCCTTCAAGGCTCACTCCCTTCACAAATTCCTTGCTAATATTTCCAAGACACTGGTCTGATCTTGCTTCCCACCCTAAAAATTTCAGCCCAAATCACAAAGGCCCATTTTTCTGTGAATGTCAAAGTCCCAGAGGAGCCACCCCCAGGCAAGCTGATCTTTAACGCACAGCCCTCCAGGAACATACTGGGATGTCACTCATCTTTCAGAACATACTGGGTTGTCCCTGATTCCTTCTCCACCTCCTGTGCCCTTTTCTCCACAAATCTAGCCAGTGACCCCTTCCGGGGAGCGCTGGGGACTTCTCCTGCCTCGGGATGGTACCAGCGAAGGATGGTGGCCGAGTGCATGCTGGGAAGCTCTGTGTTGTTTACTGCATGACTGCAGGCAGTGTCACAAAGCATGCAGTGTGTAGGTTGCATGTGGAGCCTAGATGGAGCTTTTGTGCAGCCCAAAGTCACCCCTGGAGCACAGGCAGGTGTTTGCAAGACTGTGCAAGTGGAGAGGGGAGTAGCCCCCCAGGGTTACCCATGATGCCTGGGGGCAATGAGGGTGGCCCTGGTGCCCAGTAAGGGGGAATGAGCCTGGGCAGTGGGGAACAGCAGCAGCAGGGCTGGACATAACAGAAGGGCTGCCAGGCAGGGCTCCGAGGCCAGGGCAGGACCTTCTCAGTGTCCAGGTTCCTCAGGGTGGGGGGCCTGGCTGTCGGGCTCCAAGGCCCTCTGGGAGGGGTGGAGAACAGCCTCAGACCAGCACTGACTACCGTGCCACCCGGACCCAGGTGTCCAGCTGCACAGTGAGCCAAGGCAGTTTCCAGATCCCTGTGCCACCAACCTATGCAAGGCAGCTCCGGCTGCAGAAGCAGGGTTGGGGGTGAGCACCATTTCCTCTTCGCCCTCGGGCCCTTGGGGCGCTGTTCTAGAAGGACTGCTGCAGGGAAGGTGGCTAATTAGGCAAAGCATGCGTTAGCATGTGGGTGGACGGGCCACCCAGCATGGCATGTGCATGACTGCGGTGACCTTCCCCGTCAGTCTTTCCTGGCTTAGAAGCCAGAGTCTACCCAGGAAGCTGAGCTGCTTATGGGAGACTTGAGGCCTCTTGGGGGTTGAGTGGGTCTGAAGGGGCTGTAGGGGTCTGGCAACCCTCTCGGGTTCATCCCACACCCAGGAGGGGCCCCGTAAACAGCACAAATGGGGTGGAACAGTGGACTCCCAAAGGTCAGGACATCGGACCAGGACTCTAGGGAAAGACCAAAGGCAGTTCACAGGGAGACTTGTCCCCAGACCTGCCTTCTGTTCCCACAGGGGGTTGGAGGCTCCCACGGGGCTGGAGTGGATGAGTAGCCAGCAAAGCCTAGGCCAGGTGCACCCACTGCTTCCCCAAGCACAGGCAGCTGACCCAGGCAGGGCTGCACCCAGGAGAGTCTGGGCATCCTGAGCTCCCTCCTTTTCTAAGCCTCCCAGAAAGGCCTTGAAATGCAATGTGGGTGGGTGATCTGGGGGCGAAACCCACTCAGGGTCTTGTGCATATTAAACAAGTGCTGTACCATTGAGCTGCATCCCCAGCCCTCTTGTTTAAAAAACGTTTTAGTTCCTCTGACAGTCTGTCCCTCCTCTCTCAAAGGCATGCCCTCAAGAAAAGCACATCCCGGTCTCTGTGCCCGGGAAGGGGTCAGAGCCTGGGCCAAGCATTCTTGCCCTGGAAAGAGGCCAGGTCAAGAGTGGAGGCAGCTCCTGCGGGGTGCTCAGCAGACAGGTCCTGGAGGGGGGCTTGTAAAGCAAGTCCTCCCGGCTGCTTCTTGACCCGCTCCTTCTTGGCTTGGTTCTCTGCAGGACACCGTGCCTGGGGGGCTGGGGGGATTCCAACCCCCCAGCCCCCGCCATTTGGCTCATCAAAGCCATTTTGTTCCTGGCCAGGCCCAATTCACACCTGGTTGCAGGTCAGTGAACAGGCAGAGGAGCCGAAATGGGTTTATGATGGGGCAGGGTGGGCGGAGTGCTGGGGTCCTGGCCCTGGGAAGCTGGAGCCAGCAGAAATTGGCACCTTTTGGAACTGCTGTTAGGACCGTCCCTCTGCAGGTCCCCACCCCCAACCAGCAGCAGGCGGGAGTCCCCCAGAAGCTGCTCCCAGGATACAGGCCGGGGACAGGGCCCCTGGGATGGGAGCTGTCCCCTTCCCAGTGACTGTGGCAACCCCCTGGCCTGCCCCAGCCCTACTGGTCTTATGGGGTGGCCAGAGTGGTCTCCCCAAAAGCCGATGGCGCACCAAGGCCTGGGCTTAAGCTTAGAGCCCTGGCTGCCCCGTGCTATGACCTCTCCCCGTCCCCCTCTGCGACTCAGGGCCGCGCTCTGCCCCTTCCCGCATCAAGCCCGGACCTCCTGCCCATATCAGTTCAACTACCAGCTTCCCAGGTAGGACTCCTAGATCTTCCTGGCTGACATCCCTCAGCCGCCAGGTGCTTTGAGGAGGGGTTGAGGTGCTTGCGGCTGTCCCGCTCCACTACCTTTGGGGTGCTGGGTGTGCCCTGCTGACTCCGACAGGTCCCAGTGGGGTGTGTGTGCCCAACTGGATTCTAGAGGACACAGCCTCTCCTGCTTTGGGCTGTGGTGGCCCATGCTCCGGTGAGGTGACCTCAGTAGACCTTCTGGGCAGGGGTCTGGGGCAGAGGACAGAGCCCTGGATATAGCTGAGGCTTCTGTGGCAGATGTGGGCAGCCCGGTGTGAGGTCCCTGTGGCTGCTGTAACAAATGGTCAGAAACGTACCAGCTCATGGTGACACGAACGTCTTCCCCTACTGTCTGGAGATCAGAGTGTGGGCATGACTGGTTCTCCGGGACTCACAAGAGAGCCCGCTTCCTGCCTTTCTAGCTGCCGGAAGTGGCTATGCTCCCAGGCTGGGATCCCTACACCACTCCCGTCTTTGCTTCTGTGGTCACATCTCTCTCTGAGCCCCTGCTTCCTGCTATAAGGAACCCTGTGACCACATGGGCCCCTCAGGTAACCCAGGATCATCTTGAGGTCAGCACACCCGCAAAGGTCATCTCAAGGTCAGCGCATCTGCAAAGTCCCTTTGGCCATGGGAGGTTGTGCCGGCACAGAAGCAGGAAGTGGAGGTGGACCTCTGGGCGGGGTGATCCTTGTTCCACAGACCATGTCATCCTCTCCGAGGTTCAGAACCCAAGGGCTGAGAGAACCTCCTGCTATCCAGGCTGGAGGCAGCCGCTGGCCACAGGGACTCTTCCCCAGATATCATGGCACACACCTGTCGTCCTAGCACCCTGGAGAGCTGAGGCAGGAGGACCACAAGTTTGAGCCTAGCCTGCGCAATTTAGCAACTTAGTGAGACCATCTCAAAATGTAAAGATTTTTAGAAGGAAAATTAATTAATTAGTTAAAGTTTTTAGAAGGGCTAGGGATGTAGCTCATTATGAAAGCCCCAGGCTCAATTTCTAGTGTTACAAAAGGAAAGGAAGAAAGAGAAAGAAAAGAAGAAAGGAAGAAATGACGAAAGGAAGAAAGGAAGAAAGGGAGAAAGGGAGAAAGGGAGAAAGGGAGAAAGGAAGAAAGGAAGAAAGAAAGAAAGAAAGAAAGAAAGAAAGAAAGAAAGAAAGAAAGAAAGAAAAGAAAGAGAAATCATTTCACTGTCACCTCTCTGGCCTCTTACTCCTCCCTGGTCAGAGCAGCCACCAGTTCACCTCTGTCTGTGTTGAAGTGCCTGTCCCAGACATGTCATATGAAGGGGATCATATGGGGGGTGGTCTTTTGTGGCTGGCTTCTTTCACTCAGCATAATGTCCTAAAGGACCATGCATGCTGTAGCGTATGTCAGCGCCTCACTCTTTTTCATGGCCAAGTAGTATTCTACTGTATAGATGGACCACACTTTATCCTTTTACCAGCCAGTAGATACTGGGGTTCTTTCTGGTTTGGGCTACTATGAAGAATACTGCCACAAGCCCTTGTGCACAGGTGTCCTCACAGCTAGGAAGGAATTGTTGTCATAAGGTCTCTCTGTGTCACTTTTTGAGGAGCTGTGAGACTATTTTCCACAGCAGATGCACCATTTCACATTCTTATAGCAGTGCACAAGGATTCCGATCCCTCCCTCAACACTGGTCACCATCTTCCTTTCTTATCGCAGTCCCATGGGTGTGCAGTAAGAGGCCATCCAGCTCTTGCCTGGATGTGCAGGTCACTGCCTGTCCCAAAGGGCTCCCCCAAGGGCTGCTGTGGTCCACTCCTTCCTTCTCTCTCCAGCCTCCAGCTAGGATCCAAGACCATCCCTAGGTCAGGCCTGCAAGGTCTCCCTGCGGCCCCATACTGTGACTGGGACCACCCTGCTGCTTGGACTTCAGCCTCCCAGAGGTCTTTGTTGAACACCTCGAGTGGCTCCCAGGGTTGAGGCTGCCTGGAGCTGGCCTGTGGAGCCTCCTTGTCTCAGGCAGGAGTGAGCAAGCCTAGGACTTCTGTACAAGCCCACCTTCTGTGCATCCAGCTGCGTTCTGGAACCTGGAGATTTGGGTTGAACTGGGAGGTGACGGCCTTTACTTCTAGGGCCCTACATTTGGGTGGGCAGGAAAATAAACA
Organism: Chinchilla lanigera; assembly: GCF_000276665.1. Classification (NCBI taxonomy): domain Eukaryota; kingdom Metazoa; phylum Chordata; class Mammalia; order Rodentia; family Chinchillidae; genus Chinchilla; species Chinchilla lanigera. The sequence continues at coordinate 16,288,888 of NW_004955422.1, forward strand.
CGAGATCATTCAAACTGCAAAACAAGTTGCAGAGTCACCAGCGGGGTGGCTTGAGGAAGGTGTCCTGGGGCAGAAGGGCTCTCCTGCAGGGAGCTGGAGCCAGGGCCGGCCAGGCTTGCTCAGGGATTGCTCAGTGGCTGACAACAGTGCCCAGAGGCTCAGACACACCGTGCTGTGGTGGGAGCCCAGGAGGTGGATCTTGGGGCAGAAAGGCCTCGTCCATGTAGTGAGCTGCGGCTGTGCATTCCTGAGCCTGGAGCTGCGAGCTGTGTGTTCAAGGGAGGAGGTGGGTTGGCTGGCGGAGCCTTTAATCAGGCCGAAATTGTTGCGGCTGCCCCCAGAACCAGCATATGAGGAGCCGAGGGGCCGACTCGGCCATTAATTCCAGTTTGAGGCAGTTTAATAAATAGCTAAATAAAGAAACTGAGACTGGCCTCACAATTAGCCCGGATTCTTTGCTAAGTGGTAGGTGGTTTCCCTTCTTCCTAAAATAAGTTTTTTTCCACTGGCTGGTGGCAAAGCAGCCAGAGCCCTCTGCAGGACAAAAGCCCCTCTTGGCTGCTGGGACACAGCGGCTATGGAGATAAAGGTCCCTGTAGTCTGGGAAAATAACTGGTTTGGCTGGTGAGCCCTTTGTAGTGAAGAAACAACCCAAACAAATGCACACAAAGGCTCCGATCCCAGCATCTCCGTAGGTACCACCATGAGCACCTGCACCATGTACCTGAATTATCCCAGGAGCGGAGAGGACCTATCCCCAGGGCCAGTACTAAGGTCCCCTCCCGCCTCTCTGGAATCTACTGCACCCCCATGCCCCATGTCCAGGCCAACCCTGTCCTGCCACTGTCCCGCTGCCAACTGAGCTACAGGGGTGTGGTGGCCCTCCCAGGCTCAGGGCTCAGCAGTTCATGCTGAAAAAGTGTGCGGTGGAGCCTTGCCCACGGCCACAGGGCTTGGTGAGCTTGTGGGAGGCTGCACAGCTCTCCTTAGATATCCCCGTTCTGTTTCTGAATTGTCATGCAGGAGAGAGGTCCCCATCTGGGGTGCTTCGCAGATGCCAATTCACACTAAGGGTCTTGCCTTCCGGCAACTGCTCACTGTCCCTGCGCAGCGCACCGTCTTGGAAACTCAGGGAGGCCCATTCTGCAGATGGCAACACTGGGGCCAAAAGCCATCAGAGCTACATGGCAAGGCCAGCCCAGGGCTGGCCCCCAGAATTCACGTCTCAGCTGCTCCATGCCATCATCCTCCTTTCTGGGAGGGAAGATTTTAGAAATTCACTGATGTCACAGCCTGAGTTATGTCCTTCCAAGATTCATATAGTGAAGCCCTAAGCCGTGGCTCTCTCAGAATGTGACTATTGGAGACCCAGCTCGAAAGAGGCGATGAAGGTAAAGGGAGATCCTGAGTGTGGGCCCTGATGCCACATGACTTTATTTTTAGAAGAAATGGAGACACAGACGGCCAGATGAGGACACGGGGAGGAGATGCCATCTGCAAGCCAAGGAGCAAGGCCTCAGGAGGGACCAGCCCTGCGACACCTGGATCTGGGACTTCCAGGTCCCAAGGGATGATAATCTGTGTTTAAACCCTCCTTGCCCCATCCCGTCAATGGCACTTGTTAGGTGGCCCCAGCTGACTCATGCAGCTGGTACAAGTTGGGCACTTCTGCAGTCTCTGAGGCTCTCCATCCCCTCTACCCGCTCTGTCCCCAAACCCGCAGCCAAGGCACTTGAGTTGTGAAGAAACAGGGCCCAGGTTATTACTAAGTTCTCGGGTTGTGCTGTCCACACTCTTTCCTCCTTAACCGTGTGGCCTGGGACTGCTGTCCAAAATCAGCTCAGAGAGGCTGAGGGATTGGCCCACCTTCACAGAGCGTCAGCCTCTGCCTCCTGTCTTACAAAGGCTGGAGAAAAGGGCAGGAGGCGATAGGACCAGCAGAGGGGCCTGTGTCCCCGTATTGTCCCTCTGTCCCAGCTTCTGTGCACCTTCATGCTGGTGTGACTGGCCAGCCAGAGGCACATCTGACCTGAGGGAAAATTGAGGCTGGAAGGCAGCGTTATCAGGTACTGGAGCAGCGTGTGAGTGTGCGGGCGGGCGAGTTGTTTGTTGATAAGCTACTTGTGAATGGGGAGGAGCTGGGATAATTAATGCCATTAAGTGATAAGTGTTGAGGCCCACGGAGTGGCCCAAGATGAACTTGGCTGAGAATCAGGAACCGGCAGCTCCAGCTGTGAGGCTGCAGGAATCTGAGCCCACCTGACTACGTGCAGCTTCCGAGCGAGCTGCCCCTCATCCAGTCCTTAGATGCTTTGCACCACCCCTTCTGGGCTGGGTGACTTTTAAAATAATCAGCAGTTGCAGTAGCTTACAGGTTATGGACTTGTCCAGCAGGTGGCACACAGGGCTCCCTCCCTCTCCCTATTGTTGGCGGTGGGGTGTGAATGCGCACCTGCTGCTGCAGATGGGCCGGAACGGACGTCGTTATCCTCTGAAGCCCCTGAGGTCCAGCAGGCCTTGCTTGTGAGGTTGTGCAGTCCCGCGGGCTCTGCCCAACATGAAATGTTGCGTCCAGGATCATGCAGGATAGTTTCATGGCACTAAAATGCCCTGCTTTGTACAGTTTTGCAGGCAGGCTCTCAGAGACTGGTGAGCACACTTGAAACCATCCTGCTACAGAGGTCAGGGTCCCAGTGGGCGCAATGGGTCCAGGAAGACAGGACGTGGCGTAGAGTGTCCTACTCCTGTGCTTTCCCTTCTCCGACTTCATCATATTCAAAGGGTCTCAGCTGTGGGCCAGATGCAGTCGCTCTTCCTTTTCCACAAAGCCTGGTCATTTCCGCCCTTCACCTGGGCACAGTCAGTTCGGTCCTGCTACCCATCGTTTCTGGCCTGGAGGCGGGTGTGAAACAGGGTCTTGTTATGTAGCCCAGGCTGGTCTTAAACTCATGGCGAGCCTCCTGCTTCAGCCTCCAGAGTGCTGGGATTACAGGTGTGTGCCACTATTCTGGTGTTGTGATTTGTTTTTTGTGCTTCTTTCTTCTTTCTTGTGTGCTTTTGATGGGGTATTTCTCATTCCATTCCATCTCCTCTGTGTGTGATGAGCTGAGCTTTCCCTCTCTGTTTTCTGGTTTGCTGTTCATTTGTTTAGCACCAGGTTTGAAGTTTCCTTGTTACCACTTACCACTGTGTGCAGTGCTGACAGGGTGAGCTTCTCCAGCTTTGGGGTTGTGAGGACCAAGCGTTTTGCTTCTATACATTTGAAAAACTCCAGAATACTCTTTGCTTCAAAGAGCCAATTGTATATATGTTTTTGAAATGGGAATCAAACTCAGAACCTCACACTTGCCAGACAGAGGCTGTGCCACTGAGCTATACCTCTGGCCCCGCCAATTATATTTTAAAGAAAAAAAAATTTTTAAATAGAAGGGCTGGAGGCATAGCTCAATGGGAAAGTGCTTGCTCAGCATGCACAAGGGCCTGGGTTTGATTCTAAAAAACACCACAAAATAAAGAAAAATAAAAGGTACCTATAGTTTAATTTATTTTATCATCTCTAAAGTGCAGAAGAGGACCTTTTGCCTTGATTCCTTCTCAGGCCTGGACGTTATAATTTTAAAAAGATTTTCTGGGTAGGCATGGTGGCATATACCTGTAATTCTAGTATGCTGGGAGGCTGAGGCAGGAGGATCACAGATTTGGGTCCATTCTGGGCAACTTATTGAGAACTTATCTCAAAATAAAATATATAATAAAAGGGCTGGGGATGTAATGACGTAGCTTAGTGCAAGGGCCCTAGGTTCAATCCCCAGTACCACATTAAATAATAAATAAATTTTAAAGATAAAAATTTTTGCCAGGGAGATAGCTCATTGGCACAGCACCTGCCTGGCAAGCTCAAGCTCCTGAATTCAATTCCCAGTACCAAATTTAAAAAAAAAAAAAAAATTTTTTTTCTTGACATTTATGGAGGCAAAAGTGTAGTATTTCTTTTTACAGTTTTAACTTATTGAGATACAGTTGACAAAGGCTATATTTATTTGTGATGTACAACATCACATTTTGGTATGCATACAGTATACACTGCGAGATGATTACCACAGTCAAGGTAATTAACACATCCACCACCTCACAGTTATCTGTGTGTGTGTGCGTGCGTGTGTGTGTGTGTGTGTGTGTGTGTGTGTGTGTGTGTGTGGTCTAAGGTCTGCCTTCATAGCAGGTATACAATGCCCTATTACTAAGCACATCACTGTACATCAGCAGCTCTCCAGAACTTATTCATCCTGTGTAACAGAAACTTGCGGTGGGTACACCTTTCATTGTAGAGTACCACATGTTTTTACATTTCCTACAGTAATGCTACAAGGAGTGATCAAAACATACAGTGAATGTTTACAGTTTAGAATATTTTAAGAAATTACAATACATTGCCATTGATTTCCCTCAAAATACTCCCCTTACTTCTAACATGCTTATCCCATTGTTCTTGCAACTTTCTGAAGCAGATCTGGAAGTCCTCTTTCATGAGTGTCTTCACGAGGTATTGTGCCTTATATCTAGATGCATTTTCAAAGCCTCAAGTGCTCATATGTGGGGAATTTCAAAGGTGGCTGGATTAGGTTGTGTGAATGTGGATTAAGGGTGTGATGCTGGGATTAAGAGTGTGGATAATAGAAGCCCCACCTTGGGTGTGGGTGGCACCAGTCCATAGGCTTACTGCCTGGATGGACTATACAGGAGAGAGGGAAGGCAGGCTGGCTGCTACAGAGGCTGCTATCCACTACTTGTTGCCTTCTGCCTGCCCTGCCATAGTCTGCTCTACCTTGCTCCTCTGCCGTGCTCCCCTGCAATGGAGCCAGCCAACTATGGGCTGAAGCCTCTACAGACTATGAGCTAAAATAAACCTTTCCTCCTCTAACCTTGGGTGTTGAGTATTTTGTCTCAGCAACGAGAAAAAAAGCTAAGACACAAGGTATGATAAAAAGTATGGTGAATGCTGCAGTCAAGTGCCATCCAGTGGAAAGGCAGGCTCCCACAAACTTTACCGTGAGTCCTCATGCACTTTATTCACCGGATCTGGTGCCATGCAACCTCTGGCTCTTCTCAAAGTCAAAATGATCACAAAGGCTAAAGGCTTTGGGTGGATTCAGGGAATCAAGGCCCATACAACAATACAACTAAAGACACGCGCTAAAGAGCCCTTCCAGAACTGCTTCAGAAAGTGGCAAGGACAGTGGGATAAGTGTGTTGGAAGCAAGAGGGAGTGTTTTGAAAGGGAGTCAGGGCAGTGTGTCTTTTACAGTAATAATTTGCTTTTAAATAAACATTCACCGTATTCTTCAGTCAAACCTTGTGCTTAGCATTTGTTGAGCACTTACTATGTCAGGCTGGCTGCTGTATGCTATATATCAACAATGTCAGTGGTCCCTCAAACAGCTCCATGAGGTGGCTTCTGTTGTTACGTCTGTTTATATAGATGAGAAGGTGGAGGCATACAGAGATCGTCCCACTGCTTGTGGCAGGACAGGGCACCAGCCAGGGCAGGCCAAGGCCACTGTGTGAGCATTGCCTGCTGTCCCTGCCTCACCTGTCGCCGGGGCTGTTGGTGACAGATAGGACCCATGCCCAGATGAAAATGCAGACCTCTTGTGAATAGTTATTAACAAGTACACAGACTACACGAGGAATCGTCTTTTCTTTTTTTTTTTTCAGTACTGGTGATTGAACGTAGGGCTTCACAAGCGCTAAGCAAGCGCCCATCACTGAGCCACACACCCCCCTCCCGCTTTCAACTCAGAAACAAAATAAACTAGCAAAGGGGCTTAGACAGACATCTCAGCAAAAAAAAGATACAAACGGCCAAGGAGCGCGGAAAAGATCACTCAGCATCATTAGTCAATAGGGAAATGTGAACCAAAACCACAATGGATGCTGCTTTGTGCCCACTGGGTGGCTGTAATAATAATAATTTTAAGAAAAGTGGAAAATAACAGGACTTGGTGAAGCCGTAGAGAAGTTGGAAGGCTTGTGCATTCCTAGTGGGGTGTAACATGGTGCGGCCCCTGTACGAAGCAGTTTGGCTGTCTCAGGAAGTTAAATATAGAAGTACCATGTGACCCAGACGCTTCACTCCTGGGGTTATGCCCCAAACAACTGCTCCCAGGTCCTCCAACAAATATACACGAGGTGTGATCAAAATATATGGTGAGTATTTAAATGTTAAAAATGTATTACGGTAAAAGACATATGGCCATTAGTCCCCCTCAAAGCATTCCCCCTTGCCTCCAATACATTTATGCCATCACTCCTGCTGCCTTCTGAAGCAGCTCTGGAAGTCTTATTTCTAGAATGGCTTTCCAAGGTGTGATCAAAAATACAGTGAATGCCACTGCTGAGTGTCACCCCAGGGAAACAGGGGTCATAAAAGCACTGTGGTTTGTCCTCATCCACTTTATTCACTGGGCCTGGCATCGTGTGACTTCTGGCTCTTCCTCAAACTCAAAATGACCCTTAAAGGGCAATGTTTGACTTAATCTAGAGCATGGAGGCAGCTACCACACTGCAACTAAAGGCATACATGAAAGAGGATTTCCAGAACTGCTTCAGACAGTGGCAAGAGCGACAGGACACGTGTGTTCAAAGTGCACAGCGCTCCCTGACTTCACAGCAGTGCCTCCTTCTGGGTGCCCGTGGCCTGGGCCACTCACACCATTGCTTTAGGCCTCAGTGACTTCATCTACAAAGTGGGGAGAACACTGCCTCCTATTCCGCCAGCTGGGGAGGCTCTAGGGGTCTGGGCAGCACGGCAGGAATAGGTGATATCTTTGTTCTCTCCAATCACAAGCAGAGGCCAAACTTGGAGAGGAGGAATCTGCCACTAGCTCTTCAGTGCCCCATGGGGACACATAAAGGTGGCAGTGCGGAGAGGTTGTTCCTGGCCCCAGCGAGAGGCAGGCACCGGACGGTGCTCAGAGCAGGCCTGACTTGCTCCCTGCGACTGGGGACAGCTGTCTCATATATGCTTTTAAATGGCTGCTTGCACGCCAGGCCTCAGCTAACACAAGACGGCGAGGCTGGGGAGGAGCGGAGGGGCCAGGCCCACGGTGGTCAGTGCTTGCTGGGACCCTGCTGTGGGAGAGTCCATGCCCACCTCTGCCTGTCAGCAGCCAACCCACACAGCAAAGCCCGTGACAGGATGGCCCAGGCTCTGAGGTGGCCCTGTGTCTGCAGGAAGAGAAGGATCTCTGGCTCCCCTTTGTGCCAGTACCACAAGACCTGGGGACATTTCTGTGACTCTTCTCCTCCTTCCCTGAATCTGCTGGGGACATCTGGCTGGGGGAGCTAGAGAAATAGGCTCACAGCACAGCTGAGTACCTCTTGAGAATCTTGGTCTTGATGCATTTCTCATGTAACTAACAGCCCTGTGATGGCCTCTCTTCTCTCTGAGACCAAAATCCCTACCACTATAGATGCACCTGTTGTACTCAGCTCATAGCTCCAAGACACATTCTGCTGCCACAGGGCCTTTGCACATGCTGGCTTTTAGGTTTGGAGTGACCCTGTCCCTTCACCCTCACCCCCTCACCTTGGCAGCACCCCCATCCCCTTCACTGAGGGCAGGCAGCTTGATTTGGTGTCATTTCCTCCAAAAGCTCTTCTCTCACTCAGTTCTGCTACTGTATCTTTCCCCATCAGGTGGAGTTGGTGAGACGACTGAGGCAGGGCTCCACAGGATGAGAGAACTAGCCCAGGGAGTCAGCTACGCAGGTGGAAGTCTCAGGAGCGGGCAGCCTGGGACGGGATCTGCCATGAGCAGGACCCCCTGGAGCTGTGAACTTCCTGAGCCATCAGTGGTACTGAGTCAGGGACCGTGGTCACTGCGGGGTGACAAGGGCCCCTCTCTACCACCCCAGGGGCGCTGGACAGCGCAGGTGAGAGATACATCACTGAATGAGGCACTTGGCCTCCCTGTGCCTCAGTTTCCCATAAAGTGGGGTGAGACTGCCCCCCTATAAGTCTCAGGTGGCACAGTACCTGCCCTGGGACCACTCTTCAAACTGTCCCCAGCTGTGAGAAAAGGGGACTTGCAGAGTGCCGGGGGCAGGTGTAGGACAGTGGAGGGCACTGACCACTGGCTGTCCGGCCACCCCCATCCGGATTCAGGTACAGCAAAGAGCCCCAAAGAGCCAGGCTTCGATGCTATGGCTCTGTGTACACAGCACTGTGTCGCTTTATGTCTCCAGTGGCCTCTTTGAAAGTTCTGAGGCTGGCAGTCCCTTGTGTCCCAGGCAGGGCCAGAGGGAAAGGACGTGCCCTCTGCAGTGAGAGACAAAGGGTAAGGCTGGCAGAGCCCGCTGGCAGTGAGGCAGAGCCGTCCCCACCTCCACACACCTCCGCTGTAACGGGACCAGGGCAGGCAGCTGGGGAGGGGGCGCTGCAGCCTCGGGCCGCGCTGTGTGTTCACGGTAATTTGCAGGCCTCCACTGGGGGCTTCCCGATCATTTGATGTGGCAATTAGTGAGGGGGCTTTTGTGGTCCGGAAAGGCACAACGCCCACTTCAATCACCCTGTTTATGCCCCGGCAGAAGCCAGACAGCCCAGCGGCAGATAACGGTGGACTTCAAACGGCTGCAGGTCGGTCACCCCTGGAGCTGCCAGGCCACGCTGTCCCCCACCCCCATCTTTCACACAGCCAAAACTTTACTTTTCCTGAGAGAAACTCCAGCCCAGATGCACTGGTGTCGAGGCGACTTTTCTATGTGTGTACCTGGATCGAAAGATGGGTGCGGGAGGAGCGAGACAGGAGCAGGACCCCTGGACAGGGTCTGGTCCCTGTCCTCAGGAAGGTGGCAGCCGCAGACCTGGTCCTGCTGTCCCGCCCTGTCCCCCCACCCTTCCCCAGGACAAGTTCCACCTTGTTGAAGATGCCCAGGACTCGATGTGGCGAGCTCAGCTGAGCTGCCCAAGACGTCACGTAGCCTCTGTGCAGAAGCCTGCGCCAGCTTGAAGCCCTTCTCAGCCCGGGCTTGGGACTCGCTCCAGGTCATGGGCCAGTGGGGGACTTGGAGCAGCTGCCAGGAACAGAGACCAGAGGTGTGAGCCGAACAGGATGCCCGTTGCCCCTGTGTTCCCTGCCCTGCGGCCAGTGACAAGTTGGGCGCCTTGTTGAGCCTATTATCTAAAAAATGGAACTTATGCAAACCTGGATGAGGTGTGCTGCCACACAAGGGCTGTGCAAGGAGTGGGGTCTGCCCATGCTCGGCCCTCAGTGGAGCATGGGGGACATCCTGGGCTTTCTTCCCTCACCTGGGAGCTGGGCACTGGCACCAGGAGGAGACAGTGCCACTGGGCACCTGATCAGGATGCCTGAGAGCCCAGGCTCCCCATGGGCCAGGCAGAACACCGCAGGGAAGAGGCGGCTGTGTGATGTTCATGCCTGTCCCATCCCTGCCAGGCACCCTGCCCTTAACAGAGACAGATGAGCCCTCGCAGAAGGAACTTGACGGATTTTGAAAGCCACAGGCACAGTGCTGTAGATGTGAGCTGCCCTGATAGGCCCTAAGCCCGGGAGGCAGAGGCAGGCTTTGAAGACACAAACTACACATCAGCGGAGACAGCGGCCAGCACCCTGTGGACAGTAAAACTGGGTGGTGGTGGGACGGGAAGGAGAGGGTGCTGACGTGGGAGTGCGGGCCTGAACGGCACTATTCACAGCAGCTCAGACAGGGACTCAGCCTAGGTGCCCAGCAGCAGATGAGTGGATGGAGAAAGCGCACTGCATATACACAGTGGAGTATTATTCAGCCCTAAAGAAGATGAAATCGTGTCAGTTGCAGCAAGATGGGCAGCACTGGAGGACATGATGCTAAGTGAAATAAGCCAGAGACAGGAAGACAAGGGTTGCATGTTCTCTCACATGGGGGGAAGCTAAAACAGTATCTCCCTGGAAGTAGAACAGTGATTACTAGAGGGTGGGTGGGAAGGAGATTGGATTCAACCAGTGCATGTGGTATGCATGAATGGAGATATCGTGCTGAATCCCACTGACATGTACAGTTAATATATGGTAAGAGAAAGAAACCAGAAGACAGGGAACTTGCCTTCGGGGTGGACAAAAAGACCGCGTGAGCAAGGGCAGGTTATGAGTGGACAGAGCTGCCCTTTCCGTCATCATGGACGTCAGAGCCAATGTGGGAAGGGTGTGGTGGCTGCCGGGCTGCGCTGGGCTGGCACTGATTCCTGACCCTGGACTGAGGATGATGAGGTCGTCGCAGGTGCCGGGCCAGGTGCAGGCAGCCAGGTGCAGCCCAGCCAGCTGGGTCTGTCAAGGCCAAGCCTGTAGTTAACACAGATGTGGGGCTATGGGTGGCACAGCGTTCTGAGGGTCCCTGGGCTGTAGCAGGGTGCTTAGTGGGGAGCCAGGGAGTTGCTGGTGGTCTGAAAGTTCTTTAGGGAGCAGTGAAGCTTTCCACATTGTGCCCCAAGAGAAAGGCTCCTGGTTGGGGGACCCGTGCCCTGGGGACAGGCCTTTGACTCCTTCAGGACGTGGGCTGAAGTGCTTGGCTTTTGAGCGTCCCTCCAAGGCAGCAGTTTGCCAGCTCATCACGAGTTTGATGGATGAGTGCTGGCTGGGCAGTGTCCCTTTGGAGGAGGAGCGGCCCTGGGCCACCCAAGGCCCAGAGAAAGGCTGCTGACGGGCATGACAAAGTGTTTTCTTACCACCCGGTGCCAGTGACAGGCGTCTCAAAAGAAATGCAGTCACTGCAGAAGCCACTCACCCTCTGCTTTTTGTGGTGCTTGAGACCGCCTTTATCTGGCGGTTGAAGAAAGGGCCACCGGCTCCTTGTTGTCTCTGGGAACGCCGTGCTGAGGCCACCAGCCGTCCTGCCAGGGCACCCGAGGTTGCTCTTCATTTTGATGAGGTTTCCAAAAGGCCGGGTGGCAACAGCTGGAGACATCACCTCACTTGGGCCCAGAATCCTGTGGGGTTAGGAGCCACCTCAACCTCAGCATCAGCTCAGAGCTCCCTCCGCAGCCGCATATGGTTCTAGGGGAATAAAGGGGCTCCTACCTTCTCAATTGTGAGCCCTACCAGCAGCAGGTCTGTCCCCACTGTGCGGTCATCAAATCATGAGTGGGAAAAAATGCACTGGGTACCTTACAGCTGGGTGGGGTAAGCAAACACATGGGAAGGAGGGATGGCACTTCCCTATCAAAGAATTCCAGTTAGCAAATGCAGAAGGAACTAGGAAAATGGGAACTTGCCCTTAGACCAACACAGCAGTTGTTGCAGGCAAGATCCGGAGACTGAGGCTAAGATTAGTGCTGCAAGGTTAAGGAGAAAGAGGATACTCGCATGGCCTCAAGCAGCAGCCCTTGAGGCTGATGTATTGTAATCAATGTCATTTTAATTTCAATACTGTTAAAGTTTGGATTTGAAAGGTCCTTAAAACTCACACATTAACGCTGGGTTGCCGGATGATGGGTTTTTGGGGAAGTGGGTGGCTCACAGGGACCCTGCCTTTATCAAGTGGGTTAATTCATTAATGGGGTCATAATCTGACAGCAGTATTGGGAGGTTGATGGGAATAGGAGGCAGCACCTAGCTGAAGCCAAAGGACTTCAGAGGTGTGGCCCTGAAGGTTCTGTGCAGTCCCTGGAGGTTTCCTCTCTGGCTCTTTCCCTGCTCTCTGCTTCTGGCTGCCATGAGGTAAGCAGTTTTGCTCCACCGCACCCTTCCACCATGCTGTTCTACCTCATCTCAGGCCTGAAGGCCATGTAGCCCTCTCTCCATAGAGTGAAACTTCCAAGCCATGAGCCAAAATGAGCCCCTCACCTGCAAAGTTGACTTTCACAGGTATTTTGTCATAGCAAGGGAAAGCTGACCAACACAAACAGGAAGAATAGTAACTTTGTAGCAAAGAAACCAGCAGAGACTTCAGAATCAAGTGATCTAGGATAACATTGCCAGTGGTGAGGACTTAGTGACACCCTGATATGAGGCCCTGAGGAAGGACATTGCTTCCAGGTCAACAAAATGCATAGCTTCAGTCTTACCACAAGAAAACATCAGAAAAACCAAAATTGAAGAACTTGGGTGTGTGAATCAAACCCAAGGGTCCTCTACCACTGAGCTACATCCTCAGCCCCAGCCCTTTTTAAATTTTTGAGACAGGGTTTTACTAAATTCGCCATGGCAGGTTCAAACTGAAATCCTCTTGTCTTGGCTTCCAAGTAGCTGGGATTCCAAGCACAACCACCATGACAAACTGAGGAATATTCTACTAAACATTGGCCAGTACTCTTCAGGTGTGTCAAAGACATGAATGATAAGGAAAAGCTGAGGAGATCAAGGAGACAGGACAGGTAAATGCAAACAGAATCCTGGAATAAAAGCATTCTGGATATTAGCCATGAAACTTAAAAAAATCTCAAGAAATGCCTGTGGCTTAGTTAATAGTGTTGTATCAGACTTAATTTCTTTGTTTGATTATTGCACTGAATTTATGTAAGGTGTTAACATCCAAGGAACTCTTGGTACTATTTTTGCAACTTTTCTTGAAGTTGAAGATTATTTCAAAATAAGATATTAAAAACAAGTTCTGTAGAGTAAAGGAATTCTGGTTTTAATTGTGCTGTGATAATGTATACTAAAATCACCTTTCCATTGTAAACAACTATGAAAATGAACATGATACTTAAAACTCCTTTTTTTTTAAGGCACTGGACAACAGGAAGGGCAGAGTATACACATGAGATTACCCCCACATTCTTGCTGGACTTTTGTTTGGAGATAATTTTCAGAGAAGTGGAACCCAACAGAAAGTAGCAGTCTCAATATTGTGGCCCTAGAGCAAGGGCTATTCAAGGACCACATCAACAAAGTATAAAGAGAATATTTGAAAGGACAAAACTAGTTGGCCAATCTATTAATGGGTTTCTAGGGGAGAGGGATTTCTCAACATTCTTTAAAAGAAAACAACTAAATCCACACTGAAGAATGATGGCATTTGCAATGTCCAGAATACACCAGAAAAACTACTACCTGTGCAAAGGAAGATGTCACTGTAATCAGGAGAGAAAAGATAATGAATAGAAATAGGCTCACTACTCTGGTGATGAATTAGCAGACAAGGACTTTAAAGCAACTATTATAAATCTACTTGACAACTTGAAGGGAAAAATAGATTCAGTGAATATAGACAGAGGGAATTACAGAAGAGAAATGGAGACCAAAAAATAAATACATGGAAATTCTAGATTGAAAAAATGCAATACATGAAATAAAAAATGCACTGGATGGTCTTCAGAACAGATTTGATAGACTGCCAAAAATGTCATGAACTTGAAGTCAAATCAACAGAAATTACACAAACAAGAACAGAGCTTATTTACAAAATATGTAAAAATAATAACTGTACTATGGGGTTTATAATATACAAAGAAATAGACATAATAGCCTAAAGGACAAGATGAAGGATATGAGTCCTACAACATATGACTAATAGTAAAAGCTAAGAAAAGGTTGTACAGCTAACTAATGCATAAACAAGATAAGATAGAATCCTTTAAAAAAAATACTCAGCAGTGGTGCACACCCATAATCCCAACACCCATGAGGGTGATGCAGGAGGATCGCAAGTTCAAAACCAGCCTGTGCTACATAGCAAGATGCTGTCTACAAACAAACCAAAGCAACAGCAACAACACCACCACTGAACTCAGGGAATTTAAGGGAAATGAAAGGAAAATAATTATAAAGAACAAATGGGATAAATGGGAACAAGCAAAATGGTAGGCTTAAAATCAAGTATACTAATCATATTAAATTGAATTATCTGAGTACTCTAATGAACAAGGAAAGATTGGCAGCCTAGAAACAAGGACAATACTCAATTGTGTGCTCTTTATAAAAGATGCACTTTAAATATAAAGACAGATAAGTCAGAAGTAAAATGATACGTGTAAATTTTAAGCATAGAAAACCAGTATGACTATATAGATATTAGACAATGTAGATTTCGAGGCAAGGAGTGTTATGAGAGCACAGAGCGTCATTTCTTTATGATAAAAAGTCAGCTCATTGGGAAGCCATAATAACCCTAAATCTGTATATACCTAACAAGATAGTTTCAAAATACATAAAGCAAAACCTGAAAACACAAAGGGAGAAATGCACAAATTTACATCGTGGTTGGAGATTTGAGTTCTATTAAATAATTAATTGAAATTGATAAAAAGTAGAAAAAACTCAGTGTATAAGATTTAAACAATGACATAAGTGACATTTATGGAATAAACTAATCAGAAAGAACAAAGGGGCACAAAGAATTCACAGCTCATATTCACTCAGATGGCTCCTAGCTCATCTGGGCTGTAAAACAATTCTCAATGTATAGAAAAGGATTTATATAATGTAGAATATATTTGGAATTAAATGAAAAATTAGTAATGAAAGCTATCCAGCTGGGCATGGTAACAGAGGCCGGGAAATCCTAGCACTTGGGAGGATGAGACAGGAGGATCACCAAGAGTTCAAGAACAGCCTGGTTTACATAGAGATCAAGGCTAGCCAGAACTATTGCCAGATTGTGTACTACCCCCTCCCAAATCCAACTGTTTAGAAATTGAGAAAAATTTTATTGTAGAAAAGTACAGATAACATAAAATTTATCACTTTGATCATTTTAAGTGTACAATTCAGTCACATTCAGTGCAACCACAAAGCTATGTAAACCATCACCATTCTTTTCAGAATTTATCCTGGTTCCAAACACTTATGCTGGATCCACTAAGCAGTTACCCTCATTTCCCGCTTCCCTCAGCCCCTAGTAAATTAGTTACCTCTATTCCACTTGCTATGTGCATACATTTGCCTTTCCTAGGTACCTCGTATAAGTAGAATCTGTAACATTCATCCTTTCATGTCTGGCTGATGAGACTTAATATTTTCAAGGTGCATTCTCATTGTAGCCCGTATCTGAATATCATTCTTGGTTAAAGCTAGATGACGTCTTGCTGCATGGTTGTCCCACTTTTCTTTATCTTTTCATCTGTTGATGGTTACTGGAGCTGTTTATGTCTTTTAGCTATTATGCACAATGTTGCTATGAATACTGATATAAAAATATCTGTTTGAGCTGTGTGTAGCTGCACATGCCTGTAATCCCAGCCCTTGGGAGGCTGAGGCAAGAGATTTTCTATGGGTTTCAGACTAGCCTAGACTACATAGTGAGTTCAAGGCCAGCCTGAACTACAAAGCAAGACCCTGTCTCAAAAAAAAAGTGTATGTGTATATATATATAAAGCCTGTATTTTCAGTGCTTTTGGGTGCACACACAGTTATGAAATTGCTGAATCATGTGCTTATCCTGTGCTTCTCTATAGTGGCTGCAATATTTTGTGTTTCCACTAGCAGTGAACACTGCTTTCAACATCTCCACATCCTTGCCACCAGTTTTTTATTTTCTTTCTTTTTTGTCATGTAGCTATCCTAATGGGTGAGAAGTTGTTTCTCACTGTGGTTTTCCTAGCAACTAATGGTGTCAAGGGTCTTTTCACGCCCTCATTGGCCATTTGCATATCTTCTCTGGAGAAACATCTGTGTAAGTCCTTTGTCCATTTTTAATTTGAAGAATTTTTTATTATTAAATTAAGCCCCCCAAAAAACTTTTCAACTCATCTGTATATCAAAGAAGAAATCACAAAAGAAATTAGAAAATATTTTAACTGTCTGATAATAAAGATACAAAATTTCTGGGAGGCAGCTATAGTTTTAAATGCTGATCTTAGAAAAAGAATGAAGGTCTAGATTTAGTTAAACCTCTACCCTAAGAAACTAGAAAAAATGAATAATTAGCCTTGAAGTAAGTAGAAGGAGGAAATTGTGAAAGTCATAATAAAATGAAAAACAAAAATAAAAATAGAGAATAGCCACAAAGCAAAAATTATTTCTACATAAATATTTTAAAATTATGAACTCCTTGATGTATTAAGAAAGAGAGAAGATACAATGACCAAGAATAAGAGAAGAATTGTCACTTTGTATCTTTGCGGGCTACAATTTAGCTTGTGACACTGAGGTTTTTATTCACCCTCCCACCACTACCAGAACATAACCTTCACCAAGACAGGCTGTTTGAAAATATTAGGCTTTTCTCTTTTTTTTCTGGTCTTTTTGACAGAGTTTCACTATGCAGTTCAGACTGTCCTTAAACTCATTTTGTAGCCCAGGTTGGCCTCAAACTTGTAGCAATTCTCCTGCTTCAGCCTCCTGAATGTTGGAATTACAGACATGGGCCATCACATCTGGCCAACATTTGTTTCCTTTAAAAGCAACACATAAGTGCATGGATCATGAGGGACAGTTGATGGCTTCCAAATCAAAGATGCTTGTGTTCACAAATCCCACTGTTTCCAACAACCAGAAGCCTCCTTTGGGCTTGTGATGTCCACAGGGCCAAGTCAACAAATACTTGGAGGAAAAGTGAGTAAATTTCAAGCCCAGCAGAGTCATGATAGCCTGAGGACAGATGTACATGAGGGTGAACAGGTTTTCACTTTTCTGAGCCTCAGTCCCTTCATCTGCAAAAGAGGGACCTCAATAGTTCCTGTTTGACAAAGCTGTAGCAAGAATTAAGTAGAAACTGTAAAGCCCCCAGGACAGAACTTGGTATACAAGGTACTCAGCATGTGATAGAGCAGAGATTTCCAAACTCTGTGGCCTCTTAGGAACTTGGCCACACAGCAAAAGAGCTACCTCCCTCATCACATTATCACCTGAGTTCTACCTCCTGTCAGATCAGTAGTGGTGCTAGACTCTCAGAGGAGCCTGAGCCCTGCTGAGAACTGAAAATGTAAGGAATTGATGGTGGTGTGCTCCTTTGAATCATCCAAATCCCCTGCAACTGAGTCCTCTTCCAGGTCCTTTTTTTGTATCCGGTGACAAAAAGATTGGGGATCATTAAGATAGAGCTCTCTTACCCTTGGAGAGCTGAGGAGCACAAGAAGAAGCAAGCCATGCATCGTGTGGTGATGGCCTTGAGTGTGCAAGGCTTAGAGTGTGGGTGACAGCAAGCCAGGCAAGGCTGGAAGACCTCTGTGCCCTTAAAAGCTCCCCAGCTTTTTTAGAAGCCACTTTGAAGATACCAAAGTATAGCACAACGACTCTTGATAATCTCCTACCTCTTTTGTCTTTAACGCACTATTATTTGTCTATTTGTTTTCCTGAGAAACTATTTTGTAGATAATAATATGTAAAACAATAACCATTGATAAGTTCCTACCATTTTGTCTGTAATATGCTAAGTCCCCCCTATTATTACGTTATCCTTGTTTTACTCTTTAAAATTAAAAAACAAAAAACAAAAAAGCTCCCCAGCTTCAAAAAGCCCAGCAGTGCATCCTGGCATACAGGAGAGGCCTCTGGGATCTGCTCTTCATTGGAGTGAGTTCTTCTGCTCTGCTCTGTGTGGCCTGTGTCCTAAGTTCCTCTCCTGCTGCTCTTTCCTGATCACTCTGCTCTGTTCAATCCCTTTGATGTCCTTGTATCTCTCTGGGCCATGATAGACTTTGATTTCACAGCTCCTATTGGCTGGCCCAAGAGAAATTCCTCTTCTATCTATAGCCCAAAGTCCCCTGAAAACTGTGCCCATCTGGCAAATCTGCTTGTCTGGAGCCCAGAATCAGACAGGTAGAGAGCAAGGAAGAGGTGGTATGATGTGGGCAAATCTGCAGAGTGGAGGGAGGGATTTTGAGAATAGCCTGGTTCTGTGATGGGAGGTTCACCTCCTCACTCAGCTGCAAAAGCTTTTGACACCACTGGATAGACAAAAACATTTCCCTGCTGTCTTTTTTCCATACTGAGCTCTCCTTGGTAACTGCTTTGTGGGTCCCCAAGATTGAGGTTATAGGTAGTTGATCCCAATGAGGTTTGGGGGACCCCTCCCTCCCTTCCCTGCCCTCCACCTCTCTCACTGACCTGCCTGTAGATTGGTATAAATACACTGGGTGTTTCTGAATAGCACATGGAGCAGGGCATAATGGTGTTCCCATGCCTGTAGTCCCAAAATTCTGAGAAACTGAGGCAGGAGGATCACAGGTTAAGGCCAGCTTGGACAATTTATCAGACCCCATCTCAACATAAAAAAAAAAAAAAATACAAAAAAAACACAAAAGTTTTAGGTGTTTCCCCTTTGTCATTCAAAGGATCATTGACTGAAAAGGAAGTGGCTTTTGCTTTTGTAGAAACTTATCACACCCACTTTTCTAAATATTGACATACAGCTGTGTCTGCCCAGGCCCAGGGCCAGGGCCTCTTGCTTCCTGCTCACACTGTAGTTGGCCTAGTTGGCTGATCGTAAGTACATAGCCAGGCCCTGTTCTCTCCCAGGAGACTTGTGACCCCAATGGTACCTGGCCTGTTATAGGTGGGGCAGACACTGGACAGGGCTCCAGGGGACCAGGCACTACTCTGTGCCTGCACAACCACAGATGCCTCCTTGCCCTCTAGAGATGGGGCAGCCAGGCCTACACTGTGGAACCCAGCCCAGGTGCTCTCATAAGCTGCTGGGTCCCCCAAAGACTTCTTCCATCCAGAGTCTTTAAGGAACCTCATGAGGCCAGCATAGTTGGGCTACCATGGTGCCTGATCACAGTGCTCACCACTGTCCTTGCCCTAGGGCTGCTGGACCAACTCAACCCAAACTGGGTAGCTTGAAACAATGGCAACTTGTCCTTTCATAGCTCTGAAGACCAGAAGTCCAAAATCAAGCGGTGAGCAGGGCCACATCTTCTGAGGGCTCCAGGGCAGGGTCTGTCCTTGTCTCTTCCAGTGTGAGGTGGCCGTGGCTGCACCGCTCCAACCTCTGTCTTCATCTTCACACGGCCTCCTCCTCTTCTTATAAGGATACACATGATGGCATTCAGGAAACCCCGGTAACCCACGACCAGTCCCTCCTCTTAAGATCTTTGATTCATCACATCCTTTGCAGTAAGATGGTATTCACTCTTTAGCTGCATAAGGTGATATTCACAGGGTCCAGCAACTGGGACATGGATGTATCTTTTGAGGAGCTACCACCCAGCCCTCTATGTATCTCAGTGCACACAGGAGCTCAGCTCCCTGTTCTTTGTCACTTCTCTTGGCCTTCACCACCTGGCTGGTATAAACTTGTTTATTAGTTTATTTCCTGGCTGCCTCAACCAGCACAAACATTCCACAAGGAAGGGTTTTGCTTCTCTCTCTCCTTCCTTCCTTTCTTTCTTTCTCCCCCCCCCCCATACCAGGAATCGAACTCACGACCTTGCACTTGCCAGGCAGGCGCTGTGCCATTGAGCTAAATCCCCAGCCTCTCCTTTCTTTCTTTCTTTCTTTCTTTCTTTCTTTCTTTCTTTCTTTCTTTCTTTCTTTCTTTTTCTTTCTTCCTTCCTTCTTTCCTTCCTTCCTTCCTTCACAGTGTTGAATTCAACTCAGGGCCTTATGCATGCTAAGCAAGAATCCTGCCCCTGAGCTACACCTTCAGCCAAAAAGCATTCTCTAAAAACCCCATCCTGCTGGGTATGGAGGTGCAACCAGTAATCTCAGCACTCAGGAGGCTGAGGCAAGGGGAGCACAGCAAGTTTTAGGCCAGCCTAGGCGACACAGTGAGTTAAAATCCAGCCTGAGCAACATAGTGAGACCTTGTCTTAAAAAACAATAAGTAAATGTTTAAAATTTAGAAACCCATCTAATAACTTGCACTCACATCTCACTGTCCAGACCTCAAGCATGTGGCCATGACAAACTAGCGGGATTCTGCTGCTAGGGAGGGAAAGGAAAAGAGATACGGATGAGGCAACTGACTGGTGCTACACAGCAGAGGGTTTAAGCCCAGTCTGTCTAATTCCTGAGCCACCCATGGGTCCCAAGAACCCACTTAAGGATCAGGCCAGCTGGCTGATCCGAGGGGCATGAGTGGTGCAGGAGCAAGGAAAGCGCTGGAATGGGAGCTGGGAGCCTGGGGTGCCGAGTGTGGCTCTAGTGCTAAATACTTGTGGCTGTGGCTTCCTCCCTCCATTTGTTGAGCCTGTTAAGAGAGAACTGAAATAGATTTTCAGCAGCAGCGTCTCCATCTTCACCTTCCTCTTCCCCCCCTTCATGGTTATCCTCAGCGCCATTCCACCCTCCTCCTCCTCCTCTTCGTCACTGGTGCCACCAGCTTCTTTCCCATGCTGATCATTCTCACTGAATTCTCCTCATCTTGGTCACCTCCTCCACCCACACCACTGTCTTCGTCACAGCATCTTCACTCGCAGCACCAGCAGCAGCATCCCCACCTTCGCCACATCGCCGCCACCTCCACCATCACCTTCACAGCTTCATCGACATCGTCACTGGCACCACCACCATTCACCGACACCACTGCCATCCTTCCACTGTCCGCATCGTGATCCTCATCACTCCCGCCACTCACCCCGTGCACCTGCTGGTCCAGGCTGTGACCTGTCACATGCATCGCCCCTTCTGGTCTTCACCGTGGTGGTGTCAGAAGATGCTATTCCCACTGTCACCCCTATTTTCAGAATGAAGAAACGGAAGCTCATGAAGTAACCTGCCACCGGCCTACGCCCAGACAGCACCAGGGTTGAAGGGAAATCAAACCTCCCTGACTCCATGGGCTTCACCCCAGTGTGACGGAGCCGCTGCTGCGGAGATGGTTAACCCTCTCCTCTGCCCACTCCTTTGTCCCTAGGCCTGAGATTGAGCCCCTGCCTTTCCCATCCTGGGATGAGAAGGCTCCCTCTTCAAAGTCGGCTTCCTGGGCAGGGCCTGCCTATTGATGAGGCTAAATTATCAAAGGGCCACATCAAAGCGGGTGGCTTTCAGAAAGGCAATTTACAAAACAAAAAAAAGATGCCTGTGGGGACCTCCCCACACACACCGTGGGTGAAGCCTGCCTAGGAAGTGTTGGCTAAAACGTTGGTTTTGCTGCTAAAAGTGAGACCTCGCACAGCCGCTCCCACCTTAGCCTAATTAGCACCTTCAGAGCTGGGATTTGGGCTCCCGGGTGTGGGAATCCGGGTACCTTGGGGGCTCCTCTCGCTGGGTGGGAGCAGGTGGACTGAGGGAGGAGCCAAGCCTATACCTCCTCAGAACTCAAGGAGTCTGTTGTACCTCAACTCAGGTGCAAGTGCCTTGATGGACTGGGGGCCTAGGGTTCTCTGAAGACCGAGGCCTTGAGGCTGGGGCTCTTTGCTACTGCCGGTGCCATGAGGCTTCAGGACCTCCTTAAACATTAATGTCCCCATTCTGAGGTTTGGGGACTGAGGTATTTCTTGCGCCTGTGTCCTCAGAGGGTACCTGGCTAAATTGGGATTTGGAGCCAGGAAGCCTGGCCCTGGGCCCTGGGGCTTATTCTGTCACTAGAGGTCACAGGCTGGAGTCATCGGGTCAGCTGAACACAGCAGTGCAGGGTGATTTCCTTGAGGATTCTTTCCGCACTGGGACTGACTGAGTGGTGGCCCCTTGGCAGGAGTCATCCTGGGCAGGTAGTCTCCGGTGGCCCTGGAGTGCCGCTCTGCATGACCTCAGGATCAGCCTTGTGATGGGCTTGGCCTCCTGGGCACACTGAGCTCCCAGCTCTTTCACTGGAAGCCTGGCTCTGGCAGAGGTTCCGAGGCCCAGATTCTGGGTGTGGACACCTCAGCCGAGGGCATGTGCTGACCATCTCCAGGTGTCTCACCTGTACGGTGGGGGTTATGACAAGCGTCACCGTCTGAGGCTACAAGCGGTCTCTGGGATAGAGTCTTCCAGGGTGCTGCTGTTGTCTGTCTGCAGGACCCAAAAGGCCACTTGGACCAGTCTACAAGGCCACCACTGCCGTGGCTGTCACCGCTGACTGGTGAGGAAGCTGGGAGCTGGGCACCAGTGCTTTGGCTCTGGCTGTGTTGAGTGGTAGTGGTTGTGCCACTGTTACAATTGCTATTGCTACTACTGCCACTGCTGTTGTCAGCGGGGATGCTGTTGCTTTTGTGACTGTTGGGATACTAGTGCCGGTGGCAGCTGGTGGCAGGCTACCCCTGGGCACTCCATCCCCCCCGGCACCCAGGTCTGTCTAGGCAGCACTGCCCTGGGCTCCCAACCCTGGCTGGTGGCCCTTTCTCCACAGCCAGGCTCTGGAGAAGCTGAGGGTGCCGGGGAGTGGTGGGGAGGGGCTGCCCTGCTAGCCTGGCACACGGGCCGCTCAAGGTGCGCCAGAGTGCAGCTGCCCCCCCGCCCCAGCCCTTTCTTCTCTCTGCTTTTTGTTCGGCCCTTTTGATTTGGGAACAAGGCCCCTTTATGTCGCGTGGGGCCTCGCCAGGCTCCCTGTCCCACCCATGGCTGGGGATTTCCTTTTCATCTGGTGCTGGGAGCCCCGGGCTCGGGGCGCGACTGCGGGGGGATTTGGTGGTGTCACAAAACCTGGGTGACTCAGCTTTCAGTGGGCATTGTGACCCTGAAGCTTTGATATTTTAAGTGGGAGTCGTAACAAAGGGGAGGCCAGGGGCGGTGGCAAGGTGACCGGGCTCTGAGGTTCTCTTGATGGCACAGACATCTCAGGCCCGCCTGCTAAAAGGAGGCCCTGCTCCCAGGAGGACTATTCCATTTCAGCGGAAGGACTGGCCTGTGACCCCAGACTCTTAAGGATGACATTGAGCATGGCTGCTGTCTCAGCCCCGGGTGGTGGGGGTGGCAGCTGGCTCCCCACCTGTCCTGAGCTCCTGGGTTTCCCATGGACTGTGCCTGCAGCCTCTGTGCCTGGCGCAAGGGCCCGAGCAGATGGGGAGCCTCCAGTGTGAAGGTTGAGGCTTCCTGTCCAAAGAGGCCATAGAAGGCCACCTGGACTTTTCACTGTCACATCTGCATCTGTGTGACACAGGGGCCACTTGGCAATAAGTACATATGGACTCCCTTGGCTCTGAAGCCTTAAGTCAGCCCTTTGTATTTTCTTGCCTCAGTTTCCTCACCTTTAGGAGCAACATGTGAGGGAGAACGGCAGTGCTGCGTGGTACTTAGCACCCGTGTAGCGCGCGTGAAAACATTTGCGATAGTACCGAGTGCTGCTGTCACCCCATCCTCTTGCCGCCTTTCGGGGGCGGGAAGGGAGAACACAGGTCAGACAGTCCAGGGTCCAACCTGGCAGGAACCTTGTCCCCTTACATGGCCTCCGGTGTCCTCTGCCCTGCCTCTGTTGAGTGGGCAGGTGACCAATTAAAGGGACCCATGAGAGACTCTGACTCCCAGCCAGGCCCACGCAAGCCCATGACCCAGGATCCATGACCCACAAGCCGCTTCCCATGACTATGGCTTCCCAGGTGTCCTAGGGATGGCAGGTGACTCTGGTTGATCAGAGACAGGATTGCCTAGCGCTCACAATGGCTGGCTTGGGTGTCACAGCTGGTTTCAGATCCTGGGCGTCCAGGGGCAAGTGGCCTGGGGCAAGTCACTTTGCATCCCCAAGTCTTGTTTCCTTCTCTGTGGAGTGGAGGACCTGCTGTCCCTAAATGCTGAGTGCCAGGCCACACTTCCGGAGAAGAACTTGGGGTTTGAAGGCATCCTGGCCAAAGGTCCTTTTGCTGGGACAGCAACTGTCTTGAGGGAGACAACTTGCTCTACAAGACAGCTATGATTTAGAACAGATGGCAGCTCATGGAGAGAGACAGACACCCCAGAACACTCACCTTCCCGGTGCTGCTGCCAGTCATGTTGACTGCTGTACCTCAGGGGGTGTCATGAACAGTTCACTGACACAGTCCCTTTCTGCTCCCTAAAGGAAGAGCTGTCACTGTCTCCATGTCATCAGCGAGACAACTGAGTCAGCATTCAATGTCTCCCTGAACATACAGCTGCAAGTGGCAGGGCTGGGCTTCAAGCCATGTCTGTGCCACGTGAGGGGAGCTGTGCCGGGGTGGCCACTCCAGGGTAAGATGAGGCCTGTCTTGGGTGACTGCTAGAGCCTGTGCCTGCAAGGCTGAGGGAAGGGCCCCCAGAACTGGGAACACTGAGACGGCATCCCTGGAAGGGCATAGGTCAGATAGTCTCGGGACGCTGTGGGAGCCGTGCCAGGGGTCGCATAGCAGATTGTCAGGTGTCCCTGGGATCCTGGGGGGCCTCTCTGTTAGCCTACATCACACCTGGTGCGGGGTGCAGAGTACGGAGGTCCCCTTGCTGCTGGCCCCTGAGAGAAGTCTTGGTGGAGGTTCTTTAAGATCCCCACAAGTTCTCTGTCCCTCCTGCTGAGAAGTGGGTTCTATGTCCCCTTCTCCTGAATCCAGGTGGCGGTGGCCTGCTTGTCCCCCAACAGAATTCCATGGGCATCGTGCAGGTGATCTCCAGGGTAGACAGGGGGAGGCACTGAGCTGTGTGCGCTGGAACTTGCCCCTGGGAGCCTGGTGGCCATGTTGCCCTGAGCCCCGGCCCCTAGGTGGCGCTCCCTGCAGGTGATCTATCCACTGCCCCCCATAGACCTTGCTCCTGAGTGCCCCCGCCCAGGCAGACGTGGCAGCAGAAGAGCCTCCTAGACAGCCAGCATCTGGGTGTCCAGTTGTCCTGTCTTCAGGCCTAGGTTGTGTGTGGAAGACACATACTGCTCTGGGTGCCCACCCAGAGCAGTCCCATGGTAGCCATGTGCCACTGAGCTCGGGAGTGGCTTGTTATGCAACTATGGTGACAGGGACAGTCTTCCCCTGGGCAGCTGAGGAGGTTTAACAATAAATCCTCAGCCAGGGCCAAGCAATGGCTCAGGTTAGCCCAGGAGGAATCAGCTGGTATAGACAGAGTTCCAGGGATGAGCCAGAAACAAAGGCATGTGAACGTCCTGAAACTGCACACAGTGCACTGTGTGGATGTGTGCGTGGGTGTTTGGGTGAGGAAAGCTTCCCAATAGGTGAAGGGTGCGTGGGGCAAACGGTTTACAAAGACGCCATTGTGATTTCCTGGAAGAGCCGGGCGCCTTGGGTGGGTGGGTGGGGGGGGCCCTGTTCCTACCCTAAAGCAGGATGTGCTTCTGATTGCTTTGATCGACAGAATGTGCTGGAAACGAGGAGCGGCCACACCCAGGGCCAGGCCTCACTGTCTTGGGGCGTGGCTGGGACCCCTGAGACCCCAGATTGAGCGTAGGCGGGATGCGGGAGGACTTGAGACATGCTGGACTGGGGTCCCAAGCCAGATGAAGCAGCTGGGACTACCCAGGCCCCAAAGGCACCCTCAGAGAACTGCAGCTCCAGGAGGGCCCAGGTGAGACCTGTAGGAGGCTCCCCAGACCCCCAGTTCCTAGTGAGGAACCAGTGGTTCCCTGAATAGTGAGGTGTGAGCCTCGCATGGCTGAAGGGGCTCAGACAGTGAGATCGCTGAGACCTCCCTCGGCAGAGCCCTGGGAGAGCTTCCTGGGTGGCACCAATGAGGCTCTGCTTCCTTGCAGGGCCAGGCGCAGCCCTGCACAGCTCCCAGTGGCTCTTGAAGACCTTACTGATTCCCAGTCCCACCAGCATCGGTACCACAAGGCCTTTCCCACACTCTGGCTGCTCAACCTTGCAGCTCCTCTGTGAGGCAGATGACAGGAAAGGCTGTCGTCGTAAAGATCTGGATAATACTTCCTGGAGGCTGGGACTGTCCCAAGTACTGTCAGCATTAATCCTAAGGCAGTGCTGCAAGAGAGGTGTCAGAGCTATCTCTGCTTTATAACGACAGAGGGGAGCTCAGGGGAGTAAGGAGGTACAACCCTGTTTACCTGGCTGCCTGCCTCTCACCTTGAACCCATCTAGACCTGTCCCCTTGGTCCCATCTCCAAGTCATCCCAGTAGAGTCCAAGCACCCAGGGAGCCAGCCTGGGACAGGCCACACTGGCTGTGGCTTCCAAAGGAGTCCAGGCATCAGGCATGGTGCCGTCCAGTTGGTTAGGGGACAACCAAGGCAGCAGCCTGGGTCACAGCATGGCAGGGTCGGAGCTGATGTCCCTAACAGTGACATAGGGATACTGCCTGTGAGTCTGCACTGTCCTCTGCCAGCTCAGGGCTCCATGATGAGGCAGCCTGGACCCCACCAAAGGGCTGAGAGAGAAATAGCACTTACAGGGTCCTGGGTGCAGCTGGTCTGAGTGGGACGTGGGCTCCCTCACCTGTTGCTGTGCTCACAGAATACAGCCAAGACTCCTAAGGACTGTGCAGCAGGAGCTCCCTCAGCGTGCAGGTTCAGGGACAGGATGCACAGAAAGGCCTGGCAGTGTTACAGACACACGCAGGCCCCACCTGCAGACATGCGTGCTCCCGACACATTCCAGCATGCACAGCCCCCAGGACACACATGCATCCCAGCTCCTAGAGATGGCTCCGCACCTCTGTGGGGACCGGGATGATAGCCAGGGACAAGCATGTCACCGTGCACTCACACATACCAGAAGTTTCCAGAAGAGAGCGAGTCATCTCTCCTGGCTCGTTTCCTTCTGCTACTCAGAGTGAACAAAAGCAGGAGGAGGATATGTCACACTCAGCCGAGGGTCCAGGATTGGGAGTCCTGGAGGAGTTGGGTAGGAGTGGTTCTGGAAGGCTGCCTTGGGCCTGGGGACTGTGGGGCTATAGTGTGTGTGTGTATGTGTGTGTGTGAGAGAGAGAGACAGACAGACAGACAGACAGAGAGAAGAGAGAGAGACAGAGAGACAAGCTACATCCCCAACACTTTCTTTATTTTGAGACAGGGTCTTATTAAATTGCTAAATTAGGGGCTGGGGATTTAGCTCAGCAGCCCAGCGCCTGCTTGGCAAGCGCAAGGTTGTGAGTTCGATTCCCAGTACCGGAAAAAAAAAAAAAATTGCTAAATTGCCCAAGTGGGGCTTGAACTTACAATCCTCCTGCCTCAGACTCCCATAGTGCTGGGATGTGGGACTGTTTTGAAGGCTGACATGGCCCTATCACGGAGACCTGTACATCCCTGTCTGCCCAGGACAGCCCTGCTCAGTGTGGGGTCCCGGGATCCTCTTCCACCGGGGAGACATCTCCCCCGCCAATGAATATGGAAAATGAGCCACAGATGTGGCTGCCTGCACATGATGAAGCCCGACTCACCCTCCAAAATCCCACGCAGCACCTCCTGACTTCCAGCCACTGCTCAGTGCCACAGGAGGTCCAGCCTCAGTGGCTTTGCTATCGGCTAGCGTCTCCCCAGGAAAGCCTGCCTCTTGCAAATCATTGCCTCCTGCAGTGTGTGAAATTCAAACCATCAGATCCAATTCCCAGCAACCGTGTTTAAGTAAGGAAAAAGAAACATAATCTTAATAATAATTTTATTGCACCTCTTAGGTCCTAACCATGATCATTTCAATCCTCTACCCATGTAAAAAATATGAAAGAGCAATTTTACATCATTTTTCATATACTTCAAACTCCTGTGTGCATTTTATACTTACAAAAATCCCCACTCAAAAGCTCAGTCTTGTTCAGACCTACTTTTCTGCATTTAGATTTCCTAAAACGTACGGTCAAGAAAGTAGATTCACATACCAAAGTTGTTCCAAACATACATGGAAGTTTTCCTGTAACTAAATAGAGTGTCCACTTAAAATCTAGATTGTAATTAAATGAAACTAGGGGTTCAGCTCCTCAGTCACACTAACTGGCTGGCAGGCACATGGTCCCCACAGACCTGGCTACCATACTGGACAGCACAGCTCTAGGTTCCTCCTGTTTGCCCAGTTGGGCAAACTGAGGCCTCAAGCAAGGAAGTATCTTATCCAAGGCCTCGTAACAGGTGCTGCCTGAGCTGGGACCACACCATGCCACTTAGTGCTGTGTCTCCAGTGTGTTTCCCAAGTTTTATGTGTAAGAGACCCAATCCCCTAAGTCATACGTTACCGTATTTGAGGGGCAAAAGCTTTGGGAAGTAAGTGAGTTGCAAGGGCTGTGCCCATGTGACAGGTTAATAGGTGAGTGGGTCAGGATACTGTCACCATATGCCCTGCAGACGCCAGTGTCACTCTCCCGGACTTCCTAGTCTCCAGAACCATGAGATAACTAAACTTCTTTATAAATTATCCAGTCTCAGGTGTTCTGTTATAGCAATAGAACAGACTAACAATTCAGCTTCATGAATGCATAGTTAAGACTGGCTCAGGACAAATGCCTTCTCCATTAACCCAATTTGAGTGCTTTCTCGGGATAGGGATGCAGTGTGGTATGGTAGGCGGCACCTTGGGTATGCTGTGGGCTACCACAGTGTGGGTTTTGGAAGCTTGATTCGTCTCCACATGGGCAAGGGGGAGCGTCATCCCTTCTTGTGTAGCCAAGGTACTGAGGTTAGAGGGTGAGCAGGGCCTCTGCACCTTGGTTTCCCCAGCTGTTAAATGGAAATGGGATACCAAGGACAGTGAGCTTCCCCTGAGGGGCTGTTGGTGGGCAAGATGCACCACAGAGATGCACTGGAGAAACTGGCCACTGTGGGCCACGTGACAGTGCATGGGCAGAACTATGCCCTCTAAGAAGACAAGTCCAAATCCCGACTCCCACCCACTGTAAACGGGACTTCATGGGGGGCAGGGCCTTTGCAGGTGGGAGGTGAGCCCTGGTCCATGACAGGTGTCCTGGTAAGGAGAGGAAATGGGGACACACACACTGGGCAGGAGGTAGAGACCAAAGTGATGCAGCCACCAGCCAAGGGGTACCATGGAAGGAGCCTTGGGAGGGAGCTCAGCTCTGCTGACACCTGAACTGAAGGCTCCTGGCCTCCAGAACTGTGGGGACTGAATTTCTGTCTGAAGCTACCTGGCTCATAGGACTCTGCGGCAGCAGCCCCAGGAAGCTAAGGTCAAATCAGCAACCCAGGAGGCAACACAGACTCACTCTCACCTGGAGCTTCAGCCCAGGAGGTCAGCTCGGCCGAAGCAGGAAAGTCTAACTTGGGGTCGTGGACATCGCCCCACGACCTGCCGGGTTCCTCCAGTCGCAAGCTCACAATTGGCTCTGGCTCCGCTGGGCCCTTGAAAGAGGCCGCCTGGGTCCCAATTAGTCATCATTTAAGGTACTTAAGTAATGTTCCCGGCCACTCACAATACACCCTCCAGCCCCTCTGGAGCCTTTTCTCTTGCCCTGCTTTGAAGATAAATGATTTTTAAAGACCACAGTATTCCTTTAAAAGCAGACAAATGGGGGGCGGGGATGGTTGGAAGGCAGAACTGCTCTGGGCTCACACAGCCCTGTTCTGCCCAGCAGGCCCAGTGGGCGGGAGGGCTGTGATTGCTGGCACAGGAAGCCAGGAAAAGATGATGGGGGTGGAACAACAAGAGGGGGTGCTCACTGCAGCCCAGCTGGAGAGGACAGGAGTGCAAGAGTGGTTGGGGTTCAAATCCTGAATCCCCACTTCTGGGCATAGAGCAAGTTGCCCAAACCTCGGCGCCTTCCTCCACCTGTGAACCTGACACTGGGTATTAAGTGTGATCTTTTCACAGCCAAGAGCATCGTTGCTGTGATGCTAAACAAAGAGCCCAGCCTGGGAGAGGGTTGAGTTCCTCTGGTCCCCTTGCCTGCGGTGTGACCTTCCTAAGTCTGTTGACCTCTCCGTCTGGCTTAGATCCCCACACACAAGAGCTGCACAGTGAGCTCTCCCCACCCCTGTTTCTTCTTCAAGTTTCCTACATTGACGTCCATCTGTGCCCATCCTGAATCCTGATACAAACAAGAGCAAGTGCAGCTACTTGGTCCGGGCCTGGCTTCTCCCCAGTGGTTCATAACACCAAGCTACACCTTCCTTAGGGCAAGTGACGCCGATCTCCGTTCTATATGAGAGTGTGGAGTTTGCCTTTGAATAAACACTGAATCTCTATACTCTTTGCAGATTCTTTTATTGGCCAGGTGTCAGTGGGACATATTTAAGTCCACATATGCTAGCCATAGCCCGCTTCCTGAGGTCCAGTGCTGGTCACTGATATAGGACACAGTGAAAGCCAATGAATGGCCAAGCAGATTTCCCAGCAGTGTCCTCAACCCTGGGCTGGTCACTCATCTTCTTTTACTCTGCATTCCTTATCTAAGAAGGATGAGGGACAAGAAACCAGTCCCTGGATTACAATCGGGGTCAAGGAGTTGTAGTCACTCACACGTCTTGCTTCCTACACATCAGATGTATTCTAAATGTGTCATCCTCACAAAGTTCCTGTGAATTGGAGGCACCATCCCCATTTTACAAATGAGTAAACTGAGGCACAGAGCACTGGCAGAATGGATGAGTCTGGGTCCCTCATCTGCTCTGAGCCATGGCACTCTGCTAGCCCTCTGGTGGACAATGTGGGCTCACCCGAGGGAGCAGGGTGGCTCTCCACATGTGATCTCTGGTTATACATCTGCAGCCATGGCTGAAGTGTCCCCAGCTTCAGCAGACCCATTACCAGCTGCGCCAGTGGCTGCAGCGTCCTCCACAGATTGCATGCGCAGAACATCTGGGCAGTTTCCATCTGTAGGGGCGGTTCCCCTTAGCCTCCTCTGAGCTCCAAAGCTGCTAACCCTCCTCCAAGCCAGGCCTTAGGAAACACTTGTTAGGCTCAGTGCGTGGAGTCGGCCCTTCGTCTTGGGCCGAGGTCAGCTGCCCGTGGCCCAGGAGCCGCAGGGCTTCACGGGCCTCTGAGGCTCCAGGAAATGCCCGTCTAGAGTTACAGGGCTGAGCAGAGCGGCCAGGCTGCTGAACAGCCTCCCCAGTCGCTCGCGTGGGGGTCACAGCGCCTCTTTACACGGGGTCTGGTTACCCACCGGACATTCCGGCATGCCCAGCGAAGTGCCGCTTTTCTTTTAGGTGATGCATACCAAGCATCAAAGCCCAGCACAGAGGAATCTGTCCCTCTGTCCGGGATAATGGGCCTCCTCACTCCCTCTGCAGGCACCTGGCTGAGCCTGGAGAATCCAGAAGGAATTTGGAAGTGACACTTTAAAGAAACTCATTCATGGGGAAATGAGTTATTCTTGTTGTAAAGACAATGGGGTCGGTGGACGTTAGAGAAAATTGAGAGAAACGTCCCTCCCCACCCCCATTCCTCCACGCTAATCACTCTTGGGACTTGTTCCTGGGTCTGCCCTGGACATAGGTAGCACAGGGATGCCACATTTCTATATGAAAACACATTTATATTATCTTCTATTTGAAAACAGTGTTTATGCAACAAATCCTGATTCTTTTCACTTAAAATTTTATTATATTTTTATATATCCTCCCAGAACATATAACCTTCACAATTTTCTTTACAGTTCTACAAGAAATCATCCTGACAGAGGAAGTGGGGACAGGTTCAGACATAAAATCCAGAGCTTGACCCCCTCTGCCTGTGAATCCTAGCTCTGCCCTTTGGTGGCTGAGCAGCCTCTGAGAAGTTGCTTGGTCTCTCTGTGCTTCAGCTTTCTTGTCTCTGAAATGGGCCTCTTAGTAGTCCTTAACTACTAAGGTTGTTAGGAGGACTGAATACTTAGTATTTATAAAATGCTAAAAAGCTGGATGTGGTGGTGCAAACCTGTAATCCCAGCAGCATGGGAGGCTGAGGTAGGAGGATTGCAAGTTTGAGCCAGCCTGAGCAACTTAAGGAGACCTGTCTCAAAATAAAAAATAAAAAAGGTCTGGGGATGTAGCTCAGTGCAAAGACCCTGGGTTCAGGCCCCAGGGCTAAAAAAAAAAAAAAAAAAAAAGCTTTGCAGGGCACCATGGAGGCTGAGCACCTGCATCTATGCAAACAGATTTCAGGCTCGGGCTCCTGGGGACCACGCAGCCTGTGGAGACTTGCTTCTTCTCTGCGGTCACTAAGAGGGTGCAGTCCATTGGTGCAGACCCAGACTCAGAACCTGGCTTCTCCACTCACCCCCCAGTGTCAGCAGGCACCTACCTGTGCCACGACTGTGGCCTGAGAGCACGGACCCCTCTCTCTCCCTGGCAGCAGGTGTTGTGGGCTCCTCACCCCTCCAGCATGAGAGCAATCAGCAGGAAGAGACTGTGTCCTGGCCACCCCGGGTGCTCAGCTCAGCACTGGGCACAGGGCAGGAGCCGCAGAGGAATTCACGAGTGCCTGAGTGAGGGAGGAGAGTCAGGGTGAACTTGGGTCTCGCAAGCGGCTATGGCAGCAATGTCCGCAGCTGGCTGGCCTGGGATTTGCCTGGGAGTTTGTGGATCCTTCTGAGCCCTGGATCCTGGGACTGACTGCAAGGAAGGCAGTGTCAACTAGGGTCACAGCACCTATGCTTCCGATGAGGTGGCCGAGCAGTGGCTGTGGTCTTCTGCTGGGTCAGCGGCCCCCTGACAGGTGGAAGGATCTTCCTCCTTCTGCTCTGTCAGCCTTGATCACAGAGGAGGGTCCTGGTGGTTAGAGCAGGTCCTCCTGTGACCACCATCAGAGGGTGACCACCCGCCAGGTCCTCCCGGGGAAAGGTTTGCAGACACAGATGCTAAGAGCCCCTCCGGGATCTCTCCTTGGTCCAGAAGGCCTGAGAACTCTTGCAAATGTGATGAGGAAGCCAGTCTGAACCTGGGACATCTTCCCAGGCTGATGACTGCCCTTTTCAGGCACTCAGAGGTCGAAAGCAGGCAGACTTGGACTGTCATCTCCTAGGACATCCCTTGGCTGTGGCTTCCTTGTCCTTTCCCCTTCCTACAGGGCAGCAGAAGGGTCACATCCTAGGACAGAAGCCATACTCTGACCCCACATCTCACATCTTCCCCCACACGCTGAAAATTGAAAAGCAAAATCCAGAGATGGTGGCTCTCCAAGCCAGAGTCTGGGCCTTCTGTGGGGATAGAGGGGACCCCTTCCTCCTGGCCTATAGACTCCAGCCCCAAGTCTGTGGGCTCTTCCAGGGCTGGTCTTAGCTGGCAGGCCTGGGTGGTCAGGCACCAGATAGGCCCGGCTCTGCTGGGCAGGGGCCTCCTGTCCTTTCTGGCTCAGAAACCCCTCTACTGACCTCACAGGGTCCTGTGGGTGCATGGCCACAATTTCCTGCTCTGAGGTTCATGCCCTGGACTTTGGCGGCTGCCCCATGGCCCTTTGAGGGTGACAATGCTGACCCCCGAGAGGCAGAGAGCTGGAGTATCTCATTTTCCTTCTGAGATGTTCCTGGAGCCCCAGGGGAGCCCTAGAGACAGCCGATCCCTACCCAGGGCTCCCATTGCAGAGAGAGGCCTGCATGGAGTGGGCTCAGCTGGCAGGACTGGTGCACTTGGATTTGCTGTTGAAGGCAGTGTCACCCTTGACAGTAGTGAAGGCCATAAGACCCCCACACCTACACCCCCACACCCCACACCCCCACATTCCCACACATGGGCTATGTCCTTGGAGGTGACCCAGCTGCAGGAGAGCACAGAGGGGAAGGGAAGAGGGCAGGGAGGGAAGAGAGAGGAGAAACCGTGTTAGTGGTCACCTCCTCAGTGCCCACCATGCTGTGTACTGGCCTCATGCACTCTTGTGTTCTGTTCTTCAGATGTGCAAGCTGGGGTAGGTCTCATTGCCCCCTGACTCCCAATATTTGGGCAGTGAAGGCCAGAGGAGGAGGCCGCCTGCAGCTAGGAGACAACTGTGGCTCCCAGTCAATCCTGTGCAGGTCACAGAGCCCTGTCCTCAGGGAAGCCAGAGAGGGTACTCAGCAGGCAGTTCTTGGGGCTTGGGTGGTAAGGACTGGGGGTGCTGGCTGTACTCACTAGCTTCCTTAGGAATCCTGCTGGCCTCTCCAGAGCTTCTGTAAGATCTTCATAGTCCAGCTCCAAAAGCGTGACCAGAACACCTGTTGTCCCTGTGCCAGGTCAGGGCAGCAGCCCGCAGTATGTGGGTGGTGATGGGTGCCAAGGTGAGTGCTAGAGAGGGGAACGTACTCTTTCTTTGGCCACAAGAGACTCTTTACTGTATGGCTTGCATTAGTTTTCTGTTGCTGGGATGAAATACTCAACACCTGAAACCTAAAGGAGGAGAGGTTACTTTTTCTCATGGTTTCAAAGGGTTTAGTTCATGGTGGCCTGGCTCCAAGGCAGAAGGGGATGGTGGAGCAAAGCTGCTCACCTCATGGTATCCAGGAAGCAGAGAGCAGGGGAAGAACCAGAGAGGAAGAACCAGGGATCAGATAAATCCCCTAGGTCACATCTCCATCACCCACTCAGACACACCCAGACTCCTGCTTTACTAATCTAGGTATCACTCAAGCCAATCAAGTTGACCTTCCGGATTAACTGTCACATGATCCATTATATAAAGTGTCCAAACTAGGCAGATGCATACAGGCAGAAAGGAGGATTGGAGAGAAGAGGGAGAGACTGTTCAGAGAGGTATGGGGGGAGGTAATAAAAACTGTCAGAGTAGACAGTGGTGATGGCTACACAACTCTGACTATACAAAACCCACACTACACTGTACGTCTTAAATGGGCGAATGGTATGGAATACGGATTCTATCTCAACAAAGCTGCTCTAAAAACAAAAAAATC
Organism: Chinchilla lanigera; assembly: GCF_000276665.1. Lineage (NCBI taxonomy): Eukaryota > Metazoa > Chordata > Mammalia > Rodentia > Chinchillidae > Chinchilla > Chinchilla lanigera. The sequence goes on from NW_004955422.1 coordinate 16,323,334, forward strand.
ACAATTTTACAAATGCATCTTCCACAGTAGCACAGGACACAGATGCGACCAGGCAGTGGGGCTAAGTCCAGGCCTGGCTAGAGTTTCTTCTGCTTTTCTTAGGGGCTCCATCAGGAGACCCCTGCTCCACAGTCCCTCCTAGGACCCCTCATGTGCAGGGGCTGCGGGAAAAGGTGTCGGCAGATTTTTTTTCTAGTCCAGATCTTATTGGGCTGCATCTCCCACAACCCCAGCCCCAGAGCTACAGATCACCCTTGGGGAGTTAAAGGCTCCTGCAGGGTCCAGGGCAGCAATGACTGCAGGAGGGAGCAACCCCTTCCTTCCCAGGTAAAATCAGATGCTTCAGGGACAAAGGAGGAAGTGGACTGGCAGGCAGCCAGCCTCAGACCCACACCCCAAAGGACCCTCACCCCCGAACAAGTTCCATGAGGGAGTCAAAGGTCAGGGGTGTTTGACTTGGATTATGGCCTGCTTTTCTCCAGAGGAAGAGAACCAAAGAGCAGAGTAAGAACCTCCCAGTTCGTGTTCGGGGAAAGATCTGAGAGCCAGCTGGTGGGCTGCCCAAAATGAAAATGTCACTGTGACTCTGAGAGGTGCTCTACATCCATGTGCTCATGCCCAGAGAGACACACAGCACCTGTAGATGGCCCAGTGAGGGGATTCCCCCACCCCAAGCCTAATGGTGATCTGTGAATTCCATGCCTTAGGCCATAGATGGTGGCTGAAGGGATTTAAAATTCACAGGCAACAGTGTTGGGGCCAATTAGCTACATGTTCAGCCCTTGAACAAACAGGCCATGGTTTGGCTACCTGGTTCCACATCCCCCACTTGAAGTGAGGTGGGGCTTTCCGTAAGGCCTCCGTCTACCTGTCCGTATGTCTGTCCCCTAGGTAGAAATGAATGGATATTTTGAGGTTTTATTGTGTAATGTGGAGGGGGGCATAGGGAGTGAGTGTCCTGGACTCTCCCCAGCTCCAAGCACTGCTCCTCACTTAGCTTACAAGGGGAGGGGCTCTTGCTTGTCTGTTAAATATGAGGCCCACTGTGATAGACATGGACGGTTCTGCTCTTCGTGTATTGATGTGTGAAGAATCATCCTGCTCCCCCTCAGGCACAACTGCCAGGCTGAGGGGCTCACTGGGCATACCTTGCACCCCGACTCTTACTGTCAAAGCAATATCTGCACATGGTACAACTCAAGTCAGCCAAATCAGACCAAAGGGTAAATAAGTGTCATAGTCACGCCCCCCTGTGACTTCTTTCCTGTTGTGTCTTGCACATCATCTTTCAGAACCTTCTGCACATCTGCCCTGTGTGTGAACACCACTGATAGCGCTACTCCAGAATAATTCAACTCAACCTCAGGCAACACCAGGGCCCACTTGACAGATGCTGAGCCAGGAGGACTGACAGTTCAAGGTCAGCCTGGACAATACAGTGGAACTGTCTCAAAAGGGGTGGAAGAGCACTTGCCTAGCATGCCTGAGGTCCTGATTTCAATTGCAGGTACTAAGAATAAAATAAAATAACCAAGGCAGTGCAAATGCTATTTAAATAATAGTACATTGCATTGTTTAGAGATTAATGACAAGAAAAAATTCGTACATGTTCAACACAGTTTGTTCCCCAAAGATTTCCTGTCTGCAATTGGTTGAATCTTCAGATGTGGAGCCCAAGGAGAAGAGCCCAGCTATACACACAGTCATGACATGCACAATCAACGACTTGAGAACTTTTGCTCACTCTGTGAAGAAACCATCTCCCTGGGCGATCGTCTCCTCAGTCCTTCTCGGCAGGCAGCTTTCTGTTTGTGTCCCTTTACCTGATCTGGGCATTTCATGGAAATGGTGTCATCCACTATTTTCCCTTTTGGCCAAGTGTGGTGTTTGGAGCTTCGTGTGAGTCAGGACTTCTTTTGCGTCACTGAGCGGTAATCCACTGTATGGATGGACAGTTTGTTCACCGCTTCACCTATTGATGAGCACTCGGGAGGTCTCCTGGCTGTCTGGCTCTTATGCAGCCCCAAGCTGAGTCTTAAAGGAAGAATTTTTTCTAGATAGAGGCAGGAGGGAACAAGGGCCTTCTAGAGGCAAAAGGACAGATACCGTTAGCTGGTCTTTCCCTCCCCACCAGACTGAGGACAGCTACTGGCCTTTTGTACCCCACCCCCACTGATGCCTGGCATAGGACCACATACCAGGCAGCCAGCATGGCTAAAAGCATGACTTCTGGAGCTGGTTCCCACTGTCCATTTGCCCATGAAACTCTGACACATTGCCAGACCACTCTGTGCCTCAGTCTCCTTATCTGTGGCCAGACAGTGATGGTCGCCCCACAGCGCATGCTCAGTGTAGCATCCATGAGACCCTGCAAAGCATGGAGCCTGCTGCCCGATGCCCACCTAGGTCACCAGTGCACGCAGCAGCCATGGCTGTGGCTGTGGACATACCAACACTCCCTGCAGACCCTCTGAGGCTGAGTCAGGAAAGGCGGGAGAGCTGGGAGCTCTCTGGGGTTTGGGCCACATGATAGAGCACCACAGCTGGGTAGCTAAGCAGCAGACAGTCACTGTGATCTTAGGAGTCTAAGAATACCTGTACTACAGTAGAACAGCAGGGAAACCTTGGTTAATGGGGGACCGTGACATCCAATGTGGCCCACCTCACCCTCCCTCTGGGTCAGGTCTCACTCTCCTCTGCAGGATCTGGGAAGCAGAGTAGAGGAAGTCTAGGCTCCATCTCCGAGGTGCTAAGCTCAGAACACTTTCTGGTTGCTTCCAGATTCTGGGAAAATTCTATGGTATTCACTAGGTTCACTCGTGCCGACCAAGGGACACAGAGGACGAGACTGTGAAGCTGCAGAGAATTTTGGGAGCTTGGAAGATTCAGATGAACATGCAGCTATCTCTTGAGGACAGCCAGGGAGCTGGGGCCAGGGGCTTGTGGCCTCCCTGGTGACAGCCCACTGCTCCCTGCTGCTCCCCTCCCCTCTTCTGTGGAAGCCCTGGTGATAGAGAGGAGGGCGAGTGCTGTGTCCCCAGCTCAGCCCGTGTTTCACTCTTATGTTCTGCTCACCGCCTCTCCAGGGAAGGCGACTCATTTCTGCCCCCCACACGTTTGTCTTTGCTGGGAAGGTTTGCGCATGCATACAGCACGGGACAGAGCCGTGGAAAAGCCGAGGGTGGAGAAATGTTGTCTTCTCTTTTCTGAATCATCTCACTGGTTTAGAGGAAATTTTTGAATTTAGAAAGTTCCAAAGTGCCAAAAATCTGAACTTCCGGGTCACCTTGGAGGGAGGGTGCGGTATATAACCATAAGAAGAACCAAAAAGCTTACCAAGCTGCCTAAAAGGCATCGAGCCGGATGTGGTGGTGCACACCTGTAATCCCAGCACTCAGGAGGCTGAGGCAGGAGGATCATTGCGAGTTTGAGACTAGCCTGGGCTACAAAATGAGCTCAAGTCCAGCCTAAACTACATAGTGAGACCCTGTCTCAAAAAGACAAAAAAAAAAAAAGTCATGGAGTTCTCAACTCAGTCTTGTGGCTCTTCTCAAGCTCACCCGGGTGACACCCTATGATGACCTTACTCACCCAGTTAATGGTTTACCTCTCCAACTACCCAGAAGTCCAATAGCTGATATAACTGTCATCTTTCATCTTCCTTTTAGCCAGTAACTTTTGGCTGTATCTCCAATAGAAAGCTTATTACTCAATTTAGTAGCCAATAACATTTATGGAGTAGCTCTGTGGGTGAAATACCATACAGTAAATGACACATACATCCCCCAGTCCTTGCTCTTAGAGGAGAAGCCCATGAAGACACCAGAGACCATATTTAAAAGCATAGGTGGGGACTGAGGATTTAGCTCAGCGGCAAAGCGCCTGCATGGCAAGTGCAACGTCGTGAGTTCGCTTCCCGGTACCAGAGAAAAACCAAAAAAATAAAAATAAATAAATAAATAAAAGCATAGGTGACCCTGCATTTCTCTACGCCTCCATTTCTTCTTGTTGTTTTCTGTTGGTGTTGTCATTGTTGGTTTGTTTTGATTCTTTTTGAGACAGGGTCTCCTTATGTAGTGCAGGCTGGTCTTGAACTTACTGCATAGCCAGGCTGGTTCCAAACTTGTGTCGATCCTCCTCCCTCAGCCTCACAGGAGTTCTGGGACTACGGGTGTGTGCCACCTTGCCCAGCCTCAATGCCTCCATTTCTTTATCCGAAAATGAAAGAATCCCTCAGTGATCACTAAGATTCTTTTTTTTATTTACCTCAGGACTACTAGAATATGATGTTGTACTTTTTTTTTTTTTTTGGTACCGAGAATCAAACTCAGGACATTGTGCTTGCCAGGTAGGCACTTGTGCTGCTGAGCTATATCCCCAGCCCAGGAACGCTAAAATAAGTCTTTTTTTTTTTTAAAGACAGGAAGAGCTGAGGGTGGAGAAATGTTGTCTTCTCTTTTCTGGATCATTTCATTGGTTTAGAGAAAACTTTTGAATTTGGAAAATTCCAAAGTTCCAAAAATCTGAGCTTCAAGGCCACCTTGGAGGGATGGGGGGGTGGCCAGTGCACCCCACCTCGTTCCACTGAGTCCAGCTGGTGCCAGTCAGCTGGGCTTAAGGAAGAGCTATGGACATGAGGCATGTCCACAAAAGCAGCCTGTGCCACCCCCGCACCTCCACCCCACGGTCCCTGTTCCCACTCACATGCTGCCCCACCTGGAGGCCAGTTATCTTGATCCATTACCAGAAACTCCCATGGTCCCGCAGGGCCTGGGTCATGGCATCTGGCAAATCCCTCTTCCCGGATGGGGTGAGTGCCCCCCAGCCTCCTGCAGCCCCCTATACCATTTTGATCCTAGGGTCTGGTCCTGCCATTCTAGGGGCCTATAAGCCCTGTCCATCTCCAGCCCTGTCCTGCATGGGCTCCAGGCAGGAGAAAGCTCTTGGGGCACTGGCAGTGTGGCTGCACTGTAGCTCCCATGTCCACCATGGAAAAGGGGTTATGTGCTGACCTGGCTCTGCTGGACCCATGTGACCTCATGGGGCCTCGTGAGCAGCCATGGACAGCCAAGGGGCAGGGACTCATTTCCTCCTAATGGATGATCTGGAGGGCAGCTCTATGGGCCACGTCACCAAGGGAATCGGCAGTTTCTGGGGACCCAAAACTTGTGGCCCTGCCCCTTCCTGGCCCCACACTCTTGACAAATCGAATCAAAGCCCTTAAGATGTGGTTTCGCAAGCTCCCTTGATTGCACGGAGTGAGGGAAGCTTTGCGGCCACCTGGGCCCTGCAGGGACGCCACCACCATGCAGCGCAGCCTCTGTCCAGGTGGGCGGTGAGTGGGCACAGGAAGGAGCAGGGGCTGCATGCACAGTTGCCTATTACTCAGCAGCCTCTCACCTCCCAGCTTCCAGGGGCTGGAGAGACACTGCTGAGCTGAGGACAGCCCCCGCACAATGACCGCCGTGGCAACAGCTCTGTGGCCACCAGCCAGTGGGGCACTGCCCACTGCCTATACCATGTCCTTCCACATCATCTGAGCCTGCACTGCTATCCTTGTCTTTGGGGCGAAGTCCGTATGCTCACATAACGTGGGCATGCCCTGCCCCCTGCGTGTCTCGCCCCCACTCAACCCTAAACCCTCACCTTGCACTTCTGCAAGTTCCCCAAGAACTGGGGCCTCTGCCCTGGCTGTTCCTGCCACCTACAGTGCCTGCCTTCATTTCTGGCTTGTCTAGACTCTTCCTGTCCCCACTGGAATCTCTCCCCCAACACTGCATTCCCCAGTGGGACTAGATTCACCCACTCACCAAAGGGCAGCTGCATGGGCAACTCAGCCACAGGATTGGCCGGCCTTCCTGTTTCTCAAGGCCCTTCCAGGGTGGAGCTGGAGTCTGGCCCCCTTGGAGGTGGCACGAATGAATGAAATCACCACAGCACCCTCAACTTAATAATGTTGGGCATTTGAGGAAAACAGTGGAGGAAAAATGTCCCTGCTATGAGTCTTGCCAAGGGTAGCAGGTGGAGGGAGCAACACAGCACTGTCCCAGACTGATGTGGTGGCACACGCCTGTAATCCCACATTCTAGTAGGCTGAGGCAGGGTGATCACAAGTTCAAGCCTGACCTGAGCATCTCAGTGAGCTCCTATCTCAAAAAATAAAAAAGAGCTGGGATGTGGCTTGATGTGGACAACTCTGGGTTCAATCTTTAGTGACACTCACACACATAGCATCATCCCTTTGTCACACCTCACCCCCAGAGCTGCCCGCCTGGAGGCCTTCTCATAGTTAGCAGGAGGCTTCTTGGAACACAGGCTTTGACAAAACTCCAGAAGCACTGAAGGCTAAAAATTCACACTTACAAGACCAGTCAATGGAAGCCTCAAGCTGGTGCTGAGGCTCCGTCCACACTGTCTGTCCAGCCAATAAGTTCATAAGGGCTGAGCATCAAGACTGACAACAGATGTGTCCCTGCTGAGTCAGAGGAGCAGAAACCAGGATCCCTGTCCCAGGGGGCATCGGCAGTATGTGTGACAATGTCCGTTAAGAAGTCCAAAAAGTCCGTAGAGAAATGTGCCCAGGAACCAGGCATGGTGGCTTGAGCCTGTAATCCTAGCACTCTGGGTGGGTGAGGCAGGAGGATTGCAGGGGTGAGTTCAGCTTAGGCGATTTAGCAATTTAGGAAGACCCTGCTTCAAAAGAAAAAATGAAAAAGAGCTAGGGATGTAGCTCAGTTGTGAGGGTCCTGGGTTCAAACCCTATTGCGGGAAGGAAGGAAGAAAAGAAGGAAGGAAGCAAGGAAGGGAGGAGAGAGAGAGGAGGGGGAGACTGGAAAGAGGGGAAGAGAGGAGGGAGAGAGAGGTGGGGTGAGGAAGGGACGGGAGAGTGACAGACAGACAGAAAAATGTGCCCAAGCATGTCCACTGCAGGCTCATTCACCAGGACACCAAAGCAAACGACACCCCACATGAGAAGTGGACAGAGTGGGAAACAAGTGCTCGGCAGAGGTGGGTCCTGGGGGCTTTTGGGCCTGAGAAGCTGGGCAAGGAGAGGCAGCTTCTCTGGGTGAGTGAGCCAGGGCTCATGGCGAGGGGCTATGGAAAGTGGGCTGGGGACACAGGTATGGGGCAGTGGTGCCCCTAACACTGAAGCTTCTGTCTTGGAGGGATGAAGGCAGCTTTCAGGCAGCTTCCATCCTCAAGGGTGTAGGGGAACAGGAGGCCCAGCAAGAGGCTCCCCTGAGGCCCAGAGGAGGCTACCTGCCCAGGGAGATTTGCTGTCTCAGAGAGGCCACCAAAGAGAGGACCTCAGTGAGCCAGGGCCCGTGGGAAGCTCTGAGGCCACAGAGCCTACATCCTGGCATAAGGGCGAGCAGCACCCCTTCCTTCTTAAAGGCCTGGAGGGAGGCTCAAATAATCAACTGTGTTCCCCAAGGACGGCAGCTGCAAAGGCAGCAGGACTCACTCCACTGCGTTTCCGGCTGTGCTCGTGGAGTATCTCCAAGGGTGGATGCGGCAAGGCCAAGGCCGCACTGTAGGGAAGTGGCCAGGACATTCATTAGTGTGTCCTGTGCTGCCGCTGTGGTCGACAGCAACAGGGAACAGACCCAGGAGCAACCCCTGCTCTTGGGAGCTTTCCTCCATGGGGGAGCCGCCCTGGCCCCGACCTACCCTGGATTCTAGGGTGCTGGAAGACACAGGAGGGCCAAAGGCTGGCAGAGGGAAGGGTAGAGAGCCCAGGGCCAAGGCCTCCGCGGGAAATGTGGGGGGCCCAGGTATGAAGCAGGGTAGGGGCTGCGGCCCAGATTCCTTCCACCCCATTCTTCTGTCTCCTCTGTCTTCTAGGGGACACTAACTAGGAGGAGGCTAGGCCTGAAATAGCGGGAGGCCCTGTCTTCTCTTTCTCTCTGTTCTCATCTAGTCCCCGAGTGGAGAGGTAGCTGACTCTCAAAAGCAGTGTTCAGGGAATGGATGCTGCTACACTTAAATCTTCTGTGTTCTCTTAGGAAGTTCAAGTGCCCAGCAAGTTCCAGCCCAGGCAGTCCTGCTCGGCAAGATCCTCTCTTAGTCTGTCCCTATGCTGTCCTCTGTCCCTTGTAAAGCAAATCCCACCCCTGCTGAAGTCTGAGGCTCTAGTAACTTGTGGCCTGCTCTTCAGGCTGATCAAGGGCTTTCACCAGCCAGCCCGAAGGCAGTGACTGCGCAGACCTCAGCCAGGACTGAGGCACTGGGCGATGGCTGGCAGTGGTCACCTCTGGGGATGCCCAGTCCCTGGGCATGCTGGAGTGGGCTCAAAGATGACAGGCTGCCCTGGGTGTCAGGTCATGGTGGTTGGAAATACCTCTATGTGTGCGCTAGCTCCTGTAGCTTATGGGCGTACCCTGGGATGCTGCACACTCCCCAGGACCCCAAATCCAGACCCAGATGGAAGGGATAGGACTGCCTTATGGCAACTGGCTTATCCGTAGCCAACTTGAAGCCTGGGTGGAGCCCTAGACCCCAACCCATTAGAGTTCTCTTGCTGGAGCCTGCTCACCCATATCCTGGGGGCTGCTGGTCAGGGACCTCCGGGCTGAGAGGCCAAGGAAGCAAGCCAGGGGAATGGGGATGGTTTCCCAGCACCACCTGGAGCCCCTCTCCCTAAGGGCACCCCGAGGTGCATGCTGTCCCCACTTGCCACCCTCAGGCATGTACACCATTGTCTCCAGACCACCAGGTGGGTACCGCCCTGCCCCTGGGGTGTTTCTGCTCTCCTCCTCCTTCTGTGCAGCCACCGGACCGCCGTGCTTCTGTTGCCTCGGAGTCTCTGCCTGTCTTTCCTTCTCTCTTCCTGCATCTTTCTTGCATATATTCTCGCGTCTCTCCTGTTCTTTCTCCCTGCTTTTCCTCTCCCGTCTTGCTCAACCTGCCCCAGGGGTTCTGATCTGTGCCCACTTCCCGATTCCCAGACCCTCTGTGGACACTGCCAGGTCAGGACCCTCCAGCCCATCCGAAGGGCGCAAATCTGACGCTCGCGTGCCAGCGGGTCTGCCAGACCGACCGGGAGCGACACACGATAAAGCACCTCGGCCCGGCGGTCCCGCAGCATCCGCCGCTCGCCTGGGGAGGCTGAGCTCAGCGCCCCGGCTCCTGCAGGAATCGCCCGGCGCACACACCAGCCGAGGTCCCCCACGCGCGCCCGCGCCCAGACCCCTCCGCCGCGCTCCGCGGCCCCTTCATTATGCGCCGCCTTTAATGGGCGTTTGTCAGCGCCACTTCCCCGCAAGTCGTTTTCGCGGACATCAGTCATCGGCGGCCCCATTGTGCAGGGGGATTGATGGGGGGCGGGAGGGGGTGACAGGGCCTGGGGCAGCCGCCTCGAGGCCTCGGTCTATAATTTTCGGAGGCA